>NW_006399842.1:3699002-3700267 GCF_000299155.1 Elephantulus edwardii | reverse complement strand
CCATATTGAAGGCTGCAGTCCTTGACCTTCTGCAGCAAGCACTTCTGGTCCTCCTCAGTTTCAGCAAGCAGGGCTGTGTCATCTGCATAACGCAGATTGTTGATGAATCTTCCACCAATACTGTTAGCACACTTTTCTTCATACAGCCCAGCCTCCTGGATAATCTGTTCTGCATATAGGTTGAAAAGGTATGCAGATAGGACACACCCCTGGTATACATCCTTCCCAATTTTGAACCATGTAGTGTTTCTTTGCTCTGTTCTAAAAACTGCCTCCTGGTCCAAGTATAGGTTATTGCATTCACATGATCAAGTGTTCTGGGATTCTGATTCAATTCAACTGCAGTACATAATCCCTCAATAATTCAGGTTAATACAAGATACAATTTCTCTCTCAGTTAAGACAACTTCTCAGTTAACAGCAAGACACCATCCCTCAATTAGTCCAGGCAGCTTTTCTGTTAATAGCAAGATACACTTGCTCAATTAGTCCAGGCAGCTTCTCGGCTAACAGCAACATTTAATCTCTGGCACAGGAATGGCAAGCCCAGAAGAATGTGTACTGTATTCTCTTCTCCTCTTCCTTGTTCTTCCTCCTTTTCCTCCTCTTCCTCCTTTTGCTCCTCCTCTTTCTCTTCTTCTTCTTCAACTTCTGCTACCAAATCTGCTCAATTCAGTGGCAAAACTAACCAATCCCCTTGTGAACAGACTATGATTTCCCATAACCAAGAGGAAGAAATGACTCACAGAGCTGTTGATGATGTAGGCAAACTGTCTTGTTTGCAAGGCAGGCAGAGTTGAGACAATTTTATCAGATTTAGCCAATGATCTAGGGAAGCCAAAATTAGCAACAGATGCAGCTAGGTACTAAAGATTCTACATTAGCAGTGTGAAGACCCTGCTCCCCTGGAACTCACAGTTCTGTGAGGAATCCAGATATCTGGGTAATTACAGCATAGTGTGATATATGTGGCACTGCCCATTCCCCATCCATGAAATCAACAGCTTGGCCTGGAAACTTACAGTGTTGCTATTAATATCAATTGAGCCCCAACTCCTCTGGCCACATGGTGCCATTTTGTTTTTTGGGTTTTTTTCTATAATTATATTTTATTAATTTTCATAAACATTTACAGAGATTTTGGGTTTCCATTCATTCATTGTTGCACTGTTTTCTCCACCCTCACCCCCAGTTCGTTCTTCTTCCCCCCCAATGTCTGTTTTAATTGTCCAATTGCCACAGTGCTTGTCAAAGCCAGTTCTGAT
>NW_006399842.1:3686448-3696400 GCF_000299155.1 Elephantulus edwardii | reverse complement strand
AGACATTCTTCTCATGCTCTCTGCTTTCAACTAAGATCCGTCTGACATTGGTTTTGATGTGTCTTGTGCCACAGCCTCTTATATACCTGTAAGCTTGTATTTCTTGTAGTTCTATGTCCATGTACTATTTCAGTTGTTTTTGGATAATCTTCAGCAGGGTTTTGCTTGTGTGTAATATTAGTAATACTGTTCAGTAATTTTCACACTCTGTTGAATCACCTTTTTTTGCAATGGGAACAAATATGGATCTCTTCCACTCAGTTGGCCAAGTAGTTGTCCTCCAGATTTCTTGGCATGCCTGACGAACATGTGCAGGGCAGGTTCTGTTTGTTGAAATATGTCAATTGATACTCCATCAATTCCAAGGGCTTTGTTTTTTGCCAATTCTTTTGGAGCTGCTTGAACTTTCTCCTTCATCACTGTTGCCTCTTGATAATATGTTGTTTCATGAAATTCTTCTGTGTCAGCCAGCTCTTTTTGGTACAGCAACTCTGTATTTCCCCATGTTCTTTTGATGCTTCCTGGGTCATTCAATATGCCACCAGAGCTCCCTTTAAATACCATTTTGATCCTAACAGCTCCAAACTTTTAGCTCCACCCTTGACCTCTCTCATGAACTCTAGACTCCTATAACCACCTTGGGTGTCTAAGAAACACTTTAGAGTTATTATGTCTCCAACCAAATGCCTGATTCTCCCAAAACCTTAAAATAAAAACTTGTCCATTAGACTATTTCATCTCAATAGCTAGAATCTCAAACATCTAACTGCTCAAATCAGTCAGCCAACTTTAAACTATTCTTGATATCTCTCCTTCTTGCATCCAATCACTTCACTATTATCGTCAAAATATATTCCACATCTAGTCACTTCTCAATTGCAACACTCTGGTCCAAGACACATCAACTCTTGCTTAGAACATGGGTCAGTAAACTACAGCCCATGGACCAAATCCAGCCTGTTTTGTAAATAAAGTTTTATTGTAACTCAGCTACACCCAATATTAACATATGGTTAGTGGCTGCTCTTGCACTCTAAGGGCAATGTTGAATAATGGTAACTAAGACCATATGGCACACAAAGCCAAAAATATTGACTATCTAACCCTCTGCATATAATGTTTGTCAATCTCTGGTTTGTTGTTGTTGTTGTCGTTGTTGTTGTATGCCGTTAAGTCACCTGCAACTCATAGTGACCTTATGTATAACAGCCCTGAACCCTGCTCTATACCTTGCCAATTTTATTGTCTCTGACACACCTATCTCTATTACCCCAGTCACTGAATCAATCCATCTCATCAAGGACCTTCCTCTCCTGCAATGTCCCTACACCATCCCAAGCATGACATCCCTCTCCAAGGACTGATTCTGCCTTGTAACATGTCCAAAGTATGTCAGATGAAGCTCCAAAATCCTTGCCTCCAAGGAGAAGCCTGGTTTCACCCTCTCCAGGACAAACCTGTTTATTCTCCTAGCAGTCCATGGTATATCCAAAACTCTTCTCCAACACCACAGCTCAAAGGCATCAACTCTACTTCCATTAGCCCTAGTCATTGTCCAGCTTCCTGTTGCATAGCAAGTAACTGTAAATAGCATGGCCTGTATCAGGCAGACCTTAGTCTCTAGACTACATCATTGCTCTTCAGTACTTTGGAGAAGTCTCTGACAGCAGACTTTCCCAATACAATTTGTCTTCTCATTTCCTGGCTGCTAGTGCCAAGAGTGTTGATTGTAGAGCCCAGCAATCTGAAGTTTTCAACAATCTCAATCTCCTCATCATCTATCATGATGCTGCAATCAGCCCAGTGGTAAGAATCATTGTTTCACTGATGCTGAGCTCCAATCCATATTGAAGGCTGCAGTCCTTGACCTTCTGCAGCAAGTACTTCAGGTCATCCACAGTTTCAATAAGTAGGGTTGTGTCAACTGCATAACGCAGATTGTTGATGAGTCTACTCCCATCCTGATGCCATACTTCTCCTCATGAGCCCAGCCTTCTTGATAAACTGTTCCACATTTAGATTGAAGAGAGATGAAGATAGGATACATTCTTGACACACACCGTCCCCAATTTTCAGCCATGCAGTGTTTCCTTGCTCTGTTCTGATGATTGCCTCCTGGTCCAAGTATAGTTTTCACATAAGCACAATCAAGTGTTCTGGGATTCCCATGCCTCTCAGAGTCAGACACAGTTCATTGTGATCTACACAGTCAAATACCTTTGCATAGTCTATGAAACACAGGTTCCTCTGGTACTCATTGTTTTCAGCCAAGATCCATCTGACATTAGCTATAATATCCTTAGTGCCACAGCCTCTTCTAAATCCAGCCTGCACTTCAGGCAGTTCTCTGTTGATGTGCTGTTCCATCTTCAGCAGAATCTTGCTTGCATGTGATATCAATGATACTGTTCGATAATTTCCACATTCTGTTGGATCACCTTTCTTCGGAATGGGAACAAATATAGGTCTCTTCCAGGTGGTTATTCTCTAAATTTCTTGGTACAACTTGGTGAGCACATCCAAGGCAGCCTCTGTTTGTTGAAATATGTCAATTGATATGCCATCAATTCCTGAGGGTATGAGCAAGAGCCTGTGGTGATGAAGGAAGAAATTCAAGCTGCTCTCAAAGAATTGACAAAAAAACAAGGCCCCAGGAATCTCTGGTTTAGATTATTACAATAATAGGTATTCCTATTTCTACCCTTGCCCACATTTTCATAGGTTTCTCAACACCTCAGGCAGGAAGGAGGCTTTTAGATCATGAATCAGGCCTTATCACTTCTCTGTCTGAGTTGTTCAGTGACTGCTTATCTCACTCACCCCAGCTCGTCTTGCCCTGCAACTCTACCTTTCTGCCATCTCTCCATCTTCTCTCCAGTTATCCTCTATTTCAAGCTCTTCCAATCACACTACACATGTTCCTGATGTAGTATGTTTCAGGCATGGGGCCTTTGCCCTTTCTGATCTTGTGTCTCTAGTCATACTCATAAGGATCTTCCTTTGCAATGATCATTTCCTCAGAAGTTCTCTCCTGATTAGTCCCAGACACACAATAGTGCCATCTTCAAGCATTCACTCTCCCTCCTACTTTCTATTTCTCCTCATAGAACTCATCACCATCAGACAGAGCATGCCTTCTCTTACTTGCTCACAGATTGACTTTCCTTCTTGGCATCAGAAATTCTGCAAAATATTTTTTAGTTCATCAATTTTCTGTGCTGAGGTAATCTGGGTTTGTTGTGACTCTAAACCTTGTGCCATAGGGCCTTAAATGCCATAATGGATGCCCATGGTAGACAGTGTTTGGTGGAGCTCCCAGTTTAAGACAAATTTGGAAGGCGGAGTGGCAACTACTTCCTAAAGCACATGCCTCTGGAAACTCTATGAACTTGGAGAAACAATGATAGTTGTAGTAAGGTCCCAGGTCTTCTGTTCATAGGGTTGCTATGAGACATGCCCAACTCCATGACAATCAATAACAACATTTCTAAGCTTAGCTCAGGGCCTGGAAACATAGTGGATGGAGTGAATGAATGACAGCAGAAATGGATGTTCACTGTGGGCCAAGCTCTGTCCTAAGCCTTTTACATAATGTAGGTCACTACCAATCTCCTGTGCCATTACAGCCTCTGAAAACCACTGGAGAGTCAGGTATGAGTCAGTTCCAACTCAACAGCACATAACAACAACCACATCACTCCAATTCTATGAGACAAGTTCTGAGACTCAGAGCCCAAGGACCTCCCACCAGGACTCAGAGTGATTCAAATGTGATTCCAAAATTTACTGCCCTAAACACCTCTACATGTGTTCCATTTCATTTTTAACAATATCCAATTTTCCAACATTCAAGCTATGAGCATTCCATGTACCAGTTGTTAAATTACATTTGTTATTGATTTTCCTCATTTCAACTAACTTCCATTCTAAGCTCTACCACTACACTACTACAAATATCCTTTTTGTTTAGTGTTCATGGGGTTTTCAAAAGCCTTTTATTTAGGAAGTAGATGGCCCATCCTACTTCCTAGTCTGGCTTAATCGGGGAGCTCCTCCAAAATCCATCCATGATGAGAAACCCTTTTGAAATTTGACACACCAGTTGCAAAGATTTCAGTATCACAGCAACCTCAAGTAATCACAGTACATTAAACTGACAGACAAGTGCTGCACCACTCATAGCAACGTTCTTTCTAAACACAATTCATCCCAACAGAATTTTAAATGCCAAGGCCTGCCCACCAGATCCTGGTTGCCCACCCAGAGGCTTCCCACCCAAGTTGATTGTAAAATGAGATCAAATACAGTTAATCAGCTTACACTTGATGGCTAACACAATTTAGAAATGCCCAAGTAGTTTACTCCAGTTTTTAAGTAAATCACAAATACTAACACTGAGAAGAAAGGGAATCCCAGAGCTCTTGATTGTGCTCATGAGGAACCTAGACCAGGAGGCTGTTGTGTGAACGGAGCAGGAGAGCACAGCATGATTTGGAATTAGCAAGGGAGTGTGTCAGGGATGTATTCTGTCTCCATACCTGTTTAAAGCATATGCTGAGCAAATTATCCTAGAAGCTGGGCTCTGTGAAGAGAAGTGTGACATCAGGATTGGAGGGAGACTCATCAGTAACCTGCTTTGTGCAGGTGACACAACCTTGCTTGCTGAAAGTGAGGAGAATTTGAAGCACTTGTTGCAGAAGATCAAGGAATGCAGCCTTCCGTATGGATTACATCTTAGTATCAAGAAAACAAAGATTCTTACCGATGGACCAATAGGCCACGTCATGACGGATGGAGAGAATATTGAAACTGTCAACAGCTTCATCTTGCTTGGATCCACAATTAATACCCTTGGTACCAGCAATCAGGAAATTAGAAGACACATTGCACTGGGAAAATCTGCAGTTAGGGACCTTTGCAAATTATTGAGGAGTAGTAATGTCAGTTTGAGGACTAAGACATGTCTGATTCAGGCCGTGGTCTTTCCCATTACTAGCTCTGCATCCAAAACCTGGACAATGAATAAGGATGACAGAAAAATAATTTGTCTTTGAGCTGTGGTGTTGGAGAAGAACACTGAATATTCCATGGATGGCAAAAAAAACAAATAGTTATATCTTGGACTTGGTGCAGCCAGAGTGCTCTTTGAAGGAAAGAATGATGAGGCTTCATCTAACATACTTTGGACATATTGTTAGGAGGTGCAAGTCCTTGGAGAAGGATATAATATTGGGAAGGGTCAGAAAAGGAGAGGAAGACCGTCAACCAGGTGGATTGACAATGGGGCAATGGGCTCTTGTGTGTCATAAAGTGTGAGGATGGCTCAGGACAGGACTGGTTTCAGATCTTTTGTCCATAGAATAGATGACACCTAATAACAACAACCACCTCTAACTTCTAAAATGATACTGCTCTGTAAACTTTTGATGTTTTCATCTGTGTGATCACATTCCTTCTTCATTTCAAAACTTCCAAGTCGTTTTTGTTGTTTTGTTGTTGTTGTTTTTGTTGTTATGTGCAATCAACTCATAGTGGCTCTATATACAATAGCTCTGAACCAGTCCTGTCCTGTCCTATCCTGAGCCAATCTCACTATGTCTGACATGCTTATCCCCATTTTACCAGTTATTATGTAAATACATCTCATCTCATCTGGGGTCTCCCTCTCCTGCACTGTCCTTCATCCTTCAGAGCGTGATGTCCTTCTCCAAGGACTGGTGGCTCCTGGCCACATGCCCAAAGTATGTGAGACGGAGCTTCAAAATCCTTGCCTCCAAGGAGCAGTTTGGTTTCACTCTATCCAGGACAGATCTGTTTGTTCTCTTGGCAGTCCTTGGTATGTTCAATACAATTCTCCAGCACCACAGCTCAAAGACAACAAATCTTCTTCTATCATCCTTAGTCATTGTCCAGTGCTCTGATGCATAGCAAGACATGGCTTGGATCAGGTGCACCTTAGTCTCTTAGACTGATATTATTGTTCTTCAGCACTCTGGAGAGGTCCCTGACAGCAGGTTTTTCCCAATGCAATTCATTTTTTTTTTAATTCCTGACTGCTAATGCCAAACGTGTTGATTGTGGAACCAAGTAAGCCGAAATTGTTAACAATCTCAAACTCTCCTCCATCAAGCATGATCTTGTCAATTAGCCCAGTGGTGAGACTCTGTTTTCTTGATGTTGAGCTTCAAACCATATTGAAGACTGTAGTCCTTGACCTTCTGCAGCAAAGCTTCAGGTTCTTCAGTTTCAGCAACCAAGGTTGTGTCATTTGCATAACACAGGTTGTTGATAAGTCTTCCTCCAATCCTAATGTCACATTCCTCCTCATAAAGTCCAACCTCCCAAATGATCTCTTCCACATAGAGATTGAAAAGGTATGGGGATAGGATGTAAACCAATGTATATCTTTTCTGATTTTGAATCAAGAGTGGGTATTACCTCTCCTATTTCCAGAAGAGGAAATTGAAGTTCAGAAATCAAGGGGTCAAGAAAGGACCAAGTTTGTTGGAGGTAATACCTTGAATCTGGATCTCTCTCTCTCTCTCTCTCTCTCTCTCTCTCATTTCTGTTTCCCACAAACTTACCTTCTCCCACAACAGCCACAATATTTCCCCCAAGGTATTTGACTATTTTTAAATAAAGTAAATTTCTTTTTTTTTTTCCATTCCCTGAGCGAACCAGAAACTTCTGGAAGTTCTTTTCTTCCTTGCCCTAAACCAGCCCTGTGCTGAAGTGGGACAAGTGAGCACAAAACCACAGCAAATGTCTCTGAAGAGTCAGTAGGAGGGGGGCATATGGGAGATGTGAGTGCATTAGCATATGCAAATTGGCAAGGGTAAAGAACACTGGGAAAGCTGCTATTTTATCATTTGTGGTAATTATAGTAATTTAGAGTGGTGAATCAATGGGTTCCTGGAGGTAAAAAGCATCTCGGAAGGATAATGTGGTGTGATTAAGAAGTTCTGATTAAGAACCGCTGTCACTTTCACTTTAAAAAGGTAGGGAAAAGGCTGGGGTCACAAGTGCACTGGCACAAGTTGTAGGAGTAGGAACCTCAGTCGATCAGGTCCTGTCCCAGGAATTGGGGACACAGAGAAAATTAGAGCTTCATACTTTGAAACCCTCAAGGAGAAAAGACAGACATAGGAAACAACTATTCAAATATACTGTGATGTAGGCAGTAAAAGTTGATGGGCTATTAAAGAAGGATAGAATAAGAAATTACCAACTTTGTCTCAGTGCAAAGAATACTCTAGAAAAACTGAGACAAAGGATCCTATTTGAAGAGGGTTTTGCAGTATCAGTAAAAGTTTGTAACTAGCAGCTACCAGGGGAAGGGGATTTTTCAAGTGGAGGCATAGTCGTGTATAAAACGTGGTAGAGGGGTTTGATGGACTCCAGAGAAAAAGGAGAGGATGCAGAGTGGTCATTTAGGAGACTGTGGACACCAGCACGTCTTGACCTTCGAGAGTCCCTAGGCCACACACAATGATGGAGCCTGGCCATGGCTCAGCCATAAAGACAGAGCAAGGAAGTGATTGGGTCAGGACTGGCTCTTCAAAAGACTGGGTAAAGCCAGAGAGTCAGTGCAAGAATCCAGGAACGGAGCTCAGGGACCAGAGTCAGGAGATCAGACAAGGCAAGAACAAGCCCCTGAAACAGAACCAGGAGACTCAACGAAGACTAGAACTTAGTGAATCATGCATGACCTGAAAAGATATTCGAAACCAACTAATACAACACCAATTTTACAGATTAGCAAACCAGGACTCAAAGAGGTTAAAGCACCTATCCAGGGCCACTCAGACAACAAAACAGAAGAGCAGAGTTCTGACTCTCACATTTGTCTGACTCCATAATGTGTACCTTTCCCATCCCCACCCCCGAAGCCTCTGGGATGTAAAATGATATGGGACAATGGTCCCATCACTCCAAGATCCTGTCATTTTAGTGTTGGTGAGCACCAGAGAGTGGTTTCCAGGCACTGACTTCCATGTTGATGCAGAGAATGGAAATCTCGGGGAGAAACGAGATTGAAAACTGCTGATGGCTTGTGGTAGAGGGAGCACATGTTAAACCCCTGGAGATCCTCAAACAAAGCTGAAGTGGATCACGGAGAGTCACATCACTATGCAGTCCAAATAAGAAGGGAGCATTTGGCCCTGTTCACCTGTAATATCTATCTCCAGAGCTCCCCATCACTTCCTGTATGCAAGCCAAGGCTGCGTACCCCCTTGCCTGTGATGCCTTAGAAGGGTGTTCTATGCTCTAAGAGCTTCCGAAGGACCCTTGCAACTAAGTTTGTGTGATCTTTGAAAGTTGAATGACAAATTCCCCCAAACAAATCAAGTACATTTTGATGAACTGTAGCCTGGAATTATGTATTAATTTATTCACAAGCAAGGAGTATTTTGGAAAACACTCTGGTGAGAGAAACACAAGGGGCAGAAAGATACCTGACTCAGCTGCAATGAAGGTTGAGAAGGAGGGGAAGGGGTTCCAGCAGAGGGAACGGCAGATGTTAAGACCTAAAGACAGTGATCAAGCACAATGGTGTCCAAGAGGAGGTTGGCTAGACTGAAGGCAACTGTGGTGAGACAGAGCGTCAGACACAGGCAGGGGCCTCCCCAAGGCAGACTCTGCCCCAGGACCCAAGAGAGTCGACAGAGCATTTCAAGTGGCAAATCAATGTGTATTTTAGAAAGTTCACTCTCACAGCCATGTGGCATCTCTATAATTTGCTTCTGAAGACTCTTTAGATAAAATAAGGAAAATGGAAATTGTTCCTTAGCTCTCAAACTACAATGTGGGGCACAGTGTTTCAAGCAGGGTCTAGGGCAGAGGTGTGTGCCCACATCAGGACCTCAGAAGTCCTGACGCCCTTCCTGGTGCAGAGGGCCATGTCCCCAGGATACCTCTGACTGCCAGCACCTCTGAGCTGTGGCCCAGGTGGCCCCCTGAGCACCAGCCCCTGCACGAGGCCTCGGCCTGGCCTCACCACCGACAGATGGAGCGTTTGTTGACGCTCCGGTGACAGCTTGAAAACTCATCTCCTCCCTCTGAGCCGGCCCGTTCCACCTCGTCCTCCCATCTGCCATCTCATTTTAAAACTAGCAGAACAACTCGGCTAGAGCAATTCCGACTTTTTCCATCTGTGCCGAGTTAATTAAGAGGGTAATGAGAGCTGGGAATGAACGAGGCCTGCATTAATTCAAGATATGATTAAGAGAAGCATTTTTAAAATATATATGTGTGTGTGTGCACGGAGCAAGGCCAAATGACTGTGCGTGCGCCTTAGGCCAAAGGCCTCCACACGACTGCAAACACAGAGCCTCAGGTAACATTTGGAGGCCGGCAGGGAAGTGGAGACAAGGCTGCTCAGGGCAGGTGCCAGCAGGAGGGCAGACCCCCAGGAAGAGGCCCAGGAGGTGAAGATGAGCAGAGTCCACCTCACAGTCCTTTCCCCACACAGCCATCCCACAAACACGTGGTCATCACCTGGTGCTCATACGCATGGGAATGATGGATTGTGAAAATGGAATACCAAAGAACTGATTAATTAAAACTGAGGCGTTGGTGAAGAATACTGAAGATACTTTAGGCTGCCAAAAGAATGGAGGAAAAAGCGCTCTTAGAAGAAATACCATCAGAAAGCTCCACTTAAGCAAGCATGGCAAGAGTTAACTCCTTTGCTTTCAACATGCTATCAAGGAAAGACCCATCTCCAGGACAGGACAACATGATTGGTAATGTAAAAGATAAGGGAAACAGTCAATGGGATGCGTTGACACATGCCACAAGGACTTACTCAAACATACCAATTGTCATGAAGAGGACTCAGGATGGGACAATGTTTTTTTGTTTTGTTTTGATTATTAAATTTTATTAGTATTAATGAACATTTACAGGGATTTTGGGTTTTCATTCCTTCATTGCTGCACCATTCTCTCTA
>NW_006399842.1:3684021-3685578 GCF_000299155.1 Elephantulus edwardii | reverse complement strand
GCTATGGTCTCTTCAGGGTATATTCCCAGTAGTGGAATTGCTGGGTCAAATGGTATCTCTATTTGCAACTTTTTGAGAAAGCGCCATACTGCTAGGATGGGACAATGTTTTATTCTGTTATACATAGGGTTGGCATGAGTCAGTACCAACTTGACAGCGAATAACACCACAACAAATATGCTTTACCCAGTGAGTGACAGGCTCTGGTGGCCTAGTGGTCAAAGGTTTATGTTGCCATCCCAAAGGCAAGCTGTTTAAATCCATCACCAGCTCTGAAGAAGAAAGATGGGCAATCTCCTCACTCATGATTTACAGCCTCTGAAAACTCACTGGAGGGTCATGTATGAATGAGGCAGTTCCAACTCCATAGCAGTGTGAGTGAATAACAGAAACAGGCAATAGCTAGAGTCTTCCTTTATTAAGTTAATTCATTTTAATTCAAAATTTCACTCCCTGAGCTCAATACCTTCTATACAGCAGTGGTAACCAAAACAGCATGGTACTCATACAGTGACAAGCACATACACCAGTGGAACAGAATTGAGAACCCAGAAATAGACCCAGCTATCTACGGTCAAGTGATATTTGATAAGGAAATCAAAGCTATCAAGTAGGGAAATAAAAACCTCTTCAACAAATGGTGCTGGAAAAACTCTAATTCCACATGCAGAAAGCTGAAGCAGGATCCACATCTCACACCATACACAAAAATGAACTCAAGGTGGATCAGAGACCTGGGTGTAAAGCCCAAAAGCATAATGTTCATTAGAGACAAACTGGGATCAAGCTTAGAAGTGCTAGTCCAAAGTATAAAGAGACTGACAAATAAAACCAGAAATGCACAATCTGAAGAGGATAAAATTGATGAGTGGGGCCTTCGAAAGATTAAATCCACGTGTGCACCAAAAACTTTTTCCAACAGGGTGGAAAGAAAACTTACAGACTAGGAACAAACATTTGGTAATACCATCTCAGAAAAGAGTCCTATAACAAAAGTTTTCCGAATACTCCTGAGCCCCCACAAAAAAAGACTGACAACCCAATTACAAAATGGGCGAAAGACCTGGAAAGAATTTTCACAGAGGAAGATATTTGAATGGCAAAGAGACATATGAAGAAATGCTACAAATCATTGGCAATAAGAGAGATGCAAATCAAAACCACAATGAGGTACGATCTCACTCCAGTAAAAAAGGCAAAGTGGTTTTTTGGGTTGGTTTTTTTTTTTAGTTTATTTATTTTTCATTTCAATGAACATCTACAGAGATTTTGGAATTCCATCCATTCATTGTTGCACCTATCTCCCCCCCACCCCACTTTTATACATTGTTCATGAGATTATAAAATGATGCAACCGCCCTGGAAAGCAGTTTGATGCTTCCTCAAAAAGCTGAAAATAGAAATTCCATGTGGCCCAGTTATTCCACTACTTGGAATATACCCTGAGAAAATGAGATCTGAGGCACAAACTGAGCTTATTCACCATCACAATAATATGGAAACAGCCCAAATGCCAAACCACAAACGAATGGATTGAGAAATTATGGTACATTCACA
>NW_006399842.1:3669673-3680124 GCF_000299155.1 Elephantulus edwardii | reverse complement strand
ATCATGCTTGGGAGGGTGGAGGGACGGAGCAAGAGGGGAAGACCCTCTATGAGATGGATTGATTCGGTGACTGGGGTAATCGGGATGGGAGTGCCAAAGGCAGTGCGATTGGCACAGGATAGAGCAGGGTTTAGGGCTGTTGTACATAGGGTCGCTATGAGTCGGAAACGACTTGACAGTACATAACAACAAACACAGGATAAATATTGTATAAAACCATTATTGTAGAATGAGTATAAGGATCCAAGAGGGGTGGAAAAGGCTGTAAGCAGAGAGATGTGGAGGTGCAGGCGGAGGGGGGAATTAATTTAGAAATCAATACTTATTTAAAAAAAAAATTTAGATAACACCAAAGAATATATTACTATTTTTAAAAACCCAGAATGAGCAGAATTCAGCCCAAAAGTGCACATGAAAATTTCTTTTTGGTTGATGTAACTATTGCTTGTGGCTCTGCTGAGGCAAAATAAAACTGGTCTTCCAGAGGCCAAGAAGGAAAGCTTAAGAACTTGTCATCTCTGCTTAACATAGGAAGGGGGGAAAAGAAGAAGAAAAGGAAGTAGTAGAAGTATTTTCATACACTGGCTTTGGTAGCTTGGAGTGTACAGAAGGTTTTCCTCTAGATTGTGGGCATGTTCGCTCTTTGGAAGGAGAGGAGTGAAGCTGGTCACTGGACCCTCTCATCCTTCAGCTGCTCTACAAAGGCTGCTGCCGTAGTTGGTTCTCATAAGCATCTGAGGCTTGTTAGGATCCACAGCTTCTTTATGATCAATGATTGCATCAGGTTTTCAAATGGAAATATGCAGCGAAAGATGAGGCTCCAATCACTGCAAAGGTTTCTGGAGCCATTGGCTAAATAAGTCCTTTTATTTTCATCAGGAGGTGGGAGAAAGCCAGGGTGGCCTCCCTGTCAGCCTGGTGGGTGCAGCCGAATGGGAGAGAGATGCTGGCGGTGAGATCTGATGAGACCTTCCTGCTCATGACCCTCCGAGACTTCCTTTCACTCACCGCACACCGGACAACTGCCACAGCCCTGCCATTTGAAGTCCCTCCCAACACCCTTTGCAATCAAATCACCTCATTATTTGTGAGTACAGATGAACTGCCGTTCTCAGGTCATGCCCTGCACTCTTCACTCACCTCTGTCCAAACTGCCCTCCTGCAGAAGGGTTGCCTGCTCCTTGGTTGTTAAGACCTGAGAGACACATCCTTCCCTGAGAGAGGGCTTCCGAAGTGCTGGTAACCTAAATGCTATTTATCAGCTCCAGACACTCACAGCTCTCTCGCTTCCTTTTGCTCTCCCCTTCTTTGGAAAAGAATAAGAGGGTGGGCACCGAATGGAGATAAGCAATCTGCAGGACAGGACGTTTAAGTGTGAGACACTAGAACGTAATGGGCATCCGGGTGAACAACTTATGAACTCTAGGATCAGTGTTGAATGAGCCGCTGGACAGTGTTGATGAGCAGAACCTGGACATTACTCCACTGCGAACCTTAAACTACTCCAAGGCTTCATCTCTATGGAATGACAAAGATAAAAAAACAGACATTTTTCTTTATCCATCTTCCTTTCCTGGTAGGCAGAGAATGACATGAAGGAAGTCACTTTACTGATTATTCTCAGTCAATTTGGGGTGCCAACACTTCCCAGTTTTAGTATTCAGGCAAGTTAGTTATTTCTATAAGCCTTGGTCTCCTCATCTGTAAAATGGGTGGGAGCATTCACCGAGCCCAAGTTCATTGGCCACAGAATGCATTCTTGATGTGAAATCTGGAGTACACGTCCATAATACGACAGAAAAAGGCAGGGAGACTCTAAGTTAAACCAGAGGGGACCCAGAAACCTCCACCCTCCAGCCTACCCTTTACCACCTGAACTCCTGGGCTGTGTTTTGTTCTAGTTCCCTCGGGCTGCCATAACCAATTACCGCAATGCAGATAGCTTAAAACAACAAATTTTTCTCTCATAGTTCTGGAGGCTACAAGTCCAAAATCGGGCTGTCAGCAGGTTCATGCTCTCTCCAAAGACTTATGAAAAATGCTCCCTTGTCTCTTTGAACTTCTAGTAGCCCCAGGTGGTCACTGGCTCGTGGCAGGAGACAGCAAATCTCTGCTTCCACTTCCATTTCCCATGATTCCTTGTGTGTCCGTCTGTTCCTCTGTCTCCTCTCTGTGCATAAAAACACTAATCATATTGGTTTCGAGGTCACTCTGCTCTAGTATGTCAGTTTGAAGAGAGGTGTGCCCGATTCAAGCCATGGTCTTTTCAAGCACTTGCTATGCATCTAAGATCTGGACAATGAACAAGTATGACAAAAGAAGAATTGATAGTTTTGAACTATAGTGTTGGAGAAGAGTGCTGAGTATCCCTTGGACTGTCAAAAAAACAAGCAGATATGTCTTGGAGAAAGTGCAACCAGAATTTTCCTTGGAGGCAAAAATGACAAAGCTTTGTCTCACATTCTGTGGACATGTTGTTGCTAGGAGAGGTTCTTCCTTGGAGAGAGAGATCATGTTTGGAAAGGTGGAGGCAAAGTGAAAAAGAGAAGACCTCCAACAAGGTGGATTGGCACAGTGACTGCAGCAATGGGCTCAAGCGTGTCAGAGATTGTGAGGATGGCACGGGATAGGACGGAGCTCAGATGTGCTGTTGACAGGATCGCTATGAGTTGTAGTCGACTCAACAGCACCTAACAACAACAGCCAATCTCATGTTAACTAACTGCCTTACAAAGACCCTATTTCTAAGTAAGGACACATTCACAGTCATGCTTTATACTTGATTACTGACCTGAAGGTTCAAATCCACCTAGCGGCGGCCCGCAGAAGAAAGTTTGACAATCTGTTTCATAGAGCATATAGCCCAGAGACCCTGGGGACAGTGCTACTCTGTAATACACAGATTGCCATGGTTCAGAATCAACACTCCACAGTAATAAGCTTGACTTTTGGAGTAGGGAGATTTAGAATCCAAATATGTCTTTTGAGAAGCAAGGATATAAAATGTAACCCATAACCCTCCTAGAGACCAAGTGTGATACTCCAACCCCCAGATCCAGATGAATTCACAAAGAATTCCTAAACCACTCTACATCTAGAAGCTTCTCAACTCCTGATACTGTTTCCCTGATAGCCCCAGGGCAGGGAAGCTGGGGGGAAAGAGAGAGAGAGATGGAACTAAAAGAAGGCATCCAACGAGAAATGCCCTTTCTGGAGGAAGCATCCTTTTGACTGCTCCTTTCCCATCCCTGTTTAGCCTTAAACTCTGGAAAATAAAAGCTCATAATGGAAAATGCTGATGGTATCTTGACTTAGGGGTTGAATGAAATGAGAGCAGAGCTAACCCCAGGTGATGCAGTGGTGATTTTTAATTTCCATAATGTCAAAGTGGAATACGTAAACTTTCAAAGACAAAAGTGGGGAGGAGGGAACTGATGATTTGGGAAGAAAAGAGAAAGGCATCTATTTATTCCTGTAGCCATTTCCAGGTCCTGGTGACAGAATGAAAAGCAGAAGGAAGAACAAAGGATCAGAGAGCAGGAGGGGAGAGAGGAGGAGAGTCTGACCCCAGGCTTTGTCTTTGCCTCTTGTGAGCTGCACGCTAAATGTGTGCCCAGGACTTCAGTGACTTCCATACACGCTCTGTCGCCCTTTGATTGTATTCTCTCAGCTGCCACCCAAAAGAGTGCCGGTTGCTTGCTCTGCCCATTTTTATTCATGCACTCAAGTAATAATTACCAAGAGCTGACAAATGTCGCCCTCCCCGGGTGGTGCAGTCAATGTGCTCAGTGCTGGCCTGTAGGTTGGAGTCTGAGGCCACACAGAAGTGCCCCAGAAGAAAGAAGCAGATCTGACTATCAGTTGCCAAAGAATCAGCCACTGAAAGACCCATGGAGCATAGTTCCACTCAGAGGCACATCTGGCTGGGAGGAGACATCAACAGCAACTGGTTTTTCAGAGTAGATGGCAGGTACTTAGGTTATGAGCCTCCATCAATGACAAAGTTAACAACTACTCATGTTCCCCGAAGTGGTGTATGTTTCCAAGAGTAAGGCAATGAGCTTTTCTTTTTGCTGCACGAAAGACATCATGATACAGGAGAGCTTACCATACCCTCCCAGAAGGTCCACTTCACTCTGTCTCCCCTTCTGGATCCTCCTCTTTATTCTGGGCCTGCTTGCTCTCATTTATCTGCATATGACATCTCTGTGTCCCACGGGGGACCCCTCTCAATACCAACCCCCTTCTGCTCCAGGTGTTGGAGAAGAGTCCTGACCATCCCACGAAAGAACAAAGAAATATGTCTTGGAGAGGGCGCAGCCGGAGTGCTCTTTGGAGACAAAGATGATAAAGCTTCGCCTCACATACTTTGGGCATGTTTCTTGGAAAGGTGGAGGGTTGGTGAAGGAGAGGAAGACCCTCAATCAGGTGAGTCGACACAATGGTGTCAACAGGTGACTGCCACAATGGGCTCTAGTGTGTCAGGACGAGTGAGGATGGCACAGGCTAGGACAGGGTTCAGATCTACTGTTCATTGGGTTGCTGTGAGTCACACTCAACTCAACAGCACCTAACAACAACAACCTGCTCCAGCACAGAGTTGCCATCTGGTAGTGAACAAGCCTTTATTAGTAGACCTGAGAGGGACACCAGGTGACAGCTTCCAGAGAGGATCAGAGTGGTGAGTAGACAGGCAAAGACAGTGTCCTTTTGTAGGGGCTTTCAGAGACACCCAGAGAAGGTGTTCATTTGCTTTGGAATTTGGGGCCAGAAGTCCTGTCAGTGTAGGACCTGGCCCGGGGCCTTATCAGGATCTGGCCATGTAGTCACCTTATAAGGACATGTAAGTTATCAGGTTTTTTCACAGAATAGTCAGGCCTGGGGGTAAGGCCTTGGGGTAAGGACTGGGGATAGTTGTGACATTCTTCCCTCACCTTCCAGCAGGATGGGTCCTACAATTCCAGAGAGATAGGAGCCCTCAGACATAAACTACATCAGTTCCTTAGTTTTGTCAAAGAGAAACAGAGTGCAACAGAGCTTCTCCAAACAACTCAGCAAGCCAAAGAAAAGGCTGGCCTACACACGCAGCTTGGAACCACCTGACCAGCGGCCTTTCCGCACCCGACTGTGGCCCGTCCCCAGCCCACTAGGGCTCAGGAGTGGCACATTTATTTCACTCACAGCCAGCTTCTGCTTCTCCCTCCCCAGTATTTTCTTTATGTGGCTGGAATTTGGCATGTAGAGAATGGACAATTGCTTGCAAATGAATTTGGATTGCTGTTTTTCTCTGTAAACAGCGTCAAGTGCTTTGAAGCTTAAGCACAGCAAAAGCTTTGAAGCTTAAGCACAACAATGCTAATAAGATGATACTGAAGCCTCTCACGCCTCTTTAATCTGAGCTGAAAGAGAGGGCATTACCCATCATCGGGGACCTATACACAATGTATATATGTTCCATTTGCTGTGGAATGGATTCCTACTCATGGCAAGCCCATGCAGGTCAGTGTAGAACCGTGTTCCCTAGGACTTCCAGCGGTTGCTTTCTCAGAAGTAGATCACCAGGTCTTTCCTCAGAGGCACCTCTTGGTGGCCTTGAACTGCCAGCTTTTGATGGCACTCAAGTGCTTAACTACTTGCACCACCCAGGGGCTCCTAGGCATCAACTTGAGGCCTGAACTTGGTTATTATCATATGAGATCCTCACCTCAACCCCGTGAGGTGGGAACGAGCATCCCCACTTTACAGATGAGCGTCCCTGGGTGGCACAAATAATTATGCTCTAGACAAAAGGTGAGTGGCTCAAATCCACTAGGAGATGCCCCGAAACACAGACAAAAGACCCCCTCCTTGAAAATTCTGTGGTGTGCTTCTGACCCACACACAAGAGCTTTCCACGAGGTGGAATCAACTTGATGGGAAGGAATAACCTTGCAGATGACAACAAGGCTACATTGCAGAGCTGGGAAGTGGGTGTGAGTGGGGGAGCCCGAATCAGCGGTCATCCGCACGTGGCTGCAGAGCCCCTGTTCTCTAAGGGTCTGAGGTGCCCACTCTCCCTGCAGGATCCAGCCCGGGAGGCTGAGCTATGCCTCAGGAGGGAGCTGCCGTGGTCTCAGAGCAGAATCGGGTCTCCTGGCAGACACACTGCCACGGCAGGGTTTGTCTCAGAGGTATTCATCCAGCTCAGCATGAGAGGAGATTATTCCAAATAACATACGGCCCAATGTGGCATTATTATTCTCACACTATAAATCAATAACCAAAATAACGTAAATTGTTGGGTCTGGGTGGCATAAAATATGGGCACAGACAAAGAGACTTAGGGGTACAATTTGCTCTAAATCAGTTTAACCACCTTGCAGCTTCTCGCATTACAGTCTTAATCTAGCACATTAGCAAGATTAGTACGTGGTTTTTGCAATTAAATTGCATATTTTATCACTTCTCCTTCTTTCATGCTATATAAACTTCCAGGAAATTACAGACTCATAAACTTTGCCACAAAGCAGGAGACAGGAGGAAGTGGAGAAAGCAGAAAAGCATGAGGGGCAGGGGCAGCCCTGAGTTTCTTATCCCATATTTTATTTGGTGTAAAATAATCCCCTATTAATACTCCAATTATGGTAAAGAAGTTTCAATTAATAGATTTAAAGGTGAGTCCCTGAGTGTACATAACCATGGAAATCACAGGGAAGTTTTAAAGAAAAAGTTTAAGATATTAAGATGAGATGTGGGAAGGGATTCTTGGTTTCACTATGACTCCACTATGTACGGTTTTTGACCAGGATCCATTATATAGAAAACTGTAGTTATTGTAGGATTCCATATAGTCAATTTTAACTAACAGCTATCCTAGAGTACAGAATCGGACCTCCCCATGGGATGTTCTTGGCTCTAATATTCCTGGAGCAGGCCAGCAGGTTTCTCTCCCACAGAGTCACTGAATGGGTTCAAACCACTAACCTTTGGGTTAACAACTGGTTCCTTTACATAGAAACCTAGACAGTAAACATTCACTTGAGAAGGGCCTATCTGAGAGCTATTTCCCAAGACCTTGTCCTTGTGATTTGTTCAGGACTTGTCACACCCCTACCGATGATGCACACACACCTGCATGCACACACATGTATTTGTACACTCACACACACACGCACACGCAGAGTCTTTCATGTACAGAGCAAATTCTTTTCCTTTCCTGAGAAGTTACTGGAATTTAACTCTGATTTTCAGAAGGTCCAAAGGCCCAAGTCCAAAGTTTCAACTCGGGAAAGATCTGTACATCTTCTATAACCCTTCCTGTGAAAACTGCAGCACTGAAAGGTTGAGAACATATGTAAAGTCTCAAAGAAAAGAACTATCACAAGACTAGAAGTTAAACTGAAAAAAAAAAAAAGAAGTTAAACTGATCTTGTGGAGGGGAGAGTGCTGTGTAGAGTCTCAAGCCTTCACTGGAGAAGAGGGCAGGGTGAATGAAGGAAGGAGTACTCTTTAGAGTATGAACATCAGATAGATCCAGGTTTACCACTGGACTCCTCCACCCTCCTGACCTCACATCTAAAATGAAAATCAATTTAATAGAGTTGTTCTGAGGAATAATTAAAATAATATTAATATAATACTTATATCAGTGGCAATGTTACCATTTGAATATTGTTTTTTTGGAAACAGCCCAAATGGCCAACCACAACTGAATGGATTGATAAATTGTGGCACCTTCACACAATGGAATACTATGCAGCACTCAGGAGCAATGATTTAAAAAAAATACTACATAACTTGGAAGAGACTGGAGAGCATTATGTGGAGTGAACTAACTCAGTATCATAAGGACAAATACTGCATAAGACCATTACTGTAAAAATAGAAAGATAACTAGTGGAATACATGTATGGACACAAAGGCGGTAGGGATGAAAGCAGAAGGGTGAGGATGAGTAGGGATGAAATCATAGAGTGCACAATTTGGTGGGTGGAGGGAGATGGTAAAGGAAATGTGAAAGATCCAGGAAGAACCTGAAAAAAAAAAAGA
Organism: Elephantulus edwardii; assembly: GCF_000299155.1. Lineage (NCBI taxonomy): Eukaryota > Metazoa > Chordata > Mammalia > Macroscelidea > Macroscelididae > Elephantulus > Elephantulus edwardii. The sequence goes on along the minus strand of NW_006399842.1, from coordinate 3,672,096 downwards.
GGGGAATGGTGGACATAGTCCAATGGTGATTAATTTTATAAAATATAATGAATGAGAATGATTGTATGAAACACAATGTGAATGAATAGTGTGAAACACAATGTATACTAACTTTGTAAGCAAAACAATGTTGTTTGTTGTTATGTGCCATCAAGTCGCCTGCAACTAATAGCAACCCGATGTACAACAGCTCTAAAACCTACTCTACCTGTGCCACCCTTATTGTTTCTGACACATCTACCTCTATTACCCCAGTCACTGAGTCAATCCAGCTCATCAATGTCTTCCCCTCCTGTGCTGCCCCTTCATCCTCCCAAACATGATGTCCCTCTCCAAGAACTGGTCCCTCCTTGCAACATGTCCAAAGCATGTCAGATAAAGCTTCAGAATCCATGCCTCCCAGGAGCAGCCTGGTTGAGTTGAATTAAACATCAAATCCCCTAGCACCATTTATTCTCATGAACATTAAAAACAAAAATAACATTAATAGTTTTTTCTTTTTAAAAAAATATTTTTATTTCATATAAGCAAACCAATATAAAATAAAAAAATTATAAAAGTAAAACTATTAATATTATTTTTGTTTTAATGTGCAAGAGACAAATTGTACTAGGGGATTTTTCAACTTATCAGCTATTTAACAAGTACCTACTAAGTGCCAAACCCTGAACTGCCTTGGGGAATACAATGTGAGTCAGACAAGGTCACTTCTCACAATGATGGGAGAAGCATCCACAGAGGTCAATCAATAGTAGCCTGAGGTTGCTTTCTAACACAGGAATCTCAAAGGGCTCTAGGCCACACAGTGGTTGTACAAAGAAAAGAAGAATGGGTGGTGGTGAGGTGAGGGAAACTGGAAAAATCTGCTCTGCAAAACAACATATTCTAATTTTGTAAATAAACTAGTATAATAAAAAAAAAAAGAAGGTTGGCCATCAAACCTGGGGTGCTGTGGCCGTCAGGGATCTGAAGGTCGGGCTCCAATCTCCAGCGTCTCTTGCTTGCATCTGTAAGGTGCTGACCAGGAAGAGCTCTAGTTTGCCTATATCTCATCCAATCAGCTGTGAAACAGCAGAAAAGGCAGTCCCAGGCCGAGGGTTGGGGTAGCCCTGGGTATAGAACCAAGCTTCTTATCTCACATCCGGGTCCGAATATTCATGGAGTGGCAAATGGAGCTCAGGGTCCTGACAGCGCTCTTGGTCACAAGGACATTTCAGGGAGTTGTTACGTGGCATCGAGTCAACCAACTATGACTCATAATGACCTTATGAACAACAAATATGAACCTTGTTCACCTCCTTCCTCCTTTTTTTCTGCAAGAAATTTTAATACCTGAGCTTCATTTACTGGGAAAAGATAAGGAGACTCCCTTTTTCTGAAAGATTCTAATTATTGCACCCTATTCACTGAAGAGTCAAGGCCTTTGGTTTGTGGTATTAGCAGAGAACATTGGAACTACCATGGACTTTCAAAAGAGCAAACCAATCTGTCTTGAAGGAAATGCAACCAGAGTGTTCCTTAAGGGTGGTGAAACTTCATCTCCTTTACGTTGGACATATTTCCTGGTGGAATCAGATCTTACAGAGAGATATCACGCTGGGAAAGGGAGAGGGTCAGGGAAGATCTTCAGTGAGTTGGACTGACACAGTGATTACCACAATGGGCTTAAGCATGGCAGAAAGCATGAGCATGGTGAGGGATAGGGCAAGGTTCAGATCTGTTGTCCATAGTGTGCCTATTAGTTGTAGCCAACTCCACAGCTCCCAACAATAACTCGTTCTTGGCTGTATGTTTTGTCTGCACCCTCGTTTTTCTTTCCTCACTCTTTCTTCTTTAAGCCAATATTCAGCATGTTGTTGTTATTGTTGACTGCCTTTGAGTAAATCACTACTCATAGTGATCAAAAGGCCTGAAGCCCCTCCACAGCTATCGAAATTTATCAAAGTTCATAGAGTTTCCGGATGAATGTTGTTTAGGAAGTGGATGCCACTCCTGCTTCCAAATCTGTCATAGTATGTTATTGTTATGTGCCACTGAGTCACCTGTGAAGTTTAGTGACCCTGTGTACAGCAGCTCTGAACCCTTCACTGTCCTGCGCCAGTCTCACTAACTCTGACATGCCAACCCCCATCACCCCAGTTACTGTATTAGTCCATCTCATCTGCGGTCTCCCTCTCCTGTGCTATTCATCCACCCTCCTTCTCCAAGGACTGATGTCTCCTGGCAATGTGCCCAAAGTAAGTGAGGCAGAGCTTCAAAGTCCTAGTCTCCAAGGAGAGACTTGGTTTCACCCTCTCCAAGACAGACCTATTTGCTTTCTATATGTACAGCATGTTGTTGTTGTTGTTATGTGCCGTCGAGTCGTTTGCGACTCATAGCGACCCTATGCACAACAGCCCTAAACCCTGCTCCATCCTGCGCCA
>NW_006399842.1:3661879-3666894 GCF_000299155.1 Elephantulus edwardii | reverse complement strand
TTCCATTGTCCAACCCATGATCTGACAGCTTGTATCTTAAGCTTTCTTGGCTTCTGTGATTCCAGACACGTCGGCTGCTGACATTTTTTCCTTTTGACCAGTGTCTCTTAAGTTTAGTTGTACTGTCTCCAAGGGAAGGTGATGTGTCCTGTAGAACTCCTGTGTAGATTCCCTCGGGCCTGCCGGTTTTTCCAGGGTACCTTTGAAAGATGCCTCTTCGTTTATAAATTATTGTAAGAAATGTTGGCTTATTTATAAATTAAAGGATGTTGTTGTTGTTGTTGTTGTTGTGTACCATAGCCTCAGAACCGGCCCATAGCTGACCCTTTGGCAGGTTTTCAGAGGCAGTTAAACACAGGGGAGGAGATAACCCATCCTTCTCTTGCAGTGTGGCTGGTGGCCGTGAACTGTGTGCTTTCGGGATTACAGTGGAGCTTCTTGCTGGTAGGCCACCAGAGCTGCCTAAACTAAGGTGAATGTCAGTCAATCATCTCTAAGCCCAGGGTCCAGGTCCTATGAATGACTAAGAGTATACACTCAAGGAATCGCTATTGACTTGACTGTCTAAAGTAGCCTTGCAAGTGGATATCAGCCAGCCTGGGATCGCAGTTTCCCTGGCTTGACACTGGCAGTGATCTCTGAAAGGATCCATGGCCATCCACCCTCTACTCCTCATACCAGCAGCCTCATACTGGCCCCAACATCTGAGCCTGAAAGAAGCAGGAAATTGTCCTGATCTAAGATCAGTCTGGGGAGATGGTCAACATGAGAATGAGGCATGGCAATGTGTGGCAAGGGAGGAACATTAAGATCTGAGCTAAACATTCCCTCTGTGACCTTGAACAAGTATTCTCCTCTCCATGGGTCTCATTTCTCTGTTTAAGAGACCAGAACCCTAACATTCCTCCAGCTTGAGATAAAGGGCATCTGGTTCACAGTTTAGGTAGTTTGTTCATCTTGCTCCTTGGTGATTATTAATAGAAGGCTGCACACAGCAATGTCTGGATGATGGTAGAGGAATCCTGAGTGAAAGTGAGGTAACCTGTGTTCTCCTATCTTGCTGAAAGACCTTGAGCAAGGCCCTCCCCACTTCAGAGCCTTAATTCATACAAAGAAGGCACACAATGGTATCTATTGGCTCTCCTATAGAGATTTCTAGATGGAGACAATGCTATTAGCAGATGAGGGAGAGAACTGTTTAAAAGCGATATATGATTAAGTATTATTGTCATGACAGGAGTCCAGGACGAAGGCTGCATAGTGGAGTGGACCTGGGGGAAGGGATTGTAAAACAATGACAGAATTTTTCTTTTACTTTTCAAAGAGAAGAGTGTACTGGGAGGGGGGGGGGGGGGGGGGCAGGGAGAAAAGTACAACAATGAATGAATGGAAATCCAAAGTCTCTGTAAATTTTCATTAAAATTACTTTCCAAAAAAAAGATTTCTTTAGAAGAAAAATACACATAAATGCATTACAGTCATTCACAAAGACCTAAGATATCTAAGAAATGTTTTAGCAAAATAAATAAAATTTCTCAAACCTGAATGCACATTGTAACCGTCCAGGATGCTCGGAAAGACACTGAGGGCTGAGTCTACCCACAGCTCTTCTGCTTTAGTTGGTCTAGAAGGAAATTTTGAAAGTGGCCCTGGAGGCTCTGAAGGGCATCCAAAGTTTCCAGTCCTTGCCCTAAACCGCTCAGCATGAGAACCTTGGCCCCCATCCCTGCCTGTCACACCATCCACACTTGCAAGACAGTGTTCAGTTGCAGCCTTTCCTGCAGCTTGTGCAAAAGCCAGTTTGGCTTTCACAGCCCTGGACTGACCACTGCCCAAACTGACCACTGGCATGTTTGTTATTGGTACAGCATTTCCATTCTGCAGAAGCCTATAAGCCCGTTCCAAAGAAACAGTGAGAAGCACTAAGGTCCAAGCACTTACCACATAAGTCACTTTATCCTCCCAACAGTCACTATTGGGAGAAGGGGGGTAACTTGTTATTATTTTCCTCCCCATCTTATTGGTAATGCAAGTAAAACCCACTGAGGTCAAGTTGATTCCAACTCTTAGACTCTTCACCAGATTGATTCCATAAATCTTGACAGGTGTTTGTCCATCTTTGAGCCACTGACCTTTAGGTTGACAGCACAGCAATTGCACTACACCGCTGCATTCAAGTAATTTCTTACTGACTGTTCAACAGGAACAACTGAACTCTATAGGAGAGAGTGTAATCAGCCCACAGAATGTCCATAAATATTTACAGAAACAGGCGGTTACTTTTTTCTCCAGTGCAGTGACTGGTGACATCAAACCACTGACATTTTAATTAACAGTCAGGTGCTTTAACTGCACCACCAAGATTCCTCAAACTAAGCACTTGTGTGTGTTTGTTCTCTTTCTCTCCCTCTCTCCCTCTCTCTCTTTCCTCCTCTCCCTCCCTCCCTCTCCTTTTCCCTCTCTCCCTCCCCTTCTTTTCCCTCTCTCCCTCCTTCTCTTCCTCCCTCTCTCTTTCCTCTTTCTTTCTCTTCCTCTCCCTCTCTCCCTCTCTTATCCTTCTTTCTCTTTCTCTCTTCCTATCCCTCTCCCACTCCCCCTTCTCCTCCTCCCCCCAGTTTATCTCTTCCTCTCTCCATCTACCTCTCTCTATCTACCTCTGTGTGTGTGTATCATTGCAGTGACCTTCTATTGGGTTTCCAAGGCTGTAAACTGCATGAGAGGAAATTGCCATCTTTGTCTCTAGGAGCGGCCGGAGAGTTTGAACCACCAAAGAATCATGGCCTTTTGCTGCAAATTTCTGCACACTCCAAAGTTCTCTAAACTAAGTTCAGAGGGGTTAAATCATTTGCCCCAAGATGCACAGCTCTGAAGCTGGATGGTGCAAGGAGAGTTTGGGTCCAGCACTAGGATGGGCTGCTTGTCAGAGCCTCCTTGTGGAGGCCTTGGCTCAGAGGACCTTGGATTTCCTGCTGGTCACTAGGCCTTCAGTGCGGTCCAAGAACAGCAAGCCAGAGGCTGTGCAAAGTCAGACGGGTAGCATCTACCAAAGCCCCCTCATCCTGGAACTGTCTCTGCTGGCCTCTTAATATTCCTGCCACAAAAGATAGCCTTTTGGCTGAGAGCAATCAGACACCTTTGATGTAAGTGACAATGGGCCCAGATCGCTGCCTTTGCCTTCTGAAAATGCTCAGAAGGGAAGCACATGCATGTGTCTGGGTGAAAGGGAATTAACTGACTTTTTAAAGGCCATCTGGTTGCATCTTTGAATAGTCCAAGGAGCTGTTAAAACTCCTGGTGCCCCCGCACCACCCCAGGTCAGTTGCATCAGAGTCTTTGAAGTGGGACCAGGCATCACTATTTGTCAAAGTCCCCAAATGATTCCAATATAAAGCCAAGACTAAAAACCACTACTCTGGGCCTAATGTCTTAACAGGCACAGTCTCAATGGAGACACCTGTGAACAGTTCAATAATCTCTTGGCTGCTTGTGCATAGTGCCCTGGCAGGGGGTAGGGGTGTGAGGGAGTTGAAGAAAGACCCATGAAGGCTTCCTGGAAGAAGCAACTCAAGCTCTGGGCTTTGAAATCAGACTAATATGAACAGGCAGAGAGGCAAGTGTGGGGACGTCTCTTTGCTCCATCTCTTCACGAACGGTAACCTCCCTCGATACGTCCCCCAGGAATAAACTGAGCACTTCAGACAAATGTGATGTTGAATGAAGAACATATGCCCTGCATGCATTTAAAGAGCATTTCTCTTCCTCCTCCCGAGCCTTGTCAAGAAATAAGTTCTCTCTGCTTTCACATTTTAGGGATGAGCAGATGGCAAAAGTTTTGACTCAAGAATAATGCCCATCTGAATGGCCTGTGTTCAAGGGCCCCTGACTGCCATCAAAGAACTATATTACAGCCACACAATCTGGAACAAAGAAAGTCCGTGCTTCATCCAGAACCAAAATCCTCACCTATCTCAGGCCAGCTTCTCCTCCTCAGTCCTTCTCTCAATGAATCTTGGCCAAAATTCTGGGCTGCAGCCTTGGCCTCCCCTGCTCACTCAGCAGGCTCCATATCCTGTTGACTTTACCTCTTTGATATCTCTGGACTCAGTCTCACCTCTCCACAGAGCCAGTACGAAGGCTCAGTGCCCCCATGCGCCCCCTGAGCCACGCAACAGCCTTCTCACTGCTTTCCTTTCCTCCAAACCTCTCTCCCATCATCACTGATCCTCAGAAGTTTCTAGAAGCCAGAACATGCCCCGGCTTAACAGCCCCTGATGACTACAAGCTGTCGACAGCACTTAATTCCCAGGCCGCCTCTTCTGAAGCAGACAGATCAGCTGCTCACAGCTGAAAGCAGCCAGACTGGGGGAGGAAGGGGGGTTTGGTTAACCCTGGAGCTGAGGTTAGGATCTCAGCACTTTAATTAGCCATTAGCAGCCCCTGCCTGGGAAGCTCAGGTCCACAGCAATGGCTGCCAAACATGTGTGACCACTGCAGTTGTAGGGGGATCTTTTTGAAAGTACACATCCCCAGGGCATCTCTGACCACTACTTGTCGAACCGCCTCCCTCACATCCTATTCAGAGTGTCACGGAGCTGTACTCTTTCCCTTAAGAACACTTAAGTCAGATGATAATTACACACTCATTTATATCATCCTGAGATTACAGTCTGCCTTGCTTACTATACCATCCCTTCCAATAACCCTGCTGTGTGCTCAGTCATATTTGTCCAGACCAAGTACTGTTTCATCCAGGAAACCTTCAGGAATCGCATCGTTTTGATATTGTAGCTTAACCACCTTCACCAGGCGCTGAGTGTATGTGTGAATCCACCATTGCCTCAGCAAGGGCAAAGGTGGGCAGTATCCTCCCATCAAAATTGAAAACATTGGAAATCAGATGAGTCAGAGGCAATTTGAGGAGAAATGTGGGATCAAGATTGGTGGACTATTTATAAACAATCTGTGTTATGCAGATGACACAACCCTGCTTGCTGAAACTGAAGAGGACCTGAAGC
>NW_006399842.1:3647384-3661271 GCF_000299155.1 Elephantulus edwardii | reverse complement strand
ATTCAGTGACTGAAATAATCGGGATGGGAGTGTCAGAGACAGTGCAATTGGCACAGGACAGAGCGGAGTTTAGGGCTGTTGTACATAGGGTCGCTTTGAGTCACAAGCGACTCGACGGCACATAACAACAACAACAACATATATTGCATGATGATCAATCAGGATCTCTAGTGGCTTAGTGGTAAGGAGTTGCACTGCCAACCCAAAGGAGTGAGGTTCAAATACACTGGTCACTTCATGGGAGAAAGATGAGCAATCTCCTCCCATGCAACTTACTGGCTCTGAAAACCCACTGGAGGGTCAGCTATGAGTCGGTTGCGACTCAATGATGCCAAACAACAACATGATGAAGGATGGCCAGATAGCCGGATGGAAGGATGGGTGAATATGAACATATATTGAGCCTCAACTTCATCCCTGACCATGCTTCCACAGACACATAAAGGACAAAAAAAAGTAAAGATGTTGCGACAGTTTTCTCATAAGATTTTTTTTTTCTTTTTCAAAGTGGAGTTGCTTTGCTGTTTGGAGAGTGGCGTCTGCGTTCAGGCTGCACTGGCTTTGGGAAACAGCAGAAAGAGGTGTGTCAAAAAAAGTAATTTCCCTAAGAGGCAGCACGGCCGCCAGCACTAGAAGCTTGATAGGCACTCACCTCTCCCTCGGCTGCCCGGAGACGCAGCATCAACACCCGGGGAGAAGATCAAGAATAGCTTTATTCCTGAGCATGGTTCATCATCAGGTGGGATGCCAGGCAAAAAGAAGGGTTGGGAATCGAAGACAGTAGCTCAGTGGCTGGACTGAGCTGAGAAGGTCCAAGGAGACGTGGGGAGAGCCAATAATAACCGCAGTAATAATAGCAGCACCCCTTGCTGAGCACTCACTATGTGCCAGACACTATGCTGAGCATTTTCCGCACATTATTTCTTTATGGTTCAGTAAGTCTATGCTGTGGGGCCCCCAACGGCAGACGCTGGAGCCCGGCGGCCTGTGTTCAAATCCTCGCAGCGCCACCTCGTGGCTAAGTGACGCTAGGCCGGATAGGGAATCTAGCTCATCTGTAAAATGGGAAGCTTCCTAAGCGTCGGAAAGCTGGACGACGAATAAAGAACCAAAAAAAAAGAATTGTGCATTGTGGTGTTGGCAAAGAGTACTGGATATTCCACGGATTGCCGAAAGAACAAACAAGTCAGTCTCAAAGGAAGGGCAAGCTGGGTGATCCTTAGATGTGCGGGTGGTGAAACTTTATCTTACTGACTTTGGGCGTTATTTTCAGCAGGAACCTGTCCTTGAAGAGAAACATCACACTGGGAAAAGTAGTCAGTCACCGAAAGAAAGGAAGACCGTCAACGAGATGGAGTGACTCAACGACTGTAGCAATAGACTTGGACATAAAGGTGATTTGTGAAGATGGCACAGGATTGGCCAATGTTCTGATCTGTTTGTTGGTCACTATGAGTCACCATCAACTCAATGGCACCCAAAGACAAAACAACAGCTATAAGAAAATGCTAGTGAGTTGACAACCTTGTAGGGTCAGGAAGTATAGTCTGTAGGAAATGGTGTTGCTAACCCAAAGACTGTGTCTCTCTGTAAGTTCGAATCCACCAGCAGCTCCTCAGAAGAAAAACGAGCAGTCTCCTCTCTTACAATTTACAGACTCAGCAACCAAATGGGGCATTAAATATGAGTCAGTTTTAACTCAAAGATTTTGAGGGGTTTTTGGGGGGCTTGGGGGTTTGGGTTTGGGGTTTTTTTAAGTAACTGGAGATTTTAATACACCACACTCAATAACAGACATATCAACTTGAAAGAAATTCAACAAAGATGCTGAAAAATGAAACTATACAATTAGCCAACTTGATCCCATTAGGTATTCAGGGTACTTCACTCAACTAAAATTTATTTTCTTCTCAAGTGCACATGGTCCATCTTCCAGAATTTACCATATATTAGGACACAAAGTAAGCTTCTATAGATCAATAGTAATTAATTCTATAAAGTGCAATGTATATGAAGGAGTATATAAAGCATAATATAAATGACAGATTGAATAAAACACCATATATATGAATGAAGTACAATATAAATGAATTCTTGTATGTGAACAAATAAAAATATTTAAAAATTATAAATTCAGTTCTATTTTGCCACATAGGCATAATCAATGTACCAGAATATAGTTAGAATATGATGGCAATAAAATAAATGTAGAATATTTCTACATGCCCAAATAAAACATTTGGCTGCAAACAAGTCTAAAGTCTATTGTTCGACATTGGACCCAATTTAACACTATTATTCTCTCTTTCTTTCCCTTTCTTTTATTCCAAGACTTTGAGTTTTAAGGTGTTCAAACACAGTCCAGGTCACATAGTGACCACGCAATAGTAGTTAGATGTTGTTATTGTTATGTGCCATCAAGTCACCTGAGACTCATAGCAACCGTATGTACAATAGCTCTGAACTCTGCCCTGTCCTGAGCCAGTCTCATTGTCCCTGACACGCCTATCTCCATTACACCAGTCACTGTGTCAATCCATCTATCCTGGGTCTTCCTCTCCTGGGTTGTATCTCCACCTTCCCAAGCATGATGTGCTTCTCCAAGGACTGGTCCCTCCTGGCAACATGCCCAAATTATGTGAGATGGAGTTTCAAAATCTTTGCCTCTAGGGAGTAGCCTGGTTTCACCCTCTCCATGATAAACCTGTTTGTTCTTTTGATAGTCCATATATGTTCAATATTCTTCTCTATCACCACAATTGAATGGCATCAATTCTTCTTCTGTCAACTCTAGTCATTGTCTAGCTCTCTAATTGGGAAGTAATTAGGAAGACCACAGCCTGAATCAGGCACACTTTATACTGAGACCATTGCTTTTTTCATAGTAATAATAATTCCATTTAGTAAATGAAGAAATAAAGGTTCTGAGACATTTAATGCCAACCAATAGCAGAGTTGCAATCTGAATCTACGTCTAGTCAAAGGCCAGCTTTCTAACCAACAGCTTCTCAACTCTAATACCTTGTGTATGTGATTATTTTTCTGCCTAAGATACCTCTCACTTCTCATTCCTTCAGATACAGTGCTTTCATGAGCCTAGAGGTTTTATATGCTGTATGATTGTGTCATTCCAATCTCTGGGGAATGCAAAAATGGGTGGGTAGAGTCCCTGCCTTCAGACAGCTTTTGTCTATTCCTACAAAGAACTGGATATGAGTATTAAAGTACAAAGGAGAAAGGACGTTGCATGCTACTGGATATCTACTGTGTGGTGAACCATGGTCTTTCTCATTTCCACTTCTGTCTATGAAATAGTATTTGTTGTTGTTATGTATCATAGAGTCAGAACTGACCCTCCAGTGGGTATTCAGAGGCAATTAATTGTGTGGAAGGAGATTGCTCATCCTTCTACCACGGAGCAACAGGTGGCCTTGAACTACTTGCCTTCAAGATTGCAGTGCAGCTTCTTACCACTAGGTCAGCAGATTTCTATGAAATGGTGTTATAATCCTTATTTTACAGATGTGGAAACCAAGACCCAGAACAATTAAGCCATCTGCCCAACATTGCATAGGAGCTTGTGGTACCAAGAATTACGGCTCTAGGACCACAAGCTAGGATCCTGAGGACGTAGAAATGTGGGGATCACAGAACCTCTGACTGAGAGGGACTCCAGGGTGGTGTCTATGGTGTGACTGAAGATGCCAAGGAGGCTGTATAAGCTGAGGGTCTATTTCTCCACCCCATCATTATTCTGATTAGAAACCTTTACACCACCTTCTCACAATCTACTATGAGAAATGTATCATCTCCATTGTACAGGCAGAGAAGCCAAGACTTAGGGAGGCTAAGCGACCTCGAAATAGCTGAGCACAGAAGTTAAGGACACAGACTCAGGAGAAAGACCAATGGGATTCAAAGACCACTAGGGTTCAAATCCCAGATGGGACAATTGCTGACTGAGTAAAATGGAAATACTAATTCCTATGCTCTCATTTTCTCATTGCAAAACTGATACAGACCAATGCATAATAAGTGCTTGACTCACTAATGTATCAGAATGCTAACTGAAGGCTGGCAGTTCAAATCCACCAGCTGCTCCTTGGGAGAAAGACAAGCAGTCCTCTTGTAAAGATTTCTAGCCTCAGAAATTTAATGCTGGATCTCGTTAAATCAGAGCTGACACCATAAAAAGTTTCACACAGAGATTGGCACCCAACAAGCTCTCTATTACACAATTAGATTATATATTAGGAGACCACCAGGTCCAAATTAACCACACCAACAAGAGAAAAATGCAGACAGACAGAAGGTGAGCTTCGTCCAGGCTAGGTGTCCTAGAAGTAGTTTTCAGGTAGAGATTTGTGTGCAGGAAGTCTGCCATGGAGTATTCTGGAGATCAACACCTGTGAGGCAGCAAAGGCCACAGACTCGGTGGAGGAAGAGGGAGTTGGCTCCATGCAGTGGCTGGAGAGGCGTCGGCCAGTTCCCCAGGAGCTCTAGAGCTGAGATAACACTGCAGAGTTATTCCATCCTAAACTAGGAGCCTTGGCCTTCGTACACTCTCGTTGACCAGGACACAGGCGGGTTCTGGGGAGAGGTAGGCACTTGCAGGGTTGCATTTGACCAGCAAAAATTCCAGGGTCATCACGGACTCCACTCACTTTCTCTCTCATTCCTACACCAGTCTTGTTCATTCCATCCAGAAATATCTTACACTCCCATCTCCCTCCCAGCCATTATTCAGCTTCATCATCTCTCACCTGGACCACTGCAACAGGCTCCTGACGGATCTCTCTGCCTCTTGCCTCAGCCCCTCCAATCCATCACCAGGCACTTCCAGATTAACCTCAGGGACGTGTGGCTCAGCCCATGCAACATGGCACGGCTCCAGAATACAGAAAATGCTCAGCCAAGTTGAGATTCCTTCCCTTTTCCGCAGTAAAGACCTCTGACAGTTTCCCTCTGACCATAAATCCAAGTCCTCATGATCTGGCCTTCACTTTGTTTTCTTCCTCCATAGACCCTACTCCTGTCACACTGAGTTACTCAATGAGCCCCCAAAATTCCAGGGACCTCACATTTCATTATTGTTGCTCCTCCTAGAGGTCTCCACTCTATGCTTCAAGGTCCAGGTCAAAGTCTTCCTCACATCCACCTCCCCACACCTCAGAAGTCTGCAAACTACCTTCATGCCCCCTTTGTATCTGGGTTTGTTACTCACTTCTGTGAGGTTTCGCCCAGTCAGTGAGAGTGAAGAGCCCATGCTATAAAATCTAAAGGCAAAACCAGGTCAGACCCCCAGACCAGGAAAGACTTGGCCCCGTGCATGCCTAAGCAAGTGAATGAATGAACAAACAAGAGAATCCCTAGATAAGTGACATAATTGTACAAAAACAACATAAAAATATTAATTGTTGTTATTGTTGTTGATGATACTATGTACGTACCATGGAGGCAGAACTGACTCAGAGCTGGAGACAGTGGGTTTTCAGAGCCAGTAAATCACACAGGAGGAGATTACTCATCCTTTTCCAGCTGGTGGATTCGAACTCTTTCTCTTTAGTTTGGCAGCACAACTCTTTATTACTAAGCTGCCGGAGCTCCCTAAAATATTAATTGCTGTTGCTATTGTGTACCGTCGAGTTGGAACTGACTGAAACCCTTTGTGGGTTTTCAGAGGCAGTTAATCACACAGGAGGAGATTGCCCATCCTTCTACTGCGGTGCAACTATTGGATTGGAACCACATGCCTTTGAGATTGTAACGCAGCTTCTTGCCAAAAGGCCACAAAAATATTAACACACAATAGTAATGATTGAATGATAATATTAACATTGTTGTTGTTGTTGAGTACCATCGAGTCAGAACTGACCCTTCAGCGGCGTTTTCAGAAGCAGTTAATCAAATGGCAGAAGATTGTCCATTCTTCTTCTGTGGATTCAAACCATAGGTCTTCAGGATTTCAGTGCAATTTCTTACCACAAGGCCACCATAGCTCCCTGATAATAGGATAGGTAATAAAAAATCTGAACAGAGTAAGCAAAGCCAAAAGGTAGTTTCCTCAGTGCAGGAAGTTGAACCACAACCACATTGGGAAGGAGAGTTGAATATATGGTAACAGCAGATGTTTCTGAAGTCACGTTTGAGAAGGCAGTGAATTTATTTCTTTTGTACTTTCTCTCCTTTTCAGAATCAAAAGCCAATCTTGTTCTCTCACCATTTACCAAAACTGTTTTCTTCTGAGAGTAAAAGCCTTGACTCAAAGCAAAGCCTGATCAATTGCATGAACTTTTCTGTCGTGTCCTTGTGTCCTGGATCAATGACATTGAGTGAAGAGGGATGGCGAGCGTTAAAGGGTTTGGGGAACAACTCAGATTCAGGGAATGTTCTGGCATCATCTCTCAAAATTAATATTGCACAGACTTTCCACATACTAGGTGGCCAGTAAATATTTGTTGAGTTGAATTAAGATGCTTTATAATAGAAGTGTCAATTTGTAAATCTGTGGTGTTTGTGGAAGAGGCAAGTAAACGTTCAGGAGTGATTATTCTTTATAATGTAGCAGACTGGACACATGAATAATTTGGAGGAAAATTGAGATCTGAGAGAGTGAATACCTACTACGTATGCTGCCACCCACTCCCTGCCTGACCCCATGCTCTGATTTGACATCACTAATTAATCATCATGCTTTTTCGTACTGAGTCTGGACACAGTCTCAGAACTAGGCTACTGCATTGTTTTATATGAGAATGGTGCCTCAGGAGTTGAAATGTGGTGATTTTGCTCTCAAATGAGATTGAATCTATCTTTTACCCTAGTTTAGAGGTTAAGTATGGAGGGTGAATCTGTGATCAGAAGATTGGATGCAATGTTAATAAAACATACATAAACAGTATTCTTTGTTAGGTTCTAGAAGCAGCAAAGAACTGGAAGTCACACATACCAAGCCCTGTCTCAATTTTGTAACTTAATATATGATCTTGGATGAAATTCCTTTGCCTCTCTAATTCTGAGTGTTCCCACTTGTAGAACCAACAGGTTAAGCTAGTTTAACCGTCTCTTCCTTTTTTATTTGTTTTATTATTATGGAAAAATAGGAGTCCTTGATTGGTGGAAACAGTTAATATGTTGGACTGTTAATATGCTAGGTTAGAGATTGAAGTCTACTCGTAGGCACCTAGTAAGAAAGACCTGGCTATCTATGTCTGAAAAAAACAGATCCTGAAAACTCCATGGCACACAGTTAATACTCTAAACACACATGGAGCCACAACAAGGTGAAATTGACTCAATGAAAACTTTGTTTTTTAAATAAATGTATTAGGAAATTCAATAAATAACAAAGAGAGTAAAACACAACACAAGTGAACTCTATACATACAGTTTTGAGACGAATACCTTTCCAAATGTAACATAAAACAGAGATGCCACAAAAGAAAAAAAAAGGATCTATTTTATTTTATAGAATGCTAATACTTCAGCATGAGGAAAGGGGGAAAGGTCAAAAGACAAATGAAGTACAAAAACAAATGAAGTGTGGATACATTATCAAGAAGAGCAAGAAAATAAACTGATAAAAAATAAACAAAGTCAAATACACACAGTTCCCAGGTCAAAAGCTTCCAAGGATCAAAAAACACAAGTTAGGATCTTCAAAAATCACTCCATTTTAGGAATAAAAAAATCAGATTTCAATTTTGAACTCTCATATCAGCAAAGATTGAAAACTTTAATAAAGCCTCACGTTGACAAAAATGTGTTGAAACCAGCACTCTGCTACCCTCTCAGCATAAATTTAATTTGATGCAACCTCCTTGGAGGGAAATTTTCCATTATCTATTGCAATTTAAAATGTAATCCCCTATATTTGAACATACAAAAAACCCCACCATTAAATAATTTGTGGATGCAGAAAGCAATCATAATGGAAACCAGAAAGTACTTAGAACATAACAACAGTGGAAATCTTACAAGTTTAGCTGTGTGAACAAAAGACTACACAAAGTATGATTCTGGTCACATAAAGAATAAAGCCAAGAAAAGTGAATCTGTGCTATTAGAAGTATAGATAAGTAATTACTTCTGAGACCGAGGGCTGAATAGTGACTAAAGGGGAACACAAGGGCTTCTGGGGTACAAATAATATCCTACGTTTTAATCTAAATGTTAGTTAGATGTGTGTCTACCCACACAAAAAAAAATCTGTAAAAATCCACTGAGCTGTACATCTACATATGTATGTACATTTTAACATGGATATTATACTTCAATTTAACATCCTTAAAAATGTGTGTGATACAGCTAAAGCAGTCTTCAAGGGAAAACATGTAACATTAAATATTAATGTCAAAAATAAGTAAGAAAATTTATAAACTAAATAAGACCAAAAAAAGTTACACCATCACATACTATCACTCCAAAGGAAAAAGAAATATTTAGAAAACTATGTGTGGGACCTCTGTAGGGAAAATGGCAAATTTCTGATGACAAATCAAAGAAGACTTAAATAAAAGAAAATGTATACAAAGGTCATGTGTTGGAAGAGTGAGTTTGTTTCAGATTGATCTATTTGGACGTGCAATTCAGGTCAAAATCCCAGAAAAGTTGGTGGGTTTAGGGAGAGGGAGCAGACTTTGATAAACTTATGCTAAAATTTGTCTGGAAAGGCACAGGCCCTAGAATAACTGAAAAACAAGAAAAATAAGAACAAAGCAGGGAGAATCGTGTTACTCATTATTAAGACTCAGTGCCTCAATTTTCTAACCATTGTAAAATCATATTAATAACAAAATGGGACAAGAGTCCAGCGCACTGCCTGGGATGGGTCAGTAGGTCTCAGCTGCTTTGTCACCCAGGGGCTGCTTGTGTAGCAAGATGTGAAATGGAGCTTTGAGTAAATCAAGCTCTTGTCATCATGTCAGTTGAGACTCTACCAGGTTTCCAAGGCTGTAAAGCTCTGTGGGAGGAGAGTCCCACAAGCTGCTGATGAATTAGAACCACTGGTCTTTAGGTTAACAGTGCTACATGAATCTTCAACTTTTCTACCTCTGCACTGTCAGCACCCAGCATAGGACTTCGGAAGAGTAGATGCTTATTTCTTAATGCGTGGATGGCAGAATAAGTGCTGATTGATGAATTCAGAAGCTATTTCCTTGAGCAGTGAGTAGTTGTACCCACAGAGATGAGAACACACACAGCAGCACTGGTTTATACAATAACTGAGGACAGCATTCAGGTCCAGCTCATGGTCAAGTTTACACTATGCCAAGGTGAAGGGTAGGGAAGGGTTCACTAAGAGGTATGGTCACCTGGAGTCTTGGTCTTAATGTGCGTCTTAAGTCAGGAAAGCCAAAGAGCTACAGGTCACAAGTGAAATGGAAAGCACATACCATACGTAAAAAAAGCCATGTGGAGTTTCCGTTTTGAGAAGAGAGGTATATCTGTAAGTTTGAAATCAGTCACAAGATGATCCATGAACACAATGAGTAAAAGAATGTAGAGTACAGATCCGAGCAGAGCAAAGCATTACAGTCCAGACAGTTCAAGACTGAGTTGGCAAAGAGCTCTGAGATCTGCTATTATGGAGCAGTGAGTGAGACAGAGACAAGCTAAAGGAACATCGAAGACAAGAAACTTGAGGCAGCATTCCAATTGTTTAAGTAAGAGAAAGCTAATTCTGTATCATAACCATCCCAAATCTCAGTAGCTTCAAGCATCCGGTATTTATTCTCAGGTTCAGCAGGTTTCTGTGGCTTAAAATGATCGGGGCCAGGCTCAGCTTGAGCCCGCACTTGGGCTCCACTTGGCTGGGTCCCAGGTTTGCTTTAGGATTGATTGCTGCATGTGTCTTTCAACCTCCTTGAACATATTCTTCCCCTGGCAAATGGCAAAAGCACAAGAGGTCAGCCCAAACTGCAGGCCTCTGATCAAGACTGACTTGCAAATGAGGTACCATCTCACTCCAGTAACAGTAGTAAAGATTAACAGGGCAGCAAGTAAGAGATGTTGGAGAGAATGTGATGAGAAAGGAACTCATACTTTATTGGTGAGATTGTAAATGGTGCAACCATTCTGGAAGGCAGTTTGGCGCTTCCTCAAAAAGCTGAACATAGAAATTCCATATTACCCAGCTATTCCACTACTCAGAATATACCCTGAGAATATGAGAACTGAGGCACAAACTGAGATTTGTACACCAATGTTCATAGCAGCATTATTCACCATCACAAGAACATGGAAACAGCCGAAATGTCCAACCACAAATGAATGGATTGAGAAATTATGGTACATTCACACAATGGAATACTATGCAGCATGTTGTTTGTTGTTATGTGCTGTCGAGTCATTTGCAACTCATAGCGACCCTATGTACAACAGCCCTAAACCCTGCTCTATCCTGTGCCAACCGCATTGCCTCTGACACACCCATCCCGATTACCCCAGTCACGGAATCAATCCACCTCATAGAGGGTCTTCCCCTCCTGCGCTGTCCCTCTACCCTACCAAGCATGTTGTCCCTCTCCAAGGACCTGTCTTTCCTTGCAATATGTCCAAATTATGTCAGACGAAGCCCCAGAATCCTTGCCTCCAAGGAGTAGCCTGGTTTAACCCTCTCTAGGATGGATCTGTTTGTTTTCTTGGCAGTGTGCAGGAGCAATGACTTTGTAAATTATTACCTAACTTGGGAGGGACTGGGGGGCATTATGCTAAGTGAATTAACTCAGTCCCACAAGGATAACTATTGTATAAGTCCGTTATTGTAGAACAAGTATAAGGATCCAGGAGGGGTGGGAGAGGCTGGAGGCAGAGGGATGAGGATGTACAGGGAGAAGAAAGGATTAAATATTGGATTGTACAGTTTGATGGGTGGGGGGATGAGAGAAATTAAAATAATTTCTTCAAATTTGTATTAGAACTTTTTAAATAAACTAGTTAGAAAAAAAAAAAAAGACTCACAGGCCAAAGGAGCTTGTATGGACAAGCATAACATGCATTTCCACGACAACGCATGGCAAAAGCAGAAAAAGTATAACCCTAGTGCAAAGGAGTGAATAATTAGGACAAAAAATCCAATCTATCAACTTTCATTAAAATCTCAATAAATTAAAAAAAAAATCCAATCTATCACAAACCATCTTATCTATTTAGAATCTCCAAGCTCTCTCCGACTCTGCCCATAGCATACATTATAACGAAAAAATTGCCCACCTTCGGGGGCCATGCAAAATTCATGGTAAACCACAGCTAATGGAGATCTAGTTAACTATAGCGTCTAGATCCACATCCACTTATTCATACAAGCCACACACCCTAAGGCAATTAGATGTCTCTTATGGAAAGTCAAATTGGAGAGTCTTAGAAATTTGGCAAAGTCCTTAGGAGAAATCTCCCTCCCATCGCCTTGTGAGGATCAGAGTGGAGATTTCTAAGTGAATTCCGTCCACGTAAGTCATAGCCACCAAGGTTAGCTATAATGTCACCCACTCCTTTGTCAGCAAGCTCCTCCCTGCACACCACTTCATACATCTTTTATCACCGCCTTAACGCCTTTATGAAATATTGATGGCTCATTCCCGTGGCCCAGCCCAGGGCCCCAGAATGAGCTTGTGTGCTGATATCTGGGATTTGAGGCACATCGCAGATGGCAAAACCCACTTAAGGGGCAAAAAGAACCTCCTCGCCCCAGCATGGAAGAGATACCAGGGGAGTTAAATTAACACCGTGTTTACTAATGAGAAAATGAGGACCTAGGAGGAGGGTTCAGGAGAAGGGAGATGAAAGGAAATAAAAAGGTCAGGAGGAAGGAAGAGGAAGCGCATGAGTTGATGGAGGGACCAAGCTGGAATCCTGATCATCAGCTGAGTTTGTTGTTAAATTTAATGGGCTGTAGGTGTTGATTGCTCAATCCATAAAATGAGCTATTAATTTGCTGTTCTAACCGGATAGGACCTATCTTATGCAAATTGATTTGAAAGCCAGAATCAGCTCAAAGAGAATGAGCTCTAAGACCTCACTCAGACGTTTCTAAGACTTATTTCTTGAAGAGTTCTCAGCCTGCTGCTTGACGTACAAAGTTAAGAGTCACTTGGTAGAGAGTGGCAGAAGTTAGGGGAACGGAGCCTACTGTCCATCTCCTCTCGTGGATGTTAGTTTCTTAAAAGCAGAACAAAGGTTATCCTATTCCCTCCATATCCCCAGAACTTAGCATAACACTTAGTACTTAGAAATAATTATTAAAAGGACTAGTGAGTCCCAATGGTGATCTGGTCACACCCCTGTCCATGGCTTTGGGTAAGTTTCTCCCTTTCTCGCAGACTCTAGTTTTACCATCTGTGAATGGGAGCATCTGGGCCAAGTGTTGACGGGAACGTCTATTTTCTAGGTCATGAGCTAAGTGTCAATGTGGTCCCTGGAGGCTGTGAGGCTGAGAGACAAGAGGGGAGGATGGAGACTGGAAGGCTTTTGACTTTTGTACTTGGATCCTACATATTTCCTCAAAGCTATTTTCCATGACACAGGCACCGTCGAGCCAGGTTTCAGGAAGCCCTGGCCTGAGAGGCCTGTGTCCCATCTACTATGGTGCTTACTTGCTTGTGGACACTTTTCTTCTGTTGACTTCAGTTTATGCTGTGCGTGAGATTAATATGCTAACCTCACAGTGTAACCAACCTCTCTGTGCCTTTAGCAAAACTGCATTTGAATTGTTGCTGCTGCTACTGCTGCTGCTGCTGTTGTTGTGTGCTGTCAAATCAGAACTGAGCCACAGTTGACCCTCTCGTGAGTTATTAGAGGCAGTAAATCTAACAGAAAGAGATTTCCCATCCTTCTCCCATGGAGCAGCTGGTGGATTCGAACCATGTGTCTTTGGGACTGCAGCACAATTTCTTACCTCTAGTCCACCAGCATTCCCTTGAGCACATTTGGGTACGCAACAAAAATCTCAACTCATTGCCCTCAAGTCAGAACTAATTCATAGCTGACCCTCCACTGAGTTTTCAGAGGCAATAAATCACAGGGGAGGAGGCTGTCCATCTCTCTCCCACGGAGCAGCAAGCAAATTCAGTCTGCCTGCCTTTGGGTTGTCAGTGTAACTCCTGACCCATGAAGCCAGCAGAGACCCCTAAAATGAATGGTACACACACATACTGACAAAGCAAAAGACCCAGACACTTGGAACTGAAGCCTGTTTCATTTTCTTGTGATTTGAGTGAGAGTTTACAGAGAAGATTGGTATTCCATGAACAATCATAGATACTTTGTGCTATGACGTTGATTATAATCCTCACATTGCACCACCACTCTGTGGTTCTGCCTTTCCTTTATCCTCACATCCTCTCCTTACCTACCTGCAGAGCTTTACCCTTGCGAAAATACGGCCCCTGTGCTCCTGTGGTCCACTTTCTGAGGGTAGAACACCTCCCTGGTGTTACTGTTCACCATATAGATCTGCCTATTGTTTAACTGCAAGTTGTACCACAGGCCTGAGTTCAGTTCCACGCTCACTGGCCTCCATCTAGCATAATATTACTAAAGAAAAGGAAAACACAGAGAGGTATGCAGGACTGTTTTGGGATTTGTTTGTTTATTTATTTTTTAATTTTTTTTTATTTTGTAGGTGTGTACCGTCAAATCAGATCTGATTGGTACAGGAGGAGATTGCCCCTCCTTCTCCAGCAGAGCATCTGGTGGATTTGAACCATATACCTGTGGCTGACTCTGAGAAGAATGGGAATCCCAGAATATTTAATCGTGCTAATGCGAAACCTATACTTGGACCAAGAGGCAATCGTCAAAACAGAGCAGGGCAACACTGCATGGTTCAAAATTGGGAAGGGTGTACGCCAGGGATGTGTCCTATCTCCATACCTTTTCAACCTGTAT
>NW_006399842.1:3593727-3645326 GCF_000299155.1 Elephantulus edwardii | reverse complement strand
GATAATTGGGATGGGAGTATCAGAGACAGTGCAATTGGCACAGGACAGAGCGGAGTTTAGGGCTGTTGTACATAGGGTCGCTATGAGTCGCAGGCGACTCGACGGCACATAACAACAACAACAACTGAATTCCAGTCCGAGTTTATTTATTCACAATGGAAAGATACTTACTGCCATTGAGTTGGTTCCAACACAAGCCACCCTTCATCAGGGATTTCTAAGTACTCTGAATGGGAGGAGACTTCCCATCTTTCTCCTGTAGAGCGGCCACTGTATTCAAATCACCAGAGACCCCCGACTTTTGGGTAATCAGTACAATTTTCCCTGGGCTCCATTACTAGAGCCCTCTCAGAATATTAAGCAGGCTCAACCATGTTTGGTTGCATTCAGGGTCACATGACTGTTGACATGGAAAGAAAGGAGGTGCTTTAAGACCAAAATGTTCAGGAAGATGAAAGAACACACATATCTGAGACAATGGGATCAGGGTTTGAATCTCAGCTCCACCACACATACCCCCACTGTGCGAGCTCAGACAAATCACTCTCCTTCACTGAGTTTTAGTTTTCTCTTCAAAATAAGATATGTAAAGTGCCCAGTGCTGCAATGCCTGGAACACACACAGGACCAATTACATAAACTGTGGGACTCTGAGCAAAGTGGACATGCAGAGCACCTTATTCAAACACGACCTAGAGTTTTAAGACAGCGGTAGCAGGAGCCAAATGCAGGACTCCTCTCAGCAGGGGGGCCTTTGTAAGCCACAGTTTACATCCTCTTGATGCCAGCCCTATAGGCACAGAGCCACTATCCAAGACAAGTGAGTCTTTCTCTCTCCACCCCAGCACATTCAAATAGGATTTGGAAATATAACAAAAAAAAAAAAAAAAGAAGAAGACGAAAAAAGAAAGAAAGAAAAGCACTATTACTATTCCTGAGGCAGCTTCATTTTTCCTCCTCTGAGCACAACCTATCCTGATAGACACCAGATAAAGGTGGAAAGAAATCAACTTTCTGGCTGCTGGCAAAAGCTGCAGCTGGAGCAACAGGTTTACAGGATAAGACAGGAATTAGAACAGGAGAAACGTGACCAGCAATGTTTGCACACACGACAACAGACCATGAGCAAGTTCCTGAAAGCACCACTGCTGCATGCCCTAACTCGTGAATGTCAAAGCTCTCTCTCCAGAACCTCCAGAGAAGTGTCCATGCTTGCCCTCCCTGGTCTCCCCTATCCTCCATGGTCTCATCCATTGTCCAGCTCCAGCAGATCTGCTCCCCAGCATGGTGCTTCAGGAAGCTGTTTTCTGATTGGCTCCCAGCTATGCCATGTTACCCACCACTTGTCTCCATGCTCTCAGCTTCTGCTAGATTGCATCATCTTCAATCCTCACCTAATAAAACATTTTCCAATCAGATTTTATGTTTCCAAGGGGTAATATAGAATAGTCTCTACAACATCAATCGTCATCAAGTCAATTCCAACTCACACTGGCCCCATGTGTGCCCACAGGGTTTTCAGTGTCAGATTGTTCAGGAGGTCACCCAGGCTTTCTTCCAAGGTTCCTTTGGGTAGATTCCAACTGTCAACCTTTCAGTTAGCATTTAATCATTACCTCAGTCCTATCGTACACACTTTTATTTCTTGATCACATTTTCTAAGGGCTGTGGGTCCATTCTGGGTCCCTTGTCTGCTCAGCTCTGCTTCACTTAACACCATGTGCTTGTCATTCTAGAACCTAGACTGCAGGAGCAGCACCTACCAGGGGCATGTCACTCTCATGTCCAAAGAAAACAAACGCACAAGAGGCAGAGCCAAACTTGTGGAGCAGGTCTCATCTGCTCACATCTCATTGGCCAAAGAAAATTTAACGTCTGGCTTGGAATTAACAGGGTAGGGAGAACATTGCATCTGTGGGGAAGCATGGAAAGGATAGGAAAGGACTGAATAATAACTGTGAATGAATACAGCAGTGTACATATGTTTTAGAGTCAAATACATGTGCATTAAGTCCCACTTCCTCCAATCACTTGCCAGACAGGTGTTCAAGTTTCACCATGTATAACAACAGAAAAACCAGTTGTCATCAAGTCCATTCTAACTCACTGTGACCCCAAGTGTGTCAGAGCAGACATAAGATACACCAGAAGGTTTTCAGTGGCTGATTGTTCAGAAGTACATCACCAGGCCACCTACATCTCAAGTACATCTCAGGGCACCTCTGGGGAGACACAAATGTCTAATGTCTTGGTTTGCACCTGAGCATGTCAATCACTTGTACAAAAAAGGAAACTCAGGTGGTCTAGTGCTGTTGTAACCCCAAAAGCTAGAGAGCCTCAGGCAATTCAAATCCACCAGCCATTCCTCAGGAGAAGGGTGGACAGTCTCCTCCCATTGTGAATTACAGCCTCATAAGTCATAGGAGGGTTGCCGTGAGTTGGAACTAGCTTACTGGTCGTGGGTCGGGTTTTTTTATTTGAAGAGGGATGTTGTATCCGAGAATTCCATAAGTTGGAATTCATTCCAGTGTAACTAACAACTATAAAGGAAGGGTTGAGTTATCAAATTTCTGCTAACTGTTTTGCACAATCCTTGGAACATAGTTGTTGTTGTTGCTATTGTTAAGTGTCATTGAGTTGTAGGTGACTCATAGCAACCCTATGAATGAAAGACCTGAATGCTTGTATAACTTTCATTCTTTCTCCAGGTTCATAGGTTTTCCAGAGGCAAGCTATTGTGGAAGTGGATGCCACTCCTACTTCCAAGCTTGTTTTAATTGGGGAGCCCCACCAAACACTGTCCACCATGGGTAACCATTGTTGCATTTGATACAACAGTGTTACAGTATTCAGCTTCACAGCAACCAAGAGTTACCTCTGTACAAAAAGTGTACAGACCAGATCTATATGACCTACAAGAATGTTTCACCAAAACAATTAAAAACAGGCCTGAGTACCGCAGATTAAAATCACCCACATTTGGCTTGGTAGCATCACTTTCTGTCCACTAGGCCAACTGATCTCTCTCTATGTTGTTGTAAGTATTCAAAAATTGAATTTGATCAATTGATGTTTTTTATTGACCTAATGTAGGAAGTTCTGGTGGCCCAGTGGTAAGGAGCTGCGTTGCAATCCCGAAGCCAAGCAGTTCAAATCCATCAGCTGCTTTGTGGGAGGAAGATGGGCAACTGCCTCTGAAAACACACTAGACAGTCAGCTATGGGTCGGTTCTGACCCGACAGCACACACCAACAAGAACAATGAATAAGGAATTGTGCTGTCCACCCAAAGTCAGGTTGTTTAATCCTCCAGCTCCTCCACAGAGAACAGGCAGTCTCCTCCCATCAATTGACAACCCACAATTGACTTTGACAACCCACTGGTGGGTCAACTACAAGTTGGCTCAAAGTCAAGGCAATGAACACCTTCAACTCCTTACAAAGTGGAGTCAGAACACCCTAAAGTAGGTTTGGGGCAAATATAAATTACAAAGAAGGAGATTACTCATTTTTCTACCTCAGAACTATTAGTAGACTCAAATCACCTCAGAGTTTCACCTTTTGGTAGCAGCACCATTCTATACAGACTGTTGTTATTGTATTGTGTACCATCAAATTGTAACCAACTCATAGCTGACCCTTGGCAGGTTTTCAGAGGCTGTTAATCACATGGGAAGAGATTGCCAATCATTCTCTCACAGGGCAACTAACCACAAGCCTTCGAGATTGCAGCACAGCTTCTTGCCACTAGGCCACCAGAGCTCCCTCCATGTAGACTACTTACTAATCATGATTTCCATTCATGCGTGAGTCCATTTATTCAACAAATATTGTCCTTGTACTCATAGGCATCTACCTGATGTCACATCACAGTGTCTTAGTCCTAAGGAACGTGGGCCCCATGAATAAGCCCTGTGACCACAAAAGCAAGGCTTGCCTGGCATCTCAAGTTCCACCCACCTCCCCCCTTCCTGCACACATGCCATTACACTTATAAGAGAGACCTAGAGAATTTTTCCTTCTTGGCCTAGTTCCATTTCAATCTAAGGCATCTACAATCAGTCCAGGAAAGGAATGTAGCCACATAAAACTTTAATTAGTTTCATGAAGTTAAAATTGCTTTCATGGGTGGACGGAATAAGGTATGGGAGATTGAGACTAAAGTAAAAAATAAAAGGAGCAAGAGGAGTTTCTCACACAAGGCTGGAAATGAATTGTCTGCATTTTGCTGTGTGCTCCAAATGCCATCTGAGGAGGCCAGGGTGTTTTCTTTTGTAACTCATTCAAATTTTAAAATAAATGAGAACGCGGGGAGCAGGGAGGGCTGAGATGGTTGGATGACTTAGGTCTTAGCCCTAGTAAGAGCAGATAGATCCCTTACAGATGGATGGGAAGAAACAAGCTAAGTAACTGGCTTCTCCACAGATTCTTCTAGCAAATACCAAGCAACTTGATATCATGGACAGGCACAAATCTGCAGCAGCAGAGCTGTCTCACCTTGGCAGGCCCCTCAGTTGCTGTGCCACCTCAGTTTCCTCCAATGAGACAGCAGCCAGCACACCTTCTGGAAGAAGATTAAATGAAGTACTAGGAAGTGACACCAAGTCAGTGCCTAATACAGAGTGACCACACAGGAAGCATCGGTTTGCTGCTCCTCATTGTCTAAAGAAGGAGATCCTGTCTGCTTCAAAGATAGATAGATGATTCCTAAGACTTTTCTCCAACACCCATCAGGACTGTGTCACATTTTGTGTAAGTCTTTTTGTTTGTCAAACTGTTGGGAGAATCACAGCAAACAAGCAAAAGAAAAACCAGGTAACATGGCTCTACAACCAGTTGCCACAAATTCATTCATTTCCTGAACCTCACTAGTTCCTCTCTTGGGATGGAACACAGCTTTAAGTCCTATTGTTGTTGTTGTTGTTGTTGTTGTTGTGTGCTGTGGAGTCAGAATCAAATCATAGCTGCCCCTCCAGAGGGTTTTCAGAGGTTGTAAATCACACGGGAAGAGATTACCCATCTTTCTCCTTTGGAGCAGCTGGTGGATTTGAAGCATCTATGTTTAGCTGGTGGTGCAACTTCAATACTGAATACTGAAGAGGGTTTAAAGGAAGAATTCTGTACCTGAGCGTCGAGATCAAGCACTCTATGAGAAATCTGGGTATGGCCTGTGTACTGTTGGCATACATTCTACAGCAAATAATATAATAAGCCACGAAGCAAACGTGCAAAGGGTAAAGATGTGTAACATCTCATGTGACAAGAAGCCTGAATTTAGGTTCGTGATTGTTTCAGCAGCTTAATGGCATCAAAGCCAGTCCCTCTGAGAGCTACCAATCAAGATTTCAAAACAAAAGTACTCCTGGCCTTCCTCTCAAGATTTCAAAATAACATGAACTTCTTAACAGAACAGTGGCCAAAACTGAAAAGAAGGAAAGGAGTGGAGAAAGGGCTGTCTCTTCGTGCGTAATTCTCCTTTACAACAGGAAAACCTGAGGCTCTCCAAGCCAACTCCCCTTACATTACTATACCCACTTGACTTTTGTCAAGTATAATATCACCAGGAAGGTCTTGAATAAAATCTGATTTATCCTCTGGGACAGGGCACATTGCCCCCAGGAAACGTCAAGATTCCATCAACAAGTAAGAAAATAGAATAATTCAATTGACAACCCTCAGTCCATCTCTGCTGGTTAAGGAGGCTTGTCAATTAACAAGAGTGGGTCCATCTGAGCCACTGTTAGCACAGCTATGAAAATAAACAGGCATTGGAGTAAAGGAAAAAAGTTTATTCCTACAAGTTACCATTTCATTTTTATTTAAAGGGACTTGTCTTCTGAGACAAGTAGTTCTCGAAAATGTCAGCAAACATAAAAGTAGCATAAACTAAAGAGTATATGGTTTTAGCAACCACAGCCAAAGCTACGTAATATCAAACTCACATCAGGTGATCACCAAAGAGATTTCGTTGGTTGAATTCTCAGTAGTAAATAGTAGTTTATTATTAATTCCTTTACTTTGCTCTAAAAGGTATGTCTTATTAATTTTGTATTATGCTTACTTAGTTTTGCTATTTGCTCATGAATAGTTTATCTTTTGTTCATAAACTTGGAGAATCCAGAGTTCTTGTTCTCTCATTTCTAAATCAAAGATCTATATTCTCAGAGCTATGCTGTCGATTCTGGGATCATTAACTGTCAAGCACCTGGTGCCTCTTTGTCCCCAGAGGAGGCACCTGGCACCTGCTTCCTTCTAGGGTAGTAATATCACTAAATAGAGGTAGAACTTTCTGACAGAAATCGGTAAGACCTAGTCAAAAGACATTGCTCTCAGCACTGGTTTAATAGATATTTGTGGAATTAATGAATTCTCCAGTGCAATAAACAAACCAAAGCAAAGATATCTACCTCAGTTCCCTCCTGTGGAAGTACAGCTAGTTAAGTCAGGTAGGTTAGCTCTTGTTGTTGTGTTGTTAAGCTCTGTCAAGTCAAGTACAACTCATAGCAACCCTATGAACAATAGATCTGAATTTGTCTCTATCCTGTACCATCCTCACAATCTCATCCAGGCTCAAGTTCATTGTTACAGTCACTGTCTCTTGAGGATCTTCCCTCTTTCTCAGACCCTCTGTTTATCCCAGCATGATGTCTTTTTCCAAAGACTGGTAGTAGGTAGGTAGCTTTATTATGGGTAAAGCACTATGCTTAATGCTAATCTTCAAATGGCTTCTGAGAGGAATAAGACACAAAGATCAATCTCTCTCCATTCCTTTTCTGGAAATCCAGTTGCTGAGCACATTCTCCAAGCCAGGAGGTATGCTGAGCTCCAAAGAGACAGGAAAAAACTATATAGTTCCAGCCAAACAAGATGAAAGCAGTGGAAATAATAATAATAACCACAAAAGGTGAATGTTAAGATAGAACTACAGAAAAGTCCTGTGAAGGCAGGAGGCAGCAAGTCAAGTGCTTTGGCATCAGCCCTGCACTCTGCTGTTTGAATCCTCGCATCACAGCTGATTGGTTGAGTGGTCTTATACAAATCAGTTAGCCTCTCTCCACCAGGGTTGTGGCAAGGCTTATATAGGATGTTTGGAAAATGATTAGCACGAGGCCTGGAACAGAGCAAAAAATGCAACGTAACAGCCAGGCTGTTATTATCAGGAAGGTCAAAAGACACTTGGGAAACCCTGACTATTCATCGCTTCAGAGGCTGGAAACCATGTCTAAAGAGCTTTGTTGTTGTTGTTGTTGTTGTTCTTGTTGTTAGCCTCCATTGGTTTTCAAAGGTTGTAAACCACATGAGAAGAGACTGCTCATCTTCCTACAATGAGTAAATGTGGATTCAAACCTCATGCCTTTGGGTTCACACTTCAATTCTTTACCAACTAGGACACCAGATCATATCTTCCAAATACTGCTTTTCCCTGAGGGCCCAAGGCTAAAACTCATGCTTGGGGAGATGAGGGGGAACAGGCTGTGTCTTCTCTACTTCCTCATCCTCCTGCTTGAATCCATTAGGCCAGAAGCTTGCCTGCCCCCACGTCTCCAGGGCAAATTAAATTTACAAGGAAACAAGGCTAAACATTTGAGAAGTGTGGCTATGCCAAAAGAAAACCATCCTTCTGTAGAACAGATTTCATCAGAAGCAGAAACATTAGACCACAGGGAATAAGAAGTTTAAATTTGCCTAATGAACATGTGGAAGAAGATAAGAAAAGATATTAGCAATGTGAGACAAGAAAATCAAAACAAAAATGTTTTAAAACTAGCGGAAAGGGTTTTAATATGAAATGTAAAATCATTTCTGTAATGAGCAGAACCGTTGGGATAAATAACTGAAGACTGAATTCGTTAATAGAGGAAAGTAGATCAATGAAATCTCCCTGAAGGAAGAATCAGTCAGTCAATCAAAATAAAATCTAAGAAAGATGAAGAGCAAAAGGCAGAAATATTAACATGCAGACAGGAGGTTCCAGAAAGGGAGAAATGAAAATGGCAATGAAAAACAGTTGATAGAATAAGGGGGGTAAATAGCCTGCAGTTTTTAAAAGGGTGAAAGAAACCAAACGGAGAGAACAGAGGAGAGCAAAGAGAAGAGGCAAAGGAAACTCACACTCAGTCATCCTGAGGAGAGGAGTGATTTGGTAAAGACAGAGGAGGAGACAGGATGAAGAAACCAGCATAAGTTGCCGGGAGAGGACCGAGTAACTTTGGGTTCCACATCTGAACCCTCATCCATTCCCAGACTAGAGAGCTCTCCTCCCTGCTTTATTTACGATCTCATAGCTGCCTGTGATTTCTCTGTAGACAGGATTTGTGTGGATAGTTATTACATAAACATCTCCTTTTCCAGTGGAAGGAGGCCTGGTGGTGTAGTGGATTAAGCATTTGGCTGCAAGGGTTTTTCACACACTCTCACTAATTGCTGTTGAGTTGAAACCAATCAACACCTGACTCTCCAGTGGGTTCTGAGAGGCTATCAATTGCACAAAAAGAGATCTTTCTCCCCACAGAGCAGCTGGTGGATTCAAACAACTTACCTCTGTGTTGGCAGTGCAGCTCCTTACCCACTTGACCACCAGAGCTCCCCAAAGAAAGGTTGATGGTTCAAATTCACTGGCTGTTTCACAGAAGAAAAATAGACATTTATAAGCGTGGAAACCCTCTGAGGCAATCCCTCCCTGTCCTATTGGATTTGTATGGATTAGCATACACTCAGTGGCAGTTGGCCTATACTAGACTCTCAGAATCATGAGTCAGAGTCTATCTCTTTTGATCTCTGGAGTACATGGAACACACATATTCCTATTTAGACAAACCTCAATGCCATCAAGTCCATCCCAGTTCATAGCAACCCTCCACCGGGTTGCTGAGGCTGTAAATCTTAACAGGAGAGGACTGTCCATCTTTCTTCGGTGGAGCTGCTGGCAGACTCAAACCATCAGAGACCAGAGGTCTTTCGGTTAGCAGCACCACACCCCACCAGAGCTCCTTGTGGTTGCTGTTAGGTGCCATCAATTTGGTGCCAACTCAACGTGACTCCGTTTCCAACAGAACAAAACATTGCCCAGGCCCTTGACACCCTCACAATCACTGCTATCTCTGAGCCCATTGTTGCACGACTCTATCAATACAACTCATTGAGGGTCATCTTTTTTTGCTGACCCTCCACTTACCAAGTATGACATCCTTGTCCAAGGACTAGTCACTCATGAACATATCCAAATCATGTGAGATGACATTTCAACGTCTTTGTTTCTGTGAAACATTCTTTTCTGTGGAACATTCTTTTTTTTAATTGCTATTTTAATGAAAGTTTATAGAGAACTTGGATTTCCATTCATTCATTGTTGCACATTTTCCTCCCTGCTCCCCTCCCCCAGTTTGACTTCTTCTTTGGTAAAAAAAAAAATCCTTTCATTGTTATACAGTTTCCCTGCTCCCCTCCCCACAAGTCCACTTTACTATGAAGCTCTTATTCTGGACTTAGGTCACGCCAGTAATATCTAATCATATATTCCTTTTATACAGGTCTCTCTCTTATCTGTTGTTTCAATGCGGTATACATTATTTATCTCTTTTTTCCCCTAGCTTCCCCCCAACCACCATATCAGTCCTGTTTTATAACAGTGGCATTATGCAGTATTTGTCCTTTTGTGACTGAGATATTTCACTCAGCATAATGTCTTCCAGAGACACCCATTTTGTATAATATTTCATGAGTTCCTTGTTTTTCAGTGCTGCATAATATTCAATTGTGTGAATATAACACAGCTTCTTTATCCATTCGTTTGCTGATGGGCACTTGGGTTGTTCCCAACTCTTTGCTATTGTGAACAAAGCAGCAATAAATAAATTTCTACAAAACAAATATGAGATATCATCTCACCCCAGTAAGAACAGCAAAATTTAACAGAACAGCAAACAACAAATGCTGGCGAGATTGTAGAGAAACTGGAACCCTTATTCATTGTTGGTGGAAGTGTAAAATGGTGCAACCACTGTGGAAAGAGGTGTCACGCTTTCTTAAAAAGTTGCAAATAGAGATACCATTTGACCCAGCAATTCCACTACCCAAAGAGAGCATAACGGACATCCAAGCAGATATATGCACACCCATGTTTATCGCGGCTTTGTTCACAATAGCAAGGAGGTGGAAACAACCTAAGTGCTCATCAAGAAGCGAATGGATAGAGAAGCTGTGGTATATTCACACAATGGAATATTATGCTGCGTTGGAAAACAAGGAACTCATCAAATATTCAAAATGGGTGACCCTGGAGGACATTATGCTGAGTGAAGTATCTCAGTCACAAAAGGACAAATACTGCATAGTGCCACTGTTGTAGAATGGGACTGACATCAGGGTTGGGGGGGTAAGACTGAGAAAAACTGGAGAAATTATGTATACTGCATTGAAACAGATGAGGGAGAGAACAATTTAAAAGTGATATATGATAGAGTATTACGGTTATCACAAGAGTCCAGAATTAAGGTTGCATAGTGGAGTGTACTCAAGGGCATTGTATACCAATGAAACAATTTTTCTTTTATTTTTCAAAGAGAGGAGCGAACTGGGGGTGAGGGGTGGGCAGGGAGAAATGTGCAACAATGAATGAATGGAAATCCAAAATCTCTGTAAATGTTCATTAAATGTTTGAACACAGTAAAATGTAAAAGTGATGTGCAAAATGAACTTTAAATATGCTTAGAAATATTTTCTTTTAATATATAACTGTGGGGTTTTTTTTTTCATTAAATGACACAAAATTTTTAAAGAATGGCATTTCTATTTTCAACTTTTTGAGAAAATGCCACACTGCCTTCCACAGTGGTTGCACCATTTTACACTCCCACCAACAGTGTAAAAGGATTCCAGCTTCTCCACAACCTCACCAGCATTTCTTCCATGAAAGTTTGGGGTTTTTTGATAGTCTATGGAATATTCAATATTCTTCAACACAGTAATTCAAAGACAGCAGTTTTTCTTCATTCTTTCTTATTCATTGTCGAGCTTTTGTATCACATGTGGCAGGTGAAAATACCATGGCTTGGGTCCTGACATCTTCAATTTTTAGGAACTTTGATAAATGTTGATAGTTGTACAGGGGTTTCAGGCCTTTTGTTCATAGGGTCGCTATGAGTTGTGCTCGACTTAAAGGCAATCAACAACAACAATGTGGTATTACACAGCAGATTTGCCTAACACAAAACATTGATTTCCTGAGGGTTGTTTTCATAGGCATTGGTTACACAGATCCAAGAAAAATGAAATCCTTAACAACTTCATCCCTTTTCTCCATTTATCAAGATGTTGATTCTGAATTCCATTGAGAGAATTTTTTTCCAACTTCATGTTGAGGTATAATCCAACTATATGTTGCACCCCGTTACTTTAGTTACTGCTAAAATAGCTGTGCTGACTGAAGTAACTCGTATTTCAGACTAAACGTCTCACCATAAAGCAATTATTCTTCCACTTTAATCTCCCTTCATGCAGCCAGGGCTCGGTGCTGGGACCTTGACATTCCACCAAACTCCTTCAGTGAACTGGGTCCGCCACCTCCATCCTCAAGACCAAGTCCATGTAATAATCTAGCACAATCACGGTTAAAATCTAAAACAAGGATGTTTTTCCAGCCTTCTCCAACCTGGTTACTCATGCTGTTAACCTAGTCCCAGTATTGCGTTTCCTGATTCCAATACTTGCTTAAGTTAGACACAAATCAGAGCTGGACAGGAGCTTGTCATAATCATAGGGCAGCGGGTCTAGATGCTCCCTCTGCTCTCCACTGACCCCAGGTCGGGTCTGCAGCAGGAAAGGGCATGGGCTCTTCTGAAGCCAGGTTAACTTCTGCCGACCTCTTCCTGACACTCTTGTAACACAGATCACACAGACCAAGGCTCTGACTGGCTCACAGTGACCTTTGGCAATTGCTTCTTCTCTCTGTGAGCCTCCGCTTACTCCTATAAAAGGCAGATAGTAGTCTCTGTACCCCAGGTATAAGGAGCAAAGTGTAAAAGTCATGGCACTTCAGAGTCGCCAATAAATCTACATTCCCAGCCAGCTGTTCTCTGTGGTTCACTGTTATTCTTGTTGAGTACCATCAAGTCAGAAGAACTGACCCCTAGCTGACCCTCTAGCAAGTTTTCAGAGGTAGTAAGTCACACAGGAGGCGATTGCCCACCTTTTGCTGAACAGCTGGTGCCTTCGGGATTGCAGGACAGCTTCATACCGCTAGGCCACCACAGCCCCTTGGGCTCGTTGTCGCCATCAAGCACAGAGATCATCTCTAATTTGTTACTATCTGAGTGGCATCTACTTCCTAAACAACATGCCTCTTGAAACTCTATGAACTTTGATAAATGATGATAGCTATAGAAAGGCTTCGGGCCTTTTGTTCATAGGGTCGCTATGAGTCGTGCTCGACTCGACAGCAATCAACAACAACAATCCACACAGTGCCCAAAATATGGGAGGTGCTCATAAATATTTGTCAACCGATTGAAAGAGTGGATGAATAGTTGACTGAAAGAATGCAATATCTTCCCATTCTGATTGTGTTGGGTGATTAATGGGAGGTGTTAGGTGGTAGGGTGGCTATTGCAGGTGTTGTAACATGTCATGAATGAAGCAAAATAGTAGTTTCTGCCACATTATCAAGTCCAAGAAAATGTTCATTCATGCAGGAGTTTATTGAGCCAATCTCTCTATGTAGGAAAATGGCTGAATTCGCTCCAAAGATGAGTAATCTGTTATGTCACATAATCTCAACCTCTAATATTTAACATTATAAGCTGTGCTAATAACTCCAGGTCACTTGTCTGGGGAAAAAAGATAAGGACTTGAAAATTATGCTCATTAACATATGTAATCTACCACCCAATGCTGTGGACTCTGAGACCCAGATATTTTAATTCGCTTGCTCCCTGTTTGCCCCTGAAAACCTGGTTATTACAGGAGATGGAAATGGAGAAAGATGATTGTTATATGGTTCCATACTGGAATTTTTATGTCATTCCATATGAAGCTTGTTTCCATAAATATTACCAACAGAAACCTCTTCTCTAGAGAAAGGAAATAGCTCTGAAGGTAACCCTGAGTAATAAGTTGAAGTCCCCTAGTAAACTGTTGTGTGACCTTCTGAAAATTGTGTCACTTCTCTGTGCCTTTAGCAAAAGCAGATATTGTGAAGAAGCCTCCGAGATGGATGATACACATACAGATAGAGAAAAGACCCAAACATTTAGAATTTGAAGACTGTTTCATTTTTTATTTTAAATACCTGTCAGACTTTCAGAATTAATGGATGTATTTTACGCTTCTAACTCCTAGCTCAGTAGATTCTTGTGCTTAAAGTCATCAGATTTTCTTTTAGCATCTAGAACAGTGCTTGGTATGTAACAAGTGCTTGATAAATATTAATTGAACTCAATAAATATTAATTAAAAATTCAGCTGACTGAATTTCAACCTTTGTTGATTTATTAACCTGCTCTGTGATCCTAAAACAAAAGTTCTTGGATATTCTAAGCTTCTGATTCCTCAAAAGGATAAAGGAAGATAATAACGCATTTGGTAAGGCTTTTGAAAAGCATAAAGTGCCTATTTAAGATAACACATAGGTGGCCTCAGAAAATGTCTGCTTCTACAGTCCTTTGTTTCCTGTCTCCTTCTTCTCTCTTAGCGAGGTCTGATGCCATAGTGAGTTGTGCAGCTAAGCCAAAGGTGGCGTCTCTCTGGCAGTTTGTATCCACCAGTGGCTCCATGAGGAAAAGATGAGTAATCTCTTCCTGTGCAATTTACAGCCTCCAAAATTCCACTATGAGTTGTTCTGATTCAACAGCAATGAGTGTCATATTTTTAATTTTCCTTCTCTTAGTCTATTTCATAGCCTAATATCTAATGGTGTTGTTATGTCCCCTGGAGTCGCCTGTGACCTATAGCAACCCATAGCAATCCTGCCCTGTCCTGAGCCAGTCTCACTAATTCTGACACACACCAACCCTATTACCCCAGTCACTGTATCAATCCATCTCATCTCAATCCATCCTTCCAAAGATGATGTCCTTCTCCAAGGACTGGCCACATGCCCAGAGTATGTGAGATGAAGCTTCAAAATCCTAGCCTCCAAGGAGAAACTCTCCAAGACTCTCTATTTGTTTTCGTGCAGTCTATGGTATGTTCAAGACTCTTCTCCAGCATCACAGTTTGAAGGCATAGATTCCTCTTCTGTCATCCTTAGTCACTGTCCAGCTTTCCAATACATAGCAAGTAATTGCAAAAACCATGACCTGGATTAGGTGCACCTTAGTCTCTAGATTGACATCATTGCTTTCCAGCACTCTGGAGAGGTCCCTGACAGCAGATTTTCCCAATGCAATTCGTCTTTTGATTTCCTGACTGCTGGTGCTAACAGTGTTGATTGTGGATCCGAGCAAGCTGTAATTGTTAATAACCTCAATCTCTTCGCCATCTATCATGTGCTGTCAATTGGCCCAGTGGTGACAATCTTTGTCTTCTTGATGTTGAGCTTCAATTCATATTGAAGACTTTAGTCCTTGACCTTCTGTAGCAAGTGCCTCAGGTCTTCTTCAGAAGACCTAACTAATTCTATTCACTTCTATCTATTCCATCTGATACTAGAATATAATGTGTTCCATTTGTGGTAAACTAAAGATGGCTGCAGGGTTTCTGCACGCTTCTCACCCAGACATAAACTGTGTGTGCTGTCTCCTTAAGTTTGGTCAAGCTCTGTGGTTGCTTTAACCAAGATGCAATGCTGTCTTGTGTTTCAGACTCAGCTGTTAAGAAGTCAGTAGCTTCTACTTCAGGACTCTAAGACCATTCCCCTTTAAAACCCAGACTCTGCAACCAAATTCACCTTCCTTGATGCCACCATGGCAGAGAGGCTGCAATCAGGGATCCTGGCAGACAGTCCCAGCTAAACTCAAGGTAGTAAATAAGCGAGGTATCACCTGGAAATTGGAAACCCTAGCCAGAGGCCCCTGTAAACACCACACTTTCCAATAACTGACTGTCCTTCCAAATCATTTCTAATTCTCAACCTAAAAATCATATGCAAGATAAAATGGTTGTTTTAAGATATTAAGTTTTGGAGTAGCTTTTATACACCAAGAGATTACAAATGCATCCCTCATTATAGTTCAACAGAGCACATTGAGATTCTGTCTAAAGGCTTGTTTGCTCTTGTGCTCTTGTTTGTTGTCAGTTGAGAGCAAAAGTCCAGGGAAAAAAGAGCAACCAGAAATAAGGGAGTAATCAAATGTAAACAACTCCAGGCTCTCTGCTCCTCGTCAATCGACAGATAGCCTTCTCTTCTTGTACAGCCTCAGCCGCATCCCTGAGACACAATGGTGAAGGTTGGAGTAAACGAATTTGGCCACATTGGATACCTGATCACCAAGGCTGCTTTTAACTCTGGCAAAATGGATGTCGTTGCCATTAATGACTCCTTCATCGACCTCAACTATATGGTGTATATGTTTCAGTATGATTCCACCCATGGCAACTTCAATGACACTGTCAAGGCTGAGAATAGGAAGCTGGTCATCAATGGCAAAGCCATGTCTATCTTCCAGGAGTGAGATCCCGCCAACTTCAAGTGGGGTGATGCTGGCACTGAGTATGTTGTGGAGTCCACTGGTGTCTTCACAGCCTAGGAGAAGGCTGGGGCTCATTTGAAGGGTGGTGCCAAATGGGTAATCATCTCTGCTCCTTCTGCCAATAAACCGATAAACCCCCATGTTGACAATAGGCATGAACCATGAGAAGTATGACAACTCTCTCAAGATTGTCAGCAATGCCTCCTCCACCACCAACTACTTGGCCCCCTTAGCCAAGGTCATCCACAACAATTTTGGCATAGTAGAGGGACTCATGACCACAGTTCATGACATCATGAACACTCAGACGACTATGGATAGACCCTCTGGAAAGCTATGGCATGATGGTCATGGAACTGCCCAGAACATTATCCCCACATCTACTGGTGCTGTCAAGGCTGTGGGCAAGGTCATCCCTGAGCTGAATGGAAAACTTACTGTCATGGCTTTCTGTGTCCCCACCCTCAATGTGTTAGTCAGATCCCTGCCATCTCAAGAAATCTGCCAAGATATTATGAAGACACCAAAAAAGTAGTAAAACAGGCATCAGAAGGGCCCCTCAAGGGCTTCCTAGGATACACCGAAGACCAGGTTGTCTTCTGTAACTTTAACAGTGACACCCACTCTTCCATGTTTGATGCTGGGACTGACATTGTCCTGAGTGACTACTTTGTCAAAGTCATTTTCTGGTATGACACTGAATTTTATTTCTACAGCAATCAGGTGGTCAACCTGATGGCTCACAATGACCTCCAAAGAATAAGAGCTCCTAGGACTACCAGCTCCAGCAATAGCACTAGAAGAGAGACAGAAATCCTCAGCTGTTAGAGAGTCCATGCCCCAACTCAATCCCCTCATACACTGAAAACCTCACATCCTTGACACAGTTTCCATTCAGTCCTCTTGAGAAAGGGGACCACACTACTAATGCGAACAACGCAAACAAAAATCAGAATAAATATTCTTTTGCCTATCTAATTAGCAAATTTCTTTTCAAGAATAAAGCATATGCTGTCTTAAAGGCATGGTGGTGCTAGGCACATTCATAGACAGCTGAAAGAGTTAACATTGGGTACAGTATTTTTGGAAAGCAAGTTGGCTTTAAATTTGGATATCTGTCCTAGAAAAAAAAACAAACTGACATGTGGACAAAGATTTATGCACAAAATGTGTTCCTCATAGTGTCATTTGTAATAGTAAAATATTATGGGTAAGAAAGACTTAAGCGTTGGAATTCAGGGGATGGCTAAGTAAATTGTACTGCCGCCACAAGATGGAATATTGTGCTACCATTATAAATGATGCTTATGAAGTGTTCTTAACGACATGGAAAAATGCTTAATGACACAACATTAAGTAAAAGAGCAAGATAGAAAAAGGTTATAAAGCATGATTTCAACTACTTTGAAAAGCATAAAAAGACTAGAAGGAAAGACGATAAAATGTTAATAGTGTTTATCTGTGGGTGGTGGGATTATGGGTGGCTGTTTTTCTTATTTACTCTTTGCTGTATATCCAACTCTGGGAACACATAACTTCTACAATTTCAAGGGTTCACACACACACACACACACACACACACACACACACACACACACACACATATGCATAATAAGAAAAGAACAGTCAGTGGTGGTAAATCCTTTGTTCAAGAGTCCTGAAAATAGAAGAGGAAATAGTGGGTAGATTTTAGGAGTCCTGGAATTGAAATCCGGAAGTAATGCAGACCATACAGGGTGAAGTTTATGTTTGTCCCTTCTGCGATAATTATTTGTTGAATGTATGAATGGTGTAAACAAGGAGCTGGCTCCCGTAGTGTGGTTTGATTTGATAAACAAATGCCACCTCATTCGCAGGATGTGGTTCTGCACTCACTACACGGGAACTGTTGAGGGCTGAGCAATCGAAGCACGAGAAGGCAAACAGAAGTAGGTCAGAGTCTGGGTAGGTTGTCCTCAGAAAAACGTCAAAGTCCTTGAATTTCGGACACTAAGAATCTGCCCCTGTAGCTCCTGGGACAACTTAGAGGCTTTTTGTAGTGATTTCATACTGTGTTGTTTATGAAGAAAACAAAAGCTGGCCAAACTCCTTCGGGATTTCAAATTAAAGAATCTTGGGAAGGAAAGGGACTCTCAAGATCATCTTTCTCATCAAAAATTTTGTTGTACTAATAAACAAAAAGCTCGAACAGTTTGGGTGATTTTCCCAAGGTGACCCATGAAGTGGTGCAGAAGCACACTGCTCTCGGCTGGATTCTGGGCCTGACATCCAGGTTCCTGCCTTGTGCTCTGCAGCCCCTTCTGTTTTTCAATGCTGCCCTCTCCAATGCCCCATGGGCTTCAACCCACTGGGTGATGTTTATTGTATTCATTTATTTCTTAGTATGTTTATTATCTGTGGGCTAATGAGGGTACATAACATTTCTGTCTGATATTTTATTGTTATGTACTATTGAGTTGACTATGACCCACAATGACCCTATGAACAGTGGTGCTGAAACTTGCCCTATCCTGAATCAATCTCATTGTCTCTGACACACTTGCTTCCATTGCCATAGTCACTGTGTCAATTCATCTCTTTTGTGTCAGCTCTCTACCCTTCCAAGCATGATGTCCTTCTCCAAGGACTGGACCCTCCTGGCAACATGTTCAAAAGTATACAAGACTGCTTCAAAATCCTTGCTTTCAAAAAGCAAACTGGTTTCACCCACTCCAAGACAGATCTATTTATTCTCTTTGAAGTCCATGATATGTTCAATACTCTTCTCCAGCACCACAACTAAAAGTCATCAATTCTTCTTATTTCTTTATTCATTGTCCAACTCTCCGATGCATAGCAAGCAGTTGAGAAGATCAAGGGTCTGTTAGTGTTTAGGCTGACATCGTTGCTCTTTAGCTCTCTGGAGAGGTCCCTGACAACAGATTTTCCCAGTGTAACTCATCTTTTGATTTCCTGACTGCTGGTGCCAAAAGTGTTGATTGTGGATCTAAGCAAGATGAAATCAGCAACCTCAATCCTTTTTCCATCTATCACTATACTGTATATCAGCCTGGTGGTAAGAATCTTTGTTTTCTTGATGTTGAGACGCAATCCGTAAAGAAGGCTACAATCTTTGATCTTCTACAGCAAATGTTTCAAGTCCTCCTCCATTTTGTTAAATAAGGTTGTATCATCTGCATAAAGCAAAGGTTGATTAGTCTTCCTCTAATCCTAATAAAGCCAGTCTCCTAAATGATCTGTTCAGCATATAGATTGAAATGTATGAAGAAAGGATACAACCCTGACTCACTCCTTTCTTGATTTTGAACAACGTAATATTTTCTTGTTCTGTCCAGACAATAGCTCATTGGTCTAAGTATAGGATTACATAAACACAATCAGTTTTTCTGGGATTCCCATTCTTAATATTAGCCACAATTTGTTGTGATCCACACAGTCAAATGCTTTTGTATAGTTGATAAAACATAAATTTATAACCTTTTGATACTCTCTACTTTCATCCATGATCCATCTGACACCAACAGTGATATCACTAGCACCACAGTCTCTTTTAAATCCAGCTTGTATTTCTGACAGTTCTCTATCAATGTACCATTCAGGTGTTTTTTTTTATAATATTCAGCAAGATTTTGCTTACATGTGATATTGGTTGATAATTTTCACATCCTGTAGGTTCACCTTTCTTTTTTTTTTGAATGAGTAAAAATATTAATTTCTTCCAGTCAGTTGAACAAGCAGCTGTCCTCCAGTTTCTTGGCACAACCTGGTGAGCACATCCAAGGCATTATCTGTTTGTTGAAATATCTCAATTGGTATTCCAATTGGGTTGAAATATCTCAATTGGTATTCCAGTTGGGTCCTTATTTTTTTGCCAATTCCTTTAGAGCAGCTTGAACTTCCTCCTTTATTATTTTTGGTTCTTG
Source organism: Elephantulus edwardii (assembly GCF_000299155.1). Classification (NCBI taxonomy): domain Eukaryota; kingdom Metazoa; phylum Chordata; class Mammalia; order Macroscelidea; family Macroscelididae; genus Elephantulus; species Elephantulus edwardii. The sequence goes on along the minus strand of NW_006399842.1, from coordinate 3,625,779 downwards.
ACCATATGCTACTTCCTGAAAAGCTTTTGAACCAGTCAATTCTTTTTGGTATAATGACCCTGTGTATTCCTTCTATCTTTTTTGATGCTTCTTGGGTCATTCACTACATTGCCATAGCATCTCATTTTATTGGTGCTCAATAAATATTTATTGAATGAACAAATGGATGGATGGATGGATGGATGGATGGATGGATGGATGGATGGATGGAGTGAGTACCTGTGGTGTAGTGGCCTAGTGGCAAGAAGCTGCACTGCAATCCCGAAGGCATGCAGTTCAAACTCACCAGCTGCTCGCTGGGAGAAGGATGGAAAGCTCCTCCCATGTGAGGAAATGTCTCTGCAAGTCTGCAGGACAGTCAGCTATAGGTCAGTTCTGACTTAATGGCACACAACAACAACAGTATGGAATAATGGAAAGGTACTGAGTCCTAGAGTTGTATCATCCTGGGACAAAGAATAGTACTGCCAAATATCAGTCATTACACTTCAGGAAAGTAATTCAACCTCTCTGAGTCTCAGAGGCTTTTGTTGTGAAATTGAAAAGTTTCTGAGTGTTAATTATACATATAAGAGAGACATAGTTACAAACTTTTGCTTAGTCCCTGCCACCATGATAAACATTAATTAAATACTACCTTTCAGTTTGTCTCCCAAGAAAAAATCTAAGGCATAGCTGTTGTCACTTGAAGTTTACCAGTTCAGTCTTGGCTTCAGCTGTTAATGTGCAATGAACTAACTCACTCACATATTCCTTACATACCCTAGTCTCTTATTCATTTACTCACAACCATTGAGTTAGGTCCAACTCCTAATCTAATGACCATCCACTATAATTATTAGAAATATGCAGATAGTTGTATTATGAGATATTTGCGTTATGAGATATTTGCGTTAGCAGCACACCTTGCTACATATTGTGCCACCAGAGTTCCTTCATATGTCACAGTCACCAAAAAAGGAATCAGGTCAATACAACAGGAACTCCTATGGTGACTGCCCATATGTTGGTGTTCCTGAGTGTTGGGAGATGAGAAATGGAAATGACCCACTCTTTCCAGTTGACCATCTCAGCAGTTGGCCCTACTCAGAAATGATGAGACTATTCCATTCTCCTCCAAGGTTAGGACATGTATGGTTCTTTCAAATTAGAAATAATGTTAATGCAGTTGTTATTATCATTGTATGTAATCAAGCTGGAATCATCCCACAGCTGACGCTCCAGTGAGCTTTCAGAGGCAGTAAATTACATGAGAGGAGATTACCCACCATTCTGTGGAGCAGCTAGTGGATTCCAATTGTGTGCCTTTAGGATTGCCGCACAACTTCTTATCACTAGGCCACCAAAGCTCCCAGGGTTAATGAAACAGGATTCATTAAGTGCCTATCACATTGCAGGTTGACACAAAGACCTAAGGAAGAACATAAGAGAAGAATGAAGTATGATCTTTCCCTTCCAGTTTTTGTAGAGGTCAAACCCATGTATATTCAACCAATAAGAAACTGTATATGTCCATGAAAAGATCCCTGGTGGTCTAGTACATTATGAGATAGAGATTCCTGGTGGGGTAGTACATTATGAGATAGATTATGAACCAAAAGGTTAGTGGTTCAAATCTATCAGTGCTCTGTGGAGAAAGCTGTACAGTCTCCTATAAAAATGTACAGTATCAGGAACCCAGCAGAGGTTACCATTGGTTTTATACAACCATGGAATGAGTCCCAAGATCAGATGAGGCTGTAACACCCCTACAACAGAGAGAGACGTTTATAAGACAAGAACCCTATCACAATCCAGACTTTTCTACTTTTACGGGAATCTCCATAAACTCAAACTTTTGTACCTCTTCATTGAGATATAATATCTGCCATTTCCTCCAAAGACACTCCTTGTGCTAATATATGTATTTCCTTCTTCCATGTTCAATGCTGATGTCAATATTTGAACATCAGAGAAAGAACTTACACTGTGACAAACCCTGGAAGGACATCTCCTGGAAGAACTTGTATCTCCACTCCCTTTCTTCATCCAATCAATAAGGCACACACACCAGGTTTTGAATCCTCAAGCCCGAGGTCATCGTCACTAGATCAGTTTGGCAAATAAAAGACTAATGTGCTATCCTTGGGCAAGTAATTTATTTAAAGTACTATTTGAGAGGCAGAATAATGCAGTGACAAAAGTACAAGATCTAAAGTCAGAGTGAACTGGGTATTGCTTCTAACTTTTCCAATAACTTGTTATATGATATTAGCTGGACATTTTGACTAATGATGGTACATGTATTCCGTATGACGCAGTTCCTTTAAGACTAATTGGAGGAACAGAATGGACCCCAGCTCTACATTCTGGGTCACCTTGAGTAAAGGAAGGTTGAACTCTTCATCTTGGAAACTCCCCCATTCACCAGCATGCCCACAGTTGCTAAACATATGCTGATCTCCCTAAGAACTGCAAGCAGAGAAGTGGAGAAATGGAAAGTCTGCAGCCCTCATATCCTTCCAGGGAAGCTGTGGTCATCCTAGAAGTGGACCCACTCAAAGGAGATGAGAGCATTCCATTTCCATCATATTGGGACAAGTTGTTCCCTAGTTTTTGAGCAAAACATTACTCTGTAATCTGCCATGCTAAGAGGTATTTTCACTTGCTTAATAGAACAAAGATGGGAGGGAGCACAGAGGATTGCACTCAATTAAAAACCAAATGCTCTTTAAGTCAATTATCGGGATTTATCATAATGAGTCCATTATTTAGAAATGCTGAATCCTGAAGTCGCTTTCCCATCCCCACTCCTTTAAAGCACAGTGGTGTCTAGGTCCCTGGAAGGCCAATTGCTGTTGGATCAGCTTCCCTCTGTCCTTTCCATTTATGTTGCTCTTCACACTAAGGCTGAATTAGACAAAATGCTGATTATTTGGCCTGTAACACTCTCCTTCCATTCCCCATTTTCCACAAATCAAAAACAATACCAAAAACCCAAAACCAGCCACCACAATTTGTTCCTCTTCATTCTTCATCCATTCTACTTCTTTCTGTCTTCATTCACTCAAAAATATTCATTATGGGCTCTCTGACATCCTAGGGGGGCCACCTTCCTAGTAGAAAAAGATTAATTTTATTCCCAATTGTATGTTTAGGATGACATGAGATATTTTAGTAGGCTAAACATTCCCTATGCAGACACAGGAAATGGATCAACTTACTTTCTGTATTCTGTAAGTTACAGAGGTAAATCACATGCTTTTTCTGACCTCAAGAGGCTCACAATATAGTCAAGAAGATTTTGAAATGTTTTAAAAAGTGCCCTAGTGTTAATTCAAATGTATTACGACCCCATGTCTTAGAGAGCAGAGCTGTGTATTTTAGGATTGGTGACTGACTGATAAGAAGCAGATTGTCAGGCCTTTCACCTATTTTGTTGTTGTGCTTTTGAATTTTGTATATAAGAATATGTTTTCAAATACAAAACCCTTTGTTTTCATCTCACTGGTGCTTGGAGAATGACAAGCTATCACTTCCCATGCGATTTAAAACTTCAGAAACCTGCCAGAGGGTCAGCTATGACTTGGTTCCAACCTGTTAGCAAGAAATATGGTTTTTTATTAGAATTTTGTAGTTTTAGCTCTTTTTAGTCATTGACCTATTTTAAGGTTGGTTTTTTGTATTAATATGCAGCAAGAAAGAGGTCTATATTTGTTTGTTGAAGAGATAATTCTCTACCATGAATGGATTTGGCGTTCTTATGGAAAATCAAATGACTATTTATCTACAAAAAGTTCTAATGTTTAATTGCCAGCCTAAAGGCATGTGATTTGAATAGTGTTGGATTGTTGTTTGTTGTTGCTGATTTGAGTGAAACCAAACCAGACCTGATCCTCTGGAGAGTTTTCAGAGGCAGTTAATCCCACGAGAGGCAATTGCCTATCCTTCTCCTGTGGAACAGCTGGTGGACTCGGACCAGGTTCCTTTGGGATTGCAGCACAGCTTCTTGCCACTAGGCCACCAGAACCCCTTCCAGTCCTGACGCCACATTCCTCTTCATAGAGTCCAGCTTCTTAATAATTTTCTCAGCATACAGATAAGGTAAATTCAAACTGAAGTTGAGGAAAATTAAATCAAGTCCACGGGAACCAATATTTGACCTTAAGTCTGTCCTGCTCAAATTTCAAAACCACCTCAGGACAGGTTTGAGGCCTTGAGCGACAACGAGCATAGACTAAATGAGCTCTGGGAGGATATCAAGAAAATCGTCCATAAGAATGCAAAAGATCATTACAAAGGCTGAAAAAGAAGAAAAGACCAAGATGGATGTCAGATGAGACTCTGAGTATTTCGTTAGAGTGCTGAGAAGCCAAAGCTAAAGGAAGAAATCAAGAAATCAAAGAGCTGAACTGAAAATTTCAAAAGGCAGCTCGGCACGACAAAGCAAGATACTATAATGAAATGTGCAGAGAGCTGGAGTCAGAAAATCAAAAGGGCCGGACTCACTCAGCGTTTCTTAAGCTGAAGGAGTTGAAAAACAAATTCAAGCCACGGGTGGCAATACTTAAAGATAGTTTGGGTAGAATGTTAAATGATCCAGGAAGTATCAAAAGAAGATGGAATGAGTACACAGGGTCACTGTATCAGAAGGAATTGGCTGACACAGAGGAATTTCATGAAATAACATATGAGCAAGAACCTATGGTGATGAAGGAGGAAGTTAAAGTTGCTCTGAAGGAATTGGCAAAAAAACAAGGCTCTAGGAGTTGACAGCATACCAATTGATTTATTTCCACAAACAGACACTGCCCTGGATGTGCTCACTAAGTTGTGCCAGGAAATCTGGAGTACAGCCATCTGGAGGAGGCCAACTGACTGGAAGAGATCGGTATTTGTTCATACTCCAAAGAAAGGTGACCCAACAAAGTGTGGAAATTATCAAACAATATCATTGATATCACATACAAGCAAGATTCTGCTGAAAATTCTCCAAAAACGTTTGGAACAATATGTCAACAGAGAACTGCCTGCCAGGTGTACAGGCTGGATTTAGAAGAGGTCTTGGTACTAGGGATATTATAGCTAATGTAAGATGGATCTTGGCAGAAAGCAGAGAATACCAGAAGAGTGTCTATCTGTGTTTCATTGACTATGCAAAGGTTTTTGACTGTGTGGATCACAACAAGCTATGGCTAACTCTGAGAAGAATGGGAATCCCAGAACATTTGATTGTGCTAATGTGAAACCTATACTTGGACCAAGAGGCAGTTGTCAGAACAGAGCAGGGAGACACTGGATGGTTCAAAATCAAGAAAGGGGTCCATCAGGGATGTATTTTGTCTCCATACCTTTTCAATCTGTATGCAGAACAGATCATCTGAGATACTGGGCTGTACGAGGAGGAATGTGGCATCAGGATTGGTGGAGGAAACATCAACAACCTATGTTATGCAGATGGCATAGCCCTGCTTACTGAAACTGAGGAGGACCTGAAGCGCTTGCTGGAGAAGGTCAAGGACTACAGTCTTCAATATGGACTGAAGCTCAACATCAAAAAAACAAAGATTCTCACCACTGGGCCAATTGGCAACATCAGTATGGATGATGAAGAGATTGAGACAGTTAACAGTTTTAGGTAACTTGGTTCCGCAGTCAACACTCTTGGTAACAGCAGCCAGGATATCAGGAGATTAATTGCATTGGGAAAGTCAGCTGTGAGGGAGCTCTCAAGAGTACTGAAGAGCAATGACGTCAGGCTGGAGACTAAGGTACGCCTGATCCAGGCTATAGTCTTTGCAATTACATGTTATGCATCAGAGAGTTGGACAATGAATAGGGATGATAGAAAGAGCATTGATGCCTTTGAGCTGTGGTGCTGGAGAAGAGTGTTGAATATACCATGGACTGCTAGGAGAACAAACAGGTTTGTCCTGGAGAGGGTGAAGCCAGAATGCTCCTTGGAGTCAAGGATTCTGAAGCTTTGTCTGACATACTTTGGGCATGTTGCAAGGAGGGACTGGTCCTTGGAGAAGGACATCATGTTTGGCAGAGTGGAGGGGCAGGGAAGGAGAAGACCTCCGATGAGATGGATCGCTTCTGTGAGTGGAGTGGTAGGAATGAGTGTGTTTGAGACAGCGAGGTTGGCACAGGATAGAGCAGCATTTAGGGCTCTTGTACATAGGGTCGCTTTGAGTTGCAAGCGACTCGATGACACATAGCAACAATAACATACACATTAAATCAGTATGGTATTAGGTGTTTCAAATCCACCAGCTGCTCTTCAGGAAAAATGTAGGCAATCTCCTTCCAGAAAGTCATATGGCCTCAAAAACCAGATTTGATGGGGGGAGGGGGGCATCACAAGCAGTAATCAACTCAACAGCAGTGTTTTATGAGTTTTATCTTTGTACCAGTATTGCCCTGTTTTGATTCCTGTAGGAACTGGTTGTTGTTAATCTCTTAGGAATTAGGTGTGATATGATATCTGGTATTTTTTTAAAATACATATATTTTATAAGTATCACTGAAATATTTACATATAAATATAATAAATGTTACAGATTTAAGATAATTTTTTAAAAATGTAGCTTCACTAATTGCATGCTGTAAAACGTGTGGGAGTAATTTTAACTCTTTGAAACTCAGTTCCACGTGTATAAAATGAGCACTACAGTTTTCTGTGTCTAGCACTTGGTAGGCTCTCAGTAAAAGGTCACATTTATTAAGACCACCACTGACTGTCTTGCTGAAGATAGAGAATACGAGAAGAATGTCTATTTGTGCTTTATTGACTACGCAAAGGCATTTGACTATGTGGATAATGACAAGTTGTGGCTAACGTTGAAAAGAATGGGAGTCCCAGAGCACTTAATTGTGCTCCTGCATAACCTATATCTAGACCAGGAAGTTGTGTGAACAGAGCAGGGGAGCACTACATGGTTTAAAATTAAGAAGGGAGTGCATCAGAGTTATATTTTCTCTCCATACCTCTTTAATCTATATGCTGAGAAAATTATTCAGGAAGCTGGACTCTATGAAGAGAAGGTGGCATCAAGATTGGAGGTAGACTCACAATAACCTGTGTTATGCAGATGACACAACCTTGCTTGTTGAAAGTGAGCAGGACTTGAAGCACTTGTTGCAGAAGATCAAGGAATGAAGTATTCAGTATGGATTGCATCTTAATGTCAAGAAAACAGATTCTTACCACTGGACCGATCATGATGGATGGAGAAGAGATTGAAACTGTCAACAGTTTCATCTTGCTTGGATCCACAATTAACACCCTTGGTACCAGCAGTTAGCAAGTAAGGAGACACATTGCACTGGGGAAATCTGCAGTTAGAGACCTCTCCGAATTTTGAGCTGTCAGTTTGAGAACTACGGTGCATCTGATTCAGACCATGGTCTTTCTGATCACTTGCTATGCATCTGAGAGCTGGACAATGAATAAGGATGGCAGAAGAACTGATGACTTTGAACTGTGGTGTTGGAAAAGAGCACTGAACATCCCATGGATGGCAAAAACAAACAAACAAACAAAACAACAGCTATTTCTTGGAGAGGGTGAAGCCAGAATGTTCTTTGGAGACAAGAATGATAAGGCTTCACCTCACATACTTTGGGCATGTTGCTAGGAGGGACTATTCCTTGAAGAAGGACATGATACTTGGAATAGTGGAGGGTCAGCGAAGGGGAAGACGACCCTTGATTAGGTTGATTGGCACAGTGGCTTCCACAATGGGCTCTAGTGTGTCAGGAAGTGTGATGATGGCAGAGGATAGAACAGGGTTCATATCTGTTTTTCATAGAGTGGCTGTGAGTCATAGTCAACTTTATAGCACCTAACAACAATGGCCACTGTTTTGGAGGATGTTTTTAACTGGAACCCAAATCTTCTAACTGACCTGGTCAGTGTTAGGATGACTCCTCTGCTTGGGTCTCAGAAGACGAAGATTCTAGACTTCCCAGGCAAATCCTCTTTGTAAGCTCAAACTAAGCATCTCTCCAGTCAAAGCTATAGCTGGATGGTGGCCTAAACCAAGAGCAGGTCAGCCCCTCTAAACATTTTTCAAACTCAGTATCACTCTCAGGAGGTTGAGGCAGAGAAGCAGGTCAGCACCGTCATTCCTTCTTTGAAAACTCCAGCGGTCTTGTGCCAATCCTGTGATCCTCTGGGCATCAAAGTGAGGACATTCCCGCATGGTGACCAGCATACTAGTACAATTATAATTACGCTTGTCTCTGGTTTCCTCTGCCCTCTCCCTTTGGTCATTCTACCCATTAGATGGTGCCCTAAGGTCACAATACTTCTCAGAATGGCTTTTGATTAAAATCCACTGAAGCTGCAAATCAAGCCAGATTCATGGGAAATAGACATTCCAGCCACTAACTCAGAGAACTGAATTTCTTTCACTCTTTCCAACAGGGAAAAGCCAATGTTAGAAGTGGGCCTTTGACCAAGGAGGCAGGTATTCTTTGAGTACCAATGACGGGCAAGATAGAATGATGTTCTCCCATTGGTTTTATCTTGGACAGAGGTAGTCTTTTGTAGCTACCTCTCCTCAGAGCATCTAAACTTAGAACAGAAACAGGCTGCTTCTCTTCTCAGGACTTCCCTGAACCTCACCTCTCAGTAACAGCCAAATGTGACCACCTCCACATGGACTACCTCCCATTCTGTCCTCCCAGCCCTCATGTCCTTCACAACACTCACCACACAGCATCATGGCCGTTCATGTTCATGTACCTCCTTCCCACGAACTACAAATTCCTTCAATGTAGGAGGGAAATGGACATTTATAAAGCTGGAGAATGTCAAACAGAGGACTGGAACAGTGGGTGCCTGTGAGGAACAGTTGGAGGAGTTGGGGTGGAGGAAATGAGTCATAAGAGGAGTAATAACTAACATTTGTTGGGTGATTACTACATCCTGGGCTCTGAGCCAAGTGCCTGACCCTTAGAGATACACATCCTGAAGCCATCACTGTTGTAAAACTGGGGACACTGAGGCTCTGGAATAGCATAATAACACAAACGCTCCTAACACAGACTGAATAGACACACAAGCTTTAGTTGGAGAACACAATTTGCAATACTCCCACCATCTCTGATGACATCCCCAGGGCAAATTAGCAAGTTGGGAGGAAATCTACTTTGAGCAGGAGCTTGTCAAAATAGTTTCACATGTTCTTTTGCTCAAGTTGGTGGTTGCCATTTATTTTCATTGTTAGGAACACATTGATTTTGATATGATACAATATGGTATTTAGATTTTGTTTATCAGTTGTAGTCAACCAAATTGTTATTTTGAGTTGAAATGTCAAGATAAGCTATTTTTAAGACTCATGATTCAAACTCTTAGAAGAAAATATATGATATTTTGGCTCTACCATCTTTTTCTTGACTACTGGCAAGGACCTCTCCAAAGTGCTAAAGAGCAATGATGTCAATTTAAAGACTAAGGTGTGCCCAATCCAAGTCATGGGTTTTTTTTGTTTGTTTGGGTTTGGTTTTTTTAAACTTGCCTCCTATGTATCCAAATATTGGATAATGAATAAAGATGACTGAAGAAGAATCGATGTCTGAATTGTGAGGTTGGAGATGACTGCCAAACCAACAAATAGGCTTTTTCCGAAGGAAGTGCAACCAGAGCAAGGATGTTGAATCTTATCTTACATCCTTTGCAGGTGGGGCAAGTCTTTGGAAAAAGACCTCATGCTAGGAAAGGTGGAGGGTCAGGAAAAGAAAGGAAGATCATCAAGACAGATTGACACAGTGACTGTAACAATGGCCTCAAGTAAATGAGAGATGATGAAGATAGCACAGAAGAGGGCTAGGTTAATATCTATTGTTCATAGGGTCACTATAAATAGACGTAAACTGTTGTTGTGTACTGTAGAATGAGAACCAAACCATAGCAGCCCCTCCACCAGGTTTTCAAAGGTAATTAATCACATGGGAGGAGATTGCCCATCCTTCTCCTATACAGCACCTGGTGGATTCGAACCATATGCCTTCAAGATTGTAACGTAGTTTCCTGCCACTAGGCCACCAGAGCTCCATAAAAGTCAACTAGACAGTACCTAACAGCAACCTCTTTTATATGGACTTCTGGGGGCCTAGTGGGTAAGGGGTTGCACTGACCAATAGCAGGCAGTTTGAATCTACCAGCTGTTTCAAGAGAGAAAGACGGGCATTATCCTCTAGTGCCTTTTACAGCCTCTGAAAACCAACCAAAAGGTTCCAGTCTATGACATGTAACAGCACGATCTTTGTGAGAGCTCTGATGGTACAATATATAATAGTTATGTGCTGTGAACTGAAAAGTTAGTAGTTCAGGTCTACTCAGAAGCTCTATGGCAAAAAAATTCAGTCATCTGATCTTGTTATGATTATGGCCTATAAAACTCTATGGGTCATATTTACATAGGTCACTATGAGTAAAAAATTAGAACAATAATGGGGAGCTCTAGTGGCCTAGTGGCAAGGACCTTCAACTACAATCCTAGAGGCGCACGGTTTGAATCCACCAGGTGCTCTGCCGGGGACGGAGGGGCAGTCTCCTCCTGTACCAGTCAGATCTGATTTGACAGTACACTCACACAAAAATAATAAAATAAAATAAATTAGAACAATAAAGACCTTTTTATTTCATCATTTTTTTAAAGTGTCCAAAATGCTATTTTTTTTTAAAATGTGAGGTTTCTTAGAAATGTGATTTTCATATATAACCAATCAGGTCATACTGTTCCTATATTACAGAGAAAGAATACAACAAGGCTAAACTCAGTCACTACCAAGTTACGGTCAGAATTTGGATGTGAATAAACTTGGTTTCTGCTAAGGTTGACAGAAGAAGAATTGATACCTTCAAGTTGTGGTACTGGAAAATAGTCTTGAACATACCATGGACTGCCAAGAATACAAATCGATCTCTCTTGGAGAGTGTTAAAGCTCTCCTTGGAGGCTAGGATTTTAAAGCTCCATTTCACATGCTTTGTGCATGTAACCAGGAGAGACCAGTCCTTGGAGAAGGACATCATTCTTGAAAGCTTTGGGGGACAGTGCAGGAGAAGAAGACCCCAAATGAGATTAATTGATACAGTATCTGGGGCAATGGAGGTTGATGTGTCAGAATTAGTGAGATTGGCTCAGGACAGGGAAGAGTTTTTGACAGCACGTAACAACAATAATAAACTTGGTTTGACTGTAAAGTTAGTTGGCTTTCCATTAGTGGTCAGACTCATGTTCCCAATGCCTCACACCTCAATTGGTCCACAATGCTCAACTGATGTTTATAAGAAGACTGGAGAAATTAGGGCAATCGTTTAACTTTTCTTTCTCAGAAATAGCCCACAGGCTTGCAATTTCCTTCTCCAGATCAATTCATATGCCAGCTCTTACCATCTCGTGGCAAGCAGAATTCTTAGGGGGTTACCTGAGATTTCCAATTCTACGGTTATTTAATCAAATACTAAGCCACTGTCTGCTGTGGAGGGATTTTGCAGATGTAATTAAGGTGACTAATCAGTTGACCTTAAAATAAGGATTGTCCAAGTGGGCTTAGGGAATCACATTAGCCCTTTAAAATAGGTTCTTGAGCTTGGTCATTCTTATTTGACTCACACACCCTGCTGTGAATTTGTGCTTCAACCCCCAATATACTGAATTGGAACTCCAAATGATTCTTGTGCGCGCGTGCGCGCGCGCGTGTGTGTGTGTGTGTGTGTGTGTGTGTGAATCTATCTGTATAAGATAAGAATTACATGGGATCTTCTTGTCAAAATTGTACACTCTGAGTTAGCTATCTGGGAATTCTCATCAGGGGGTCAAACCAGAATGTACTGACTCAAATCCCCATTTTAAAAGGCATTTTCTCCAGCTAGTAGCAGAAAGGAATCATTATTAAGCATCTTTGAGTCAACCACAATTCTACGAAGGTTAGTATCAGCGTGTTAAACTTTTAACCTCTCTGCTTCATGCACTAGACCTCACTTGGTTGACCAAGAAACAAACTGATTCAGCAACTGATTCAGATTGTAACAAATAGAATAGGGCAGAATCATTGTTGTTGTTTTGTGTGGAACTGTTGTTATTACTGTTGTTGGGTTTGGCTTTTTGTTTGCTGGTTTTTGGGTCTTTATCAAAATTTTCAACAAGCATTCACAGCTGAAAACAAAAGTTGGAGACTGTCTAGTTGGGTGATAGTAGAGTTGAGGTGATTTTCCTCTCCTCCATTCTGAGGACGGAGTGGGGAATAAATCAGTTCTTGAATGCTAAAATGCCAAGAAAAATCACTAAAATAGTAATAGAGGAAACTTTCAAGTTTGTGAAACCCTGTCCTAGGTTGAGTGTTGAGCTGCTAACTGAAAAAGTCAGCAGTTTGAAGCTCCCAACCACTCCATGCGGAAAGATGAGACAGTCTCTCCAGGTTAGGATTTCAGCCTTTGGTGGTATAATCCAGGGGGAGTGGTGCTGCTGACCTAAAGGTGGTGCTTCTCTGGCACTTCCAGAAGCACCAGAAGCTCCGAGAGAAAGATGGGCTGTCTCTCTCTATTCACACTCTCTGAACATACGCTGGAGTCAGCAACGAGTGAGTCCAACTCCGCAGCAATGAGTGAGAATTGAGAAAGCTTAAGGAGGGTTACCAAGAGTTAGAATCAATTCTGTTTTGTTTTCTTTTGAAGGGTGAGGATGGAGTTGGTAAAGGCTTACAGAATACATTATCACACAAATGGGAATCCTTTCAAGAAGAACAAGATAAGCAGGAGAAGGGGTGGTAAGTAGGAAACAGGAAGTAAAATGGAAGCAACAAGGTCAAATATTAGTTGGCACAATAATAAAACAGGAAACTCAAGTGTGTTTAAAAAGATAAAGAGTCTCAAGCTAGGTTTATTTTAGTCTACTTAGGTGATATCACTAGCCACAGCTAGAGTACAAGGCCAAAAAAAAAAAAAAGCAACTAAATAAAGAGGTAAGGAAAGCTATATCGAGAAAATGTTAACTACAATAAACAGTCTGCATTGTTGTTAGGTGCCTTCTGGCAACTCTATGAACAATGGACCTAAATCTTGCCCCATCTTAGGTCAGCCTCAGCATCTCTGACGCACTCAAACAAATGTCTCAAATATTGCAACAGTCACCATGTTCAATCCAACTTCCCAAAGTTTCTCCTCTCTTTTGTTGACCTCCTACCTTTTCAAGCTTGATTTCTGTTTCCAAAATTCATCCTCTCCTAACAACATTATCAAAGTGTGTGAAACGAAGATGTCGGTTTGAAGAGGTAAGGTGGACCTGATTGAGTCCTGACACAATCTTTTCAATTACTTTTTTTACATCTGTAGGTTGAACAATGAATATAAGGATGACAGAAGAACCAACGCCTTTGAGTTGTGATGTTGGAGAATACTGAACATCTCCTGGATCACCAAAAGAAAAAACAAATGTGCCTTGGAGACGGTTTAACCAGGGTGCTCCTCAGAGGCAAGGATTGTGAAGCATTCTATAGCAACTCTAATACCTGGTTAAAAAAATTTAATATAAAAAATATTCTTTTGCTGCGCTGCAATCCCAGAAGTAGGCAATTGAATCCACCAGATGCTTGGCTGGAGAAGGAGGGGCAATCCCTCTCGTGCCAGTAGGATCCAATTCGACAGGACATAGCAAGTAATAAAAAAAAAGAAAGAAAGAAAAGGAAAGGAAAAAAAGTGTTCTTTTTTTGTTTTAAAATTTTGGATGAGGGGGAGGGCTTGACAGGGAGAAAAGTACAACAATGATTGAATGGAAATTTAAAATCTCTGTAAATGTTCATTAAAATTATTAAAATTAAAAATGAAAAAATTTTGGATGGATTCCTTTTTATAAAATGAATTTTAATTAAATTAAAAGTTAAAATTAATTTTTAAGAATGTTAAGCAAAAAATTTTAAAAGCAAGAGTTCATTTTGACAATTGAGTAATTCTAAACCTGCACATTATAACATGTTGTTGTTAGATGCTATCGAGTCCAGTATGACCCATACCAACCCCACAAACAACAGATCTGAACCCTGTCCCAGCCTGTGCCAGCTTCACAATTGGACAGTATTCCAGAGGCTTTATCAATCACACAAGAGATAATCTGAACCCTTGGCCTTTGGATTGGTGGCACAACTCCTTAACCTCTAGGCCATGAGAGCTCCCTGTGGGCTACATAAAACAGCCTTAAGAATAAATTAAAGATTGAACCATTTCCTGGAAGGAAAAAAAAAACATATCATTACCAAAACTAACTACACAGAAATAAATATATGAGCACATATATTACCATTAAAGAACAGAATTGGTAATAAAAATATACTTACCTAGAAAACTCTAAGGCAAGGTGATTTACGGTCGAGTTTTAACAAACCTTAAAGGAATAGATACTCATATATTATCTAGACCAGTTAAGAGACAAGAAAAAGAGAACATTTTCTAGCTCATTCTAAGAAGTTGGTATAAAAATGAAATTTTAGGCCATTATTATTTATATCAATATCAAAATCTTAAAAAAAATATTAACTGAAACTAGTAATTTTTTTCCTAATACAATTTAGTCAAGTAGAATTAATCTTCATTATTTAAGGACAGTTTAACCTTTAAAAATCTATAACTCACTCTATCAAGAGCTTAAATAAGTATAGCCATATGAGTATTCATAGATTTAGAAGAATCTTAGGAAATTAACACATATCAATATGGAGGGAGGGAAAGCTGCATACTACAAATAAAAGGAAACATCTTTCATTTGTTCAGATGTGTGTTTACCAAAAACCTACAGAAAAGATCATACTTAATGGTTAAACATTAGAACATACTACTTTTAATGATTAAATTGGTGAGTATTGAAATGAAGAAAAAATGTGAGTGATAATTTGTTTTATTTCCTCTATCCTGAAGCACATTTGAAAATTTTCATAATTTTAAAATTTGAAGAAAATATATAATGTCTTTATGACCTTAAGTAGCAAAAGATCTCTTAGATAAGACATAAATGGCCAAAAATCACAAATAAAAGGATTGATTAATTTAACCACATTAATGTTTTAAACTAAAGAATAACATAGAAAGCCTTAAGTTTAAAGGATGAGCCACAGATTGGGAGATATATTGTAATGTACATAATGACAAAATATTAGTATCCAGAATACATTTAGAACTCCTACAAATCAAAGCAATTCAATAGAAAAATGGAGGGGGGCAGGGGAAACCATTATTGACCAGTTCTAAAAAGAAGAAATTCGTGGATAACATAATCTCATTGTTAATAAGGAAAAATCAAATTAGCGTAAGATTCCATTTTACACATCATATGTTGGGGGAAAATTAAAAGTCAGAAACAACTAGATGAATATTAAGAGTAGACAAGCAAGAACTCTCATACACTTAGAAGATCTTAAACTGATGTAACTCTTCAAAGAATGGCACTATCTAGCACATTCGAAAATGTTTGAACCTTACACCTCAGAAATTCCACTCTTATTTGTTCATGTTTCTTTGCCAGCACACCTATGTTTATTGATATGTTATTTACACCAGAAAAGAGATGAAAGCAACACAAGTGCCTATCAACAAAGGTATGCCTAGAAAAACTATGGTACATTCACAAAATGGAATACTATGCAGCGTTAAAAAACAATGACCTCATAAAGCATTACACTTACATAGCATGAGAGAGCCTGGAAGACATTATTCTGGATGAAATATCTCAGCCATTAAGAGACAAAAAATACTCCATAACATCACTGTTACAAAATGGTCTGCCCTCGGGGTGGTGAGGGGTAGAACAGGAAGAGTGTGGATAGATAACGAACACTACGTTGGAACAGATGAGGGAAGCACTGTTTGAAAGTTTTGTATGATTAGACGTTATATGTATAATAACAATCTGGAACAAGAGGCACATTGTAAATTGTACTAGGTGAGGGGTTAGGGAGATGGACGGAGGAAAATGTGCAACAATGAATGAATGAAAACACAACCTTTCTGTAAACTTTCGTTAAAATCACAATTTTTTTTAAAGTCTCAAAAGCAAAAATCACAAAACCCCAAAATAATCTAGCATATATACTTAGGAATGAAATGGATAGATTAGATACTGCAAATGTACCACCTAAATCAATGCCCCATCATGCTATTAAACATAATCTTCGAACTTTTGTCTTCCCATCATCTTTTAAATATGTCAATCTTTAATACATAAAAAAATTCCTTTTACTTTAAATTTTAATTATTTAGCTATGAGTCAGATTGTCATTTATATAATTTATCCAGAAAAAGCCTGTTCATATCTTTTGCCCACTTAATGTGACGGGCTGTTAGCAAAAGGTGGGAGAGTCCTAGTCTACCCAAAGGCACCTTGAGTAAGTGGCCAGCCAGCCTACTTTTGAAAAATCAGTCATCACAAACCTTATTCTGACACACATGAGGTCATCATGAGTCAGAAGTGACTCACTGGAAACTAATTTTAACATTTCTAAGAACTTTTATTAAAAATCAAATTCTCCCTGTCAGTTTCATAAATATTTTAACAGCTTTAATGTTTGTCTTCTGACTTGCTTATGACAATTTTTGGCATAAAGAAATATTATATATCATATGAAATGGCTTGGTCTAGCTTTTCTTTTTGGTGTCAGGATTTCACGATATAATTAGAACAATGTTTAACATTCCAGTATTCTTTCTTCTTTTAAAATTAGTAAATAATCAACACTTATTAAAATGGGTAAAGATGGATTGACTCAGTGACTAGGGGAATGGGGAATGGGGATAGGTGTGTCAGAGACAGTGAAGTTGGCTCAAGACAGCAGGGTTCAGGGCTATTGTACATAGGGTTGCTCTGCCTCAAGTAAGTCGGTAGAACATAACAACAACAACAAAGAAATGAAAGGCACTATACAATAAGGGTTGATTAATACAATATTACTGAGGAAAGGGAAGACACAGAGAGATACAGTTAACAGCAAATATATAGTTAGGCAAGCAAGAACAACAGATGAAAAGATAAAAAGGACTACACTCATGACTATATGTAGATTCCACAGGTAATATTTCTATATTCATATTTACTATTTGCTGTAAGTATATCCAGGTATATTGCAGAGCCAGCATGGTGCAATATTTTCCAATTTTCTTAATCATAACAAAACTCCAGGAGGAAAGGAGCTGCTAATTCTGGAATCTAATGCCCATAGTCTTGGGAAATGTCAAGGGTAGCTGGCTTAATATATTCCACAAAGACAATGTTCTACATTCTTCTTGAAGGGTAGCAACTGGAGTATTAAAAGCTGGTGAGCAGCTATCTAAGGTGACTCTCTTGGTCTCCCTTGTCTGGAAGAAAGAAGAGGAAAGCAAAGCAAAGCTGTACCAAAACTAATGGACCATGCAAACCTCAACTACCATGACCCTGGGGCCAGAAGAACTAGATACAGCCAACAACCACCACTGACTATTCTCAAAGTGAACACAGCAGAAGACCCTTGATAGAGGGTGAGGACTCAGCTAGGGAGAAGTGCAGAACAAAGCTTACAGCTGTTAAAAGGGCCAGGCTTACTGGTCCAATAGAGAATAGTGGAACCAACAAACTATTCCCCTTGGTAATTCTTTGAACTGGAACAAAACTCACCTTTATGGCTCAAGTTTCAAACAAATAACAGGACTATTGGGGAAGCTCTGGTAGCTTAGTAAGGAGTTATACTACCAATCCAAAAGCAGGCAGTTTGAATCCACCCATTGCTCCCCAAGAGAAATATGGGTAATCTTCTTTAGGGCAAGTTTTGTTGTTGTTACGTGCCATAGAGTCACCTGCAACTCATAGTGACCCTGTGTAAAAGAGCCTTGAACCCTCCTCTATCACTTGCCAATCTTATTGTCATCAACACACCTATCCTTGTTATCCCAGTAACTGAATCAATCCATCTCATCAAGAGTCTTTCTCTCCTACGCTGTCCCTCCACCCTCCCAAGCATGACATTCCTCTCCAAAGTCTGATCCCACCTTGCAACATGTCCAAAATATGTCAGACAAAGCTTCAGAATTCTTGCCTCCAGAGAGCAGCCTGGCTTCACCCTCTCCAGGATGAGCTTGTTTGTTCTCCTAGCAGTCCATGGTATATTCAATACTCTTCTCCAGCACCACAGCTCAAAGGCATCAATTCTCCTTCTATAATTCCTAGTCATTGTCCAGCTTTCTGATGAATAGAAAGTAACTGCAAATATCATGGCCTGTATCAGGCACACCTTAGTCTCCAAACTGGCATTGTTGCTCCTCAGTACTTTGGAGAGGTCTCTCACAGCAGACTTTCTCAGTGCAACTCATCTTTTAATTTCCTGGCTGTTGGTACCAAGAGTTTTGATAGCAGAGCCAAGCAAACTGAAGCTGTCAACAATCTCAATCTCTTCACCATCTATCATGATGCTGCCAATCGGCCCAGTGGTGAGAATCTTTGTTTTCTTGATGTTCAGCTTCAATCAATATTGAAGGCTGTAGTCCTTGACCTTCTGCAGCAAGCGCTTCAGGTCCTTCTCAGTTTCAGGAAGCAGGGTTGTGTTATCTGCACAACATAGATTGTTGATGAGTCTACCTCTAATCCTGATGCCACACTTCTTTTAGAGCCTAGCCTCCTGGATAATCTGTTCCACATATAGATTGAAAATATATGGAGATAGAACACATCCTTGAAGGACATCCTTCCCAATTTTGAACCATGCAGTGTTTCTTTGCTTTGTTCTGACAACTACCTCCTGGCCCAAGTCTAGGTTTCACATAAGCACAATCAAGTGTTCTGGGATTTCCATTCTTAGAGTCAGCCAAAGTTTGTTGTGATTCACATAGTCAAATGCCTTTGCACAGTCAATGAAACATAGATAGACATTCCTCTGTTACTCTCTGCTTTCAGCCAAGATCTCTGAGAAATACCTAATGAATTTTTCCCTTTTGATTTTCTGACTCCATTTCTTTGCACATTTTGTTAAAATGATTTGCATTCTCTTCCTGATTAGCCCTTCAAAATCTTCTGTTCAACTCTTTAACATTTTCATTTCTTCCTTTGTTTTTGATTCTCCGCATTCTAGATTTATTTGAGTACATACAACATGATTGTGCTTACACAAAACCTATATCTTGACCAGGAAGCTGTTGTCCAAACAGAGCAAAGGAACATTTCATGGTTACCACTTCATGGTTCAAAATTAAGAAAGAAGTGTGTTGAGGACGTAACCTTCCTCTATACCTTTTCAATCGATATGCAGAAGAGATCATTCAGAGGTCTAGCTTTTATGAAGAAGAATGTGGCATCAGGATCGGAGGAAGACTCAACAACAACCTGCTTTATGCAGATGACAAAACTTGGCTTGACAAACTGAGGAGGACTTGAAGTGTTTGCTGCAGAAGGTCAAGGACTGTAACCCTCAGTATGGATTGCATCTCAACGTAAAAAACAAACCAAAGATCTTTACCACCAAGCCAACTGATAGTATCATGATGTTATTGTTGTTATGTACCATCGAGCTGGAACCAATCCATAAATAATCGTCCAAAGGGTTTTCAGAGGCAGTTAATCACACAGGAGGAAATTGCCCAACTTTTTCCCGCAGAGCAGGTGGTGGACTCAAACTTCATGCCTTCAGGATTGCAGTACAACTTCTTACCATCAGGCTAGAGAAAGAAAAATCTTGAGGTGGTTAACAGTTTCATTTTGCTCACACCACAATCAATACTCTCTACTGACAGAAAATCAAAAGACACATTGTTTTGGGAAAATCTGCCCTCAGAGACCTCTCCAGAGTGCTAAAGAGCAACAATGTCAGTCTGGAGACTTGGGTACACCTGATCCAATCCACAGTCTTCTCAATCGCTTGCTATGCATCAGAGAGCTGGATAATGATAAAGATGACAGAAGAATCAATGCCTTTGATTTGTGGTGCTGGAGAAGAGTAATGAACATAACATGGACCACTTAGAGAACATTCTTCTACTGGAGAGGGTAAAACCAGGCTGCTCCTTGGAGGCAAGGATTCTGAAACTCTATTTCACATATTTTGAGAATGTTGCCAGGAGGAATAAGTCCTTGATAAAGGGTATCATGCTTAGAAGGGTAGAGAGTCAGTATAAGAGAAGACCCTGAATGAGATTTGTCCCAGTGAGTGGCAATAGGGTCAGGTATGTCAGAGTTGGTAAGATTGGCTTAGAATAAGGCATAGTTCAGAGCCATTGACCTGACTTTGGATCTTGTCTCTGCCACTTACCAATAGTGTGACCTTAATCAAACCACCCTCTTCCAAGCTTAGTTTTTTTCACCTGTGAAAATAAGAATATTCCACCTGTGAATTTTATTAAGACTAAATGAAATGACCAAAGCGTGAAGAATGCAAGTCCTAATGGTTTGAAATTCAGTCTCTACAGTACATTACTTACTCCACAGAGGTAATTTTAAGACTCCCTCGTCACTGGGTGGAACAAGGAGTCTGTGCCCAGCTACTAACCTAAATGTTGGCATTTTGGACCCACCTGGCAGTGCCACAGAAAACCTAGTGATCTGTTTCCGTAAACTTTACAGCAAAGGTAACCCTGCAGAGCGCATGTCTACTCTGTAATGCATGTCGTCACTATGAGTTGAAATTGACTCTATAGCAATGAATTTGGTTTGACCTTGGAAAATTTGAAATTATTCTTGACAATTTGTAGAATGCTCATGGGCAATGCATTTACCTAGTTATTGATCTCCACAATTCTACAAAGAGGCCCTAAGTGGCATAGTGCACTATGTGTTCAACATAAATGTCAGTGGTTCTAATCCTTCAGCAGCCAACTAAAAGACAGTGTGTTTGGTGAGGTTTTAGTATATTTATGGAACTAATTATCCTTTCCTCCCAATGATTATGCTAGATGAAGCTTAAAAATATCCACCTCACTGTGTGTCAGAGTGTTTTTATTGTTACATATTGTGAAGTCAGACCCAGCCCATAGCCAAGCCTTCAGGGGTTTTCAGAGAAAGTAAATTATACAGGAAGAAACTGCCCTTCTTTCTCCCATGGAGCAGCTGGTGGATTCGAACCACATGTCTTCAGGTTGGCAGTGTAGCTCCTCACTATCAGGCCACCAGAGCTCCCTCTGTCATAGAATGTTGTTGTTGTTATTGTGTACCATAGAGTCAGAATTGACATATAGCTGGCCCTCCACTGAGTTTTCAGAGGCAGTTAATTGCATGGGAGGAGATTACCCTATTATGTACAGTGACCTTGGCGACCTCGAACTATGTGCCTTTGATACTGAAGCACAACTTCTTGTCACTAAGCCACCAGAGCTCCTATCATAGAAAAGGAGTTTACAACTAAAATTTTCATTCACTTGAGAGAGAGACAAGAACTCCAAAAGCTCTGAAGAAGAATACATGAAGAAAGAACACCAAATCTCTACAGGAGATATAAGCTATTTAACTAGGCTGTTCTTGAAAAATAGCTAAACATTTCAAATCCAGTCTCCTATAAGAAATTAGTCCAGTTCATTATAAATCAGACATAGTCTTGAGTGGGCCAAGGACAATTTACTTTGTTTTTGTTTGGCCTTGGATGTTAACATTCCTTCCATAGAATTATGGATAGCTTTGACATTTACTGCTTCTGTTCAATAACAAGGTGAGCAGAACACACGAAAGCTCTTTCAAAGACAAAAGAAGTGCTGTGTGCTGGTCAGTCTCAGACATCAACGTTGTGAGGACCTAGTCGAATCAGGCAAATTAAGCAGATGTGCCTGTGATGAGCTGTCTTTGCACAATCAGTCATGTGATGGTAAATCTGGCTTGAGTGGCAGCATGTTTAACAAACTGGAGAGAGATTGATGCCCGTCCGAGCCCAGGGAATGCACAAGCAGAGAGAAGAGCTCTTTCAGACCTGCGCCAGTCAGAGTATAAATATGTATCACTGACTGCTACAGTGAGTTATGATTTCATTCTCCTACTGGTACCTGAAATCTAGAGAGGGCATTTGTCTAGTCCTTGTATCAGGGGTGACAGCTATAGCTACGTGGTCGCATGGGGGAGATAGCTGCTTGGCAGATAAATCAGGCACTGTGACGGAACCTGTTGTTATCAATTTGATCTTGGGGAAAAGAAACCGCCTTGTACACGGGCGGTATTGTCGCTACACCAAACAATTCCCTCGCTCCTGAAGCTTCTGTTAGTGCTGTTTTCTCCAGCCTGACATGTCTGTGGATGAGCCAGCTTGCAGCTTTCTGACCTCACTTATCTCATACGATGCTGAAAGAGTGCCCGCTGGAATATGTGCTCCTTGAGGGCAGATCTCAAGTTCAATTCCATGTCCTCGTCTATAGAAGAACGGCTGTCATGGACTGTTCATCTGAAATTAATAAAAAGACTGATTGTTGGTCACAGGAGCCTAGAGATTCCAAGCATGGCCATGGAACCAAGGCTCCTTGCATTCTGTTGCCCCATGTCTTAGAAACACATCAGAGCAACTTTGAAGACTCTGCTTCTCTGGAAGTTTGGAATGTTCCTGTTTCAGGTGCAAGAACACCACCTTCTTAATGGGGAGAGAGGTGGAAAACAAAAGGCAGGCGGGAGGAAAAGAGACAGAGAAAGAAAAAGAAAGTAAAGAGGAGCAGGAGATACGTGTTTTGAGTTGCTTGGAAATAGAGCTGCTCCCTACTAAAACAAGTCTTAAAACTCATCGGAGGTATGTGGACAAAAGTCAGAAACCTTTATTAAATCACTTGTCCAAAATCCCGCACCACTTGCAGAGAAGAAGACAATGGAATGAAACTCCAAGTGCACACCACTTCTCTTTTTCACTCCCCTAGTTCTGCTGGCTTAGCGGTAAAGAGTTGCTCTACCAAAACAAAGGCACATAGTTCAAACCCACCCGCTGCTCCAGTGGTAGAAATTGATTAATCTCCTGTGTGATTGTCTCTGAAAATTTCCTGAAGTATCAGCTACAAGTTGGTTCTGACTCAACGTTACATAACAACGAACAACCTGAAATTCATGACATCCAGGACACCTCAATGCCAAAAGTTCATTTCTTTTCATTCTATTTATTGTCTCCAATCAAGTTCATTCCCTTCTGAGGCTTTCAATCATTAAAGTCACAGGTACCAAAACTCTGCAGCTCAGATGTCTTCCTGAGCTCCATGCCCATCTATCTAACCTCCTTGAAGATACCATCTTCACATCATGCTCAGTCTGCCCAAAGTAGAGCTCAGCACCCCAGCCAGAGGCCGTCCTCCATGTCCTTCCTCCTAGTCAATAACATAACCACAGCCTCACCTGTATAAGCCGAAACCCAAGAGGCATCTCTGACTTCCCATGCCGTGGCCTGACAATCTCAGTGACATGTGGATTCTAGCAAGAAGTTAGATTTTCACTGGGGTCAAATAAGTCTTGATTGAAATTTCTGTTTTGCCATGTGAGTTAGAACCCACATCATTTATAACATTTCTTTTCCTCCTGACATTAATAGATTAGTTCAAGTGGGCTTGACAAAGATGAACAAATACATCTGACTATATCAGTCTCCATAAAATAAAGGGTTGGAGCAGTTGGGTGTTTCCATAGATCTTTTTGTCTGTAGTTAGAGAACCTATTTTAGATGGTCTTTGGATTGAGAAAGCTGTAGGGCTTCTCTCTGCCTCCTAAGGCAGAAGAGGATGGGGCTTCCTTGGAACCTCCTACTTCATGCCTCCCATAAAGCACTGGGAAATAGCCTGAGGTTCTGTTCCTTCTTCCCATTGTGGAAACCTGGAAGGTGACCTTGAGCAAGAAACAAATGGAAGGAGGAAGGGCTGTTCCTTAGAACCGTGGGGGTAACTCCAGCACCAATGCACTGTCATCAGAGGCAAAAGGCTGCCCAGTGAGATTATCCTCTCTGAAGTCCCCTTCCTTGTCTCACAAGGAACACTCAAGGCTAGATGCTGATGAGTTGGGGTTATGACTGCAGTTAGTAACTCAAGTAAGCTTTGGAATCAGACAGAAGCATCAGAACCCTTTCCATAGCTAATTCATTATGAAGCCTTGGACCAGTCACCTCACCTCTTTGAGCTTTAGATTCTTCATTAGTAAAATTAAAAAGAAGTCCTTCTTATGTACAAGTACTAAGTCCGATGGTAGAGATTTGAAACCTTCCAGAGATGCCTGGAAGAAAGACCTGGCAATGCACTTAGTCATTGAGAATCCCACAAAGCAGTTCTATCTTACAACACATGAGTGGTGGACAAGACACTACCAGTTCATGGAATATAGTTTGATGTTTTCACAGAAACTAATTTGATCTCTCATTTTAACTACAGTTGTTTGGGTTTGGTTTTGGTCTTGTTTTGGGGTGGGGATTTTTGGAGGGGTGTCTTTATTTCTGTTAACTAATGATTACAATCACATTCTTATGCCCAGGACTTGAAGATCTGTCTTAAATCTCTCCTCCCTAAAGCCTGCTTGAATTTCTCCTTCCTTGCCCATTACTGGGCCACATAAAATACCCGAATCTGCTGAAATAAAGAAGATCTATGCATAACTCTTTCTCTCGTATGAGTTATGGTCATAAGTAGGTCTGAGTTTAAATTCCTGTTCCATCACCTCCTAACTGTGTGAGTGGCAAGAAATTCTTGAGCTCAGCTTTCCAGTGTTTATTTTACAACAGAAAGAAAATTCTCTGGGCAGTAGTGAGTATGGGGGAAAGTAATAAGGAAAAAAGAAAGCAAGAAAGGGTGAGGTGAGAAGAAGAGGGAAAAGAAGGAAGGTAAGAGACAGAGAGGAAGAAGGTAGAAGAAAGAGAAAAGGAGGGAAACAGAGGGTGGGAAAAGAGGATTAAGAAAATTAAAGAGTAAGGGAGCTCTGGTGGCCTAGTGGCAAGAAGCTGTGCTGCAGTCCCAAAGGTGTGCAGTTTGAATCCACCAGATGCTCTGCTGGAGAAAGAGGGGCAATCTCTTTCTGTGTCAGTCAGATCTGACTTGACCATACACAACAAGGAAAAAAAAGAAAGAAAATTAAGGAATAAAGGGAAAAAGTAATGAGAGAGGAAAGGAGAAAGTGTGAGGAACAAACCCCCAGAGATGTGGATGAGAGAATGAATGAATGGATGAATCCCCAGATGTGTGAATGAGGGAACAGATGAACGGATGAATGATACAAGTTCCTGCTACTTCCACCTCTTTCTGGCTGATGCGGCAGAATGCCTGCTACTACATCTTTATCCTCTTACCTGAAGAGAAATTTCATTTCGCCCCTTTTACAGCCCAATTTTCCATAAGTGAAACTTGTTTAAAAACTCGCTGCTTCAAGAAACGATCTCGGACAGAGCCTGCGCTGTCACCCATTTATGGATATTAATAATACATGACAAAAAGCCACAGCTTTATTTTATTCTGTTCTCCACGTCAAGCTTTAAATCAAATATTTAGGGAAGGACTGTTTACCCACACCTCAGCCAGGCAGTATTTCTGGTCTTAAAGGCACAGTAGCAACCAAAGGTTGGTAAGTATACCAGCTGTGCCAATTATCATTTCATAGATAAAGAAGCTGAGGCTTGGAGAGGGGAAGAGTAGCATCAGGGACTTGAACCCAAGCAGATCATGCACTCAGAGATCTTTATGTGCTGCCCCTCATTCTGCCTAGATGGATGTGTGCAAGGGGCTGAGACCGAGAAGGAGTCTGGCATTAACAGGATGATCGATGCTGGGGTCCAGCCAGGGGATGGAGACTTATTCAGGAAAAAAAAAAAGTAAAACAACAAATTCCTTGACTTAAGAGTTAATCTAATCTACTAACTCTAGGCATGGGCATTTTAACTGCCTCAATGAAAGCCAGGAAGACTCTCAACGAGATGGATTGACAGAGTGACAACGATAGGTGTGAGCAAGCCAGAGAACACGAGGATGACACAGGATGGGCTCACTGGGAGTCAGAGCTGACTCAACAACACCTAACGAGATACACGTGTGAACGCTGGACAATAAAAAAGAAAACAGAAGAAGAATGCATGCATTTGAATGTGCAGTTGGCAAAGAATACTGAATATATTGTTGACTGCCAAAAGAAACACATCAGCCTCAGAAGAAATACAATGTAGTGTTCCTTAGACACGAAGATAGCCAGATTAAGAAGTGCATTGCAAAGTGGACCAGGGTGGTGGGAGGAGGAAGGAAACTGTACAACAATGAATGAAAGAAAATCCAACTATCCTGGGAACTTCTGTCAAAATCACAATTTTAAAAAAGAAGAAGAATGTTTGAACTTTCTAGTCCAACAGCTTGAAAAAAATAAATATACCAGTTCTGTTTCAGTTTGAATAACATAAAAAAGAAGTGAAGATGCTGAGACTCCCACTTGCCTACTTTGCACACGTCATCAAGGAATGACCAACCACTAAAAAAGAGCCTCATGTTTGGGAAGTGGTGAGAGAGAGCGTCCCGTGGTTCAAATGGATTGACGCAATAGACCGAACCATGAAGGTGAGGATATCAAAGGCCGTGCAGATGGCCCGGGAGCAGGCAGCCTTTCGTTCAGTTACTCACAGGCCACCATGAGTCAAAACCAACTCACAGAAACTGACGACAAAAACAACCCATGCTCTGAACTGAGAGAAGTTCCCTGTAACTGGGACCTGGTAAGAGACAAGAAGCAGTAAGCCCTGAAGGAGGCTTGCAGGGTCAAGGAAGGAGACTGGGAGGGTCTTAATCTTAAACTGAGGGGCTTGAGAGAAACAGAAGGGATTGGTGAGGGAAGAAGCACTGGAGTGGCTTTTATACCAAACTAGTACTGGGTTTTAGGACAGTCCCTGAAGAGCAGGTGGCACATATTGAATGGCCTTTCAATCGATGCTCAATGCCTGGCACAAGGGATGAAGAGAGGATGACATGGGTAGGCCCTGTGTTTTAGAATGGAGAGCAAAGCAATGCTTTTTTTTAAAAAAAAAGCAACAGTTGCCATCAAGTTTCTGTCTACTCATGACAACTCCATGTGTATGATTGTAGAGCTGTCCTCCACAGGGTTTTCAATACCTGAATTTTTGGAAGCAGATCACGAGGACTTTCTTCTGAGACACCTCTAGGTAGACTTGAACCTCCAACATTTCAGTTTGCAGCTGAACTTGCTAAACATTCACACCATTCTGAGACTCCAAGTCAACATGTACTGGTCAGTTGCTCTGTAATGGGCACTGAATCAGCACCAGCTCTCTGCAAGTTATACCCTTGTTGTTATGTGCTGGAGAGTTGATTCTTGATCACAGCAACCCTGTAGGACAGAGTAAAACTGCTCCATCAGATTTACAAGGCTGTAGTTATTATAGAAGTAGATTGTCACAACTTTTGTCCAGGAAGTGCCTTGTGGATTCAAACTGAAGAGCTTTCAGTTAGAACCTGAGTGCTTAACCACTGTACTCCCAAGCTCCTTTATGCTTTAAACGCTATAGGATATAGATGTAACTAAGGCCCAAGGAGATCAGAACATCCATAATATAACAAGGGTGGTGTTGTTATTAGGTGCCATCAAGTGGCCCCGACTAATAGTAACCCCATGTATAATAAACACTGTCCTCTCTTGCACCATCCTCACAATCTCTTCTGTACTTAAGCCACTGTTACAACCACTGTAGCAATGTTATCTCCTTGTGGCTCTTCCTTTCTTTCTCTGCCCTCTACTTTTCCAAACATGGCTTTCTCCAGAGACTGACCCCCCCCCCGCCCCTAATAGCATGCCCAAAGTATATGAGATGAAGTCATACTATTCTTGCTTCTAATCAGCATTGTGGCTGCTCTTCTCCCAAGAGAGATTTGTTTGTTTTCCTAACAATGGAGACAAATACAAAATGGCCATTCATAATGCACCACAGTAATAACAATAGCAGCAACTAGCATTTATTATTTATTAAGCTCTTATTAAGTTCTACCTTCCTTGTTGAAAGGGAGGAAGACCTGAAGTACTTGCTGTAGAGGATCAAAAGCTGCATACTTCAATATGGATGACATCTCAGCATCAGGAAAGCAAAGGCCCTTACCACTGGGCCGATAGACATCATGCTAGATGGAGAAAGGATTGAAAAGCTATGAATTAAACTTGCTTGGAACTACAATAAACTACAATCCTTGTTACTAGTGGTCAGGAGACATATTGTTTTGGGTAAACCCCCCGTCAGGGACCTCTCCAAAATACTGAAGAGCAATAATGTCAGTTTGAAGAGTAAGGTGTGCCAAATTCAAGCGATGGTCTTTTCAATTACTTGCTATGCTTCTGAGAGCTGAACAATGAATGAGGATGACAGAAGAATTGGTGCCTGTGAGCTGTGGTGCTGTAGAAGGGTATTGAATATGTCATGGACTGCCAACAAACAGAGAAGTCTTAGAAAAGGTGCAGCCAGAGTGCTGTATGGAAGCAAGGATGATGAAGCTCCATCTTTCATACTTTGAACATGTTGCTAGAAGAGTCTGTTCCTTGGAAAGTGATATCATGCTTGAAAATGTGGAGGGTCAGTGAAAGAAAGAACCCCAACAAAGTAGATTGACATAATGACTGCAGCAAAGGGCTCAAGTGTATCAGAGTTGATGAGGATGGCTCAGGATAGGACAAGACATGGGTCTTCTGTTCATAAGGTCACTAAGATTTGTACTTGATTTGACAGCCCTAACAACATTACATTCTAGTCCCTGGTTCGAGCACTTCACATACATTTTCTACCTAAATCCTCTAATTTACTCTGTGGGGAAGGGATCACACTCTCCATCCTATGGTTGAAGAAACTGAGGTCCAGAGAAGCTAAGTAACTTGCCCAAAGGTGCAAAGCAAGAGGGTAAAGTACTCTCTCTACTCATAAGTGCAGTAGCACACTCAAGGAGAATTGAAAGGAAAAAAGGCAAGACTCAGTCAAGAAAGGAAGGCTCAGTCTGGGCTGGGCTGGGCTGATGAGAAAGCATTTCCCAGGCTCAGAAGGAAGAGAAGCATCTCCCAGGCAGCATCTAAGGATGTTTGAGTAAAGAGAAGGATTCAGGATGCCTGCAATGCAAGTGAGCATGTTGGGAAATTAGGTTGAGAAGAATTGAATTAGATCCTGAAGGACACTGAATTCCATGCTAACAAGTTGTGGCTGGCATTGCCCTATAGGCCATGGAGGGGGCGGGGGGGCTGGCTGGTTCAGATGAAGTCCTATAGGCCATTGGTCAGGATGATTGGGAACTGGGGATTGGTTCAGGGTTTTAGGGGACTTTGGGGAGTATGAATTGGAACAGAGAAAAAATGGCAGCCAGGAAAATGGGAACGATGGTTAGTTACCATTTGAAGCACCCTATTTATTGACCCTGGCACCCTGATGTGTGGTAGACCCTGTACAAATTTTCTGTCTGGTCTCTGCCAAGCAAGGCAGGCATAATGGCCCCCATTGTGCAGATGAGGAAAAATCCTGTGAAGGGAGGGGTCTGGGTGCTGGTCCTTTTGTGAGGCAGAAATGAAAGTGCTTTTCTGTCCCCTCCCAGGTGAGCTTCCTCTGCCGCCTTTCTTAGAGATCAGGAAGTGACAGTGATGTTCCTACCTTCACCTGTCCTCACCCAGACGCTTTCTGGATGCCTACTGTATGCTGGCGTTCAGTGGGCTCTGGGAAAGAGTCTGACCAAGACTCAGCTTCCTTCTATTTGAATTGGTCAAAGCAAAAGAAATCACTCTATGCCCAGGCTTGCAGCCCCAGGGTACCCCTGCCCCCAACTCCTGCCCTAGGCTCTCTAAACAATCCTTTCCAGACACATTACCCTCTCTGCACTAAATGCTGAGGTGTGTATTTCCTGTTCAATGGAATTATCGCTGACTCTGCAAAGGACGCTTTAAGTGCTTGAGAGATGAGGAGGGGGCAATCCTAGCGGTGGGGCATAGTCCTCCCCACAAGGAGCTCAGCGTATCCCCACATTTAAAAAGCAGGAAGCTGAAGGAGGCAGAAAGGTGGTGCACAGGTGCATTTATATTTTTTTAAAAGCTGCAGCACCAGATGCTTCTTGCAAGCCACAAATGGAGATGAGTGTGGCTGGGAGGAAAGGAGAAGAGAGGGCCTGGTTCATGGGTCTGGTAGAAATTGGAGTAAAGATTAGAATGGAGAATAGTAAAAGCCAGCCAACACATGATATTTTGTTTGGGAATAAGCATCAGTTCTAAGAAACCAACTGCATTCCATTCACATCTTCCAATATTTATTGAAACTAGACCTTGACATTGAGAGGCATCCACTTCCTAAGCAACATGCCTCTGGAAACTCTATGAACTTTGAGAAATGATAGTTATTGAGAGATCTTTTGTTTGTAGGGTCACTATGAGTCATGCTCGATTCTACAGCAATCAACAACAACAGACCTTGACATTAAGATTACACAGGTAGCAAACATGGTTACTTTGTGTTTTTAAGACACAAAAGGCTACCATCTTCATTTTGCAGGTCAGAGACCCTAAATCCCTTCTAGTCTCCCTCTAGGCTTCCTGCAAGTGAGATTGCAATTTCCCCCAGTTTCTTTGGGCACACAGGGTGTTTCTGCTTCAGTGATTCCCTGTACTGATGTTTTAGGTGATGAGCCACACTGACTTCCTTTTACCAGCACCTTCTCCTCCCCTCAGGGTGGTGTGCCAGGCAAATGGCACTGTCAGCATTTAGGCAACTGGCAAGATTTCCACACACATCTTTCTCTAGGGCCACCATTCTAGTCCCAAGTTCCTTCCTCTCTTCCTGAAGGTTCTGGTTCCCATATCTCTCTCTCTCTCTCTCTCTCTTTCTCTCCAGCCTTACCTCAGGCCACTCACCCATCTCATACTCTGAGATCTAGCTATTCTCAAGCTCTACCCTTTCTTGAATTCTCTATACTTTCTGCCTCAGGGCCTTTGCACACATTGAGTGCACTGTCTCCAAGGCTCTTCCCCCAAACTTGGCAGAAATAGCTGATCTCATTTGGGACATGCTGTGTGAGATGTTCCTAAAAGTCACATGAATAGATATATTAATGAGGGTGCAGCACCCAGACCAGGAACACTAATGTGGGTGTCCTGCTTGGAGTTGGAGGTGGAAGCCAAGGACGTGGATGAGAGAGTCCAAGAACAATGGCTGGAAGGACAAGGGCTCCCTAGCTCCTTTCAGCACTGACAGTGATTTCATGAAAGCTGGAAGCTTTATTGGAAAGGGGAAGAGAGGAGTGGAGTTCATGCACTCAGCTCAGATGCAGAAGCTAAAGGCAGAGACAGAAGGGGCTTATTATCCTCCATCTCCTTGCACAAGGCATCACTCAGGCTGACATCTGATTGCCAGCACTAATGAAATGGCACGCCTGCAGCCCCAGCATCCTGTAATCAAGGGCTCTCAGGGTGGGGTCAGGCTGCCAAAGGCCACTGGTTCCCTCCCCCGGAAACCGTGGAGGTCTGAACCCATTTGAACCCATCGTGCCTTCAGGGGCATGCGGCTGTTCTTCTAGTGGGTGGATTTTCATCCCAGGTGCTGGGGTGACAGGGGGCTTAGAGCAGCTGGATACACAGCAGGACGTGTCAGGAACTGTGTTGCACAAGGAATGAGAACTGGGATGCTCAACCTTGAGAAAAAGAAGTCACGTATAACAGGAGCTCTCATGACCAGGGGAGCAAATGTGATCTGTGGGGACAGTAGTAAACACCTCATCACTGTAAATGAAGTCTGAACACCCCCAGTGAAGCCATCTTTAAAGAAAATTCAAATCTACATGAAAAAGGCTAACAAGGGAGTTGGAACCAACATGTAGCTGATTCTCCAGCTGGTTTTCAGCAGATTTCTCCTAGCCGTGCATGTATTTATGAACTCTAATGGTGGTGGCCTAGTAGTAAGGAGTTGTACTATTAACCGAAAGGTACACGGTTCAAGTCCACCTGGGCAATCTTCTTCCACGAAATTTACAGTCTCTGAAAATTCCCTGGAGGGTCAGCTATTAATGAGTTCAATTTGATAACACCTAAACATACACTCACTTTCTTCTTCTTCTTCTTCTTCTTCTTCTTCTTCTTCTTCTTCTTCTTCTTCTTCTTCTTCTTCTTCTTCTTCTTCTTCTTCTTCTTCTT
>NW_006399842.1:3591758-3593627 GCF_000299155.1 Elephantulus edwardii | reverse complement strand
TTCTTCTTCTTTCTCTCTCTCTCTCTCTCTCTCTCTCTGTTTCCAATTTTATAAGGAGTTTTGTGGTGGCAAACAGTTAAGCACTTAACTACTGGCTGAAAGTTTGATGGTGCAAATCTACCAAGACGTCTCCCAGAAGGCAAGCTTGGCACTCTGCTTCTCAAAAGATCACAGCTAAAAAAACCCTCTGGAGTTCAATGTCACTCTGACAATCGTGACATTGCTATAAGTCAGAATCAATTCGAAGGCAACCACAATAATAACATCTTTACAAAGTGGTAGTGATGATATGGTGTGTGCCATCTAGTCAGAGCTGACCCATAGCTGACCATCCAGTGGGTTTTCAGAAACAGTAGATCACTCGGGAGATTGCTCATCCTTCTTCTGTAGGACAAAGGGTGGATTCTATGTGCCTCTGAGATTGCAGCACAGCTTCTTACTACTAACAAAGTATGTTGTTGTTTTTGTTGTTGTATACTATCAGGCCGGAACCAACTCATAGCTAACCCTCTAGAGGATTTTCAGAGGCTGTTAATTACATGAGAAAAGATTGTCCATCCTTCTCCCACAAGAGCAGCTAGTGGATTCAAAACATGTGCCTTCAGGATTGCAACACAGCTTCTTGCCCCTAGGCCACAGAACTAGTCAAATAAAATAAATAAATGTGGATTGATAAAGCTAACTTTTAAAAAGCTGCTTGTTATAATAGCTTTATTCCTGAATTATCTTCTTTAGGGTTCAAAAAATATTGGGTTTTGGTCTGTTAACTCTCTTTCTATGTTTTCCCACAAGTCTATAGTGGTTTGTATGTGATGTCATTTTGCTTGCATACCCCATTGTCTCATTTTTACAAGGCTTGGCAAAATGCTTCTACAGTGACCCCTCTATAAATTATCACGGAGTTAAGGGCAAATTTGCCTAAGAACTGTACCCTTACAGGATAGCACATTACACAAATCTCTTCTCCACAAATAATGAAAATCTGGAGCAAGCACAAGTTACATAAATGTACACACAAAGCTTCAGTGCTGAGGAGCTTCTAACCCTCACTTACAAGAAGCAAGCTTAGTAAAGCTTTCGTTCCACATCTTGGCAACATCTCACCTTTGTGCTAGAACTTCCATGGCTGAACTTGAGGTTGGTATTCAAGGATATTCTCAAGACCTCTGAAAACCAAACAACTATGAAACATCGTCTCCCTCCAGTGAGACTAGCAAAGTTCAACAGAGCCGCAAACAACAAATGCTAGAGAGGTTGTGGAGAGATTAGAACCCTTATTCACTGCTCATGGGAGTATAAAACAGTGCAACTACTATGGAAGGTAGTATGATACTTTCTCAAAACTTTGGATATAGAAATATTATTTGACTTACACTAAAGAAACCAGAGCTGTCACCCAAACAGAGCTTTCTTAAGCCCTGCTGGACCCAGAGCCCTAGTGAGTGAGAGCCACTGGGCAAGAGCCAGACAGCTGGAATTTGAGTGAGGACCCTGTGCAAGCCCACTCTTACAGCTGGAATCTGAGTGAGGTCCCTGTGTGTGTGTCCCCTCCTGCCTCCATGCCCGCCCCATGCCCATTCTGTTCCATACCTGTGCCTCCATGTCTAGTCAACTAACTTGCCATTAATCCAGAGTGCCAGATCTGACTTAGATACAAGAGAATGCCCTCAAAGACCCTGAACTGAACCTTCCCTTGGGTCAGAAGTTCAGAGAGAAACACAAGGGCAGGGTATCTGCCACAACCTTTTCAAGAGCAATGACTTCAGAAAAGAACCTATCATCATCTAAGGTATGAAAAATTCTATCACAGGAATGTCACAAAAAAGCAGACTACCTCACACCCAACACATATGCAAAGCAAGATGTCAC
>NW_006399842.1:3547368-3586638 GCF_000299155.1 Elephantulus edwardii | reverse complement strand
GATGGTTCAGCATAAGAAAAACGATCAATGTAATTCATCACATTAACAAAGCAAAGAACAAGAACCACATGATCCTATCAATTGATGGAGAAAAGGCCTTTGACAAAATCTAAAACCCTTTCCTGATTAAAACAGTCAACAAAATAGGATTAGAGGCAAATTTCTTCAACATAATAAGTATATATGCAAACTTGAGAGCCAACATTGTTTTTAATGGAGACATATTAAAGACATTGCCTTTGAAAACAGGAACTAGGAAAGCATGCCCAATATTACCTCTCCTACTCAATATTGTATTGTAAGTTTTAGCAATAGCAATAAGACAATAGGAAGATATAAGAGGTATCCAAATTGGCAAAGAGAAGGCAAAAATTATCTCTTTATGCAGATGATATGATAGTATACTTAGAAATCTCTAAAGACTCAGCAAGAAAACTACTGAACATAGTTGACCAATACAGCAAAGTGGCAGGATACAAGATCAATATACAAAAATCAGT
The DNA here is from genome assembly GCF_000299155.1 of Elephantulus edwardii. NCBI lineage: Eukaryota > Metazoa > Chordata > Mammalia > Macroscelidea > Macroscelididae > Elephantulus > Elephantulus edwardii. Next base: position 3,586,138 of record NW_006399842.1, on the reverse strand, counting down.
TGGATTTCTCTACAGTGACAAAAAGATCACAGAACTAGAGTTAAGAAAAACAATACCCTTCACAATAGCTAATCACAAAATTAAATACTTGGGAGTAAATCTAGCCTGAAGCACAGAAAATCTATTCAAAGAAAATTATGGAACATTACAAGATATAAAAAGAGATCTGGAGAAATTGATGAATATAACTTGCTCATGGATACGAAGACTCAATAATGTGAAAATGACAACATTAACAAAAGCAATTTACATGTTCAGTGCAATCCCAGTACAAACACCAATTCCATTCTTCAGTGAGATGGAAAAGGCAATCTCCAGTTTCATTTGAAATTAAAAGAAGCCCCGAATAAGCAAAGCACTCCTTAAAAAGAGAAACAAGGTAGGAAGCATCTCACTCCCTGATTTCAAATCCTACTACACTGCCATGTGGTCAAGACAGGGTGGTACTGGTACAATGACAGACACATAGATCAATGGAATAGAATTGAGAACCCAGACATCAGCCCATTTACCTTTGGTCAACTGATTTTTAACAAGGAGACTAAATTAGTTAAATGGGGAAATGGTGTTGGCAAAATTGGAAAACTATCTGCAGAAAACTCAAGCAAGATCCACCCCTCACTCAATATACAAAAACCAACTCACAGTGGAATAAGGACCTAGGACTAAAACCAAGGACTATAAACTTCATTAGAGAAAAGCTTAGAAGAACTCTAGAAGTTCTAATCCACAACATAAACAGTGTTTCAAGCATCCTGAGAAACCTACCACCAGGAGAGGATAAAAGAGATGAATGGAACCTTCTAAGAATAAAATTCCTATGCACATCAAAAAACTTCTCCAACACAGTAAAAAGGGAAGCCACAGACTGGGAAAAATATTTGGTAATGACATGTCAGATAAGGAACTTATATCTAGAATTTATAAAATAGTCGAGCACCACAAGAAGACAAAGGTAAACAACCCAATTGAAAATGGGCACAGGATATGAACAGACACTTCACCAAAGAAGACATTTGGATGGCAAATAAACACATGAAGAAATGTTCAAAATCCCTAGCTCTAAGAGAGATGAAAATCAAAACAACTATGAGATATCATCTCACCCCAGTAACAAAAGCAAAATTTAACAGAACAGCAAATAACAAATGCTGGCAAGGTTGTAGAGAAACTGAAACACTTATTCACAGTTGGTGGTAATGTAAAATGGTGCAACCACTATGGAGCGCTGTATGGTGATTTCTCGAAAAGTTGAAAATAGAAATACCATTTGACCCAGAAACTCCACTACTGGAAATATATCCTAAAGAAACCATAACTGCCACCCAAGCAGGTATATGCACACTCGTGTTATGGTGGCTTTGTTCACAATAGCATAGAGTTGGAAACAACCCAGGTGACCAGCAACAAACGCATAGATAGAGAAGCTCTGGAGCTCTGGTATAGTCACACAATGGAATACTACGCAGAACTGAAAAACAAAGAACTCATGAATTATTATAGAAAATGGGTGACCCTAGAGGACATTATGCTGAGTGAAAAAATCTCAGTCACAAAAGGACAAATACTGCAAAATGTCACTGTTGTAAAGTGCGACTGACATTGAGGTTGGGGAAAAACTAAGAAAAGAGAGGATAAATAAAGTATACTGCTTTGAAACAGATGAGAGAGAGAACTGTTTAAAAGGGACATATGATTAGGTATTATTGTCATGACAGGAGTCCAGAATGAAGGTTCCATAGTGGAATGGATTAGAGGTGAGAGATTGAATAACAATGAAAGATTTTTTTATTTTTTTTTTTTGCTTTTCAAAGAGAAGAGTGAACTGGGTGGGGGAGGGGTGAGCATGGAGCAAAGTGTGCAACAATGGAAATCCAAAGTCTCCGTAAACTTTCATTAAAATTAATTTAAAAAAAAATTTTTTTTAAAAATAGAATAGCGTTTCCAGGCATCCTCACATGCCCAAACACTTCAAGGACAGCTACAACAGTAAAACCAGCCAAAAATTAGAGCATTTATTACGTGCCCCAAAGATTTTAAGGTAGTAAACATTAAGTGAATCCGTAATGGACTGTTAAAAAAAAAAAAAAGCAAACAAACCAGTCTCAAAGTAAGTACAGCCAGAATGCTTCTCAGACATGAGGAACAAGACTTCACTTCATGTACAGTGGGCAAATTACCAAGAGGGCCCTGTCCCTGGTGAAAGACATCATGCTCAGGGGGAAAAAAATAAAGACCCTCAATGTGGCTGCAATGATGGGCTCAAACACAGCACCACTGTGTGATGGTCAGGGAGCAGAGAGGGTTTGTTCTATGTGTTTTAGGGTCACTATAAGTCAGAACCAGGTCAGCACCTAACACCACCATCACCACTGAGCAAACGACTCATGCATATTTTGCTTTGCGGCATTTTTATCTGTAGCCTATGCTAGAAGGCCAACCTCCAGAAAAGGAGAAATGGTTAGGTAACTCACCTACTTCACCTATTGTTGTTGTTGTTGTTATGTGCTATCGAGTCACTTGTGACTCATAGTGACCCTATGTACAAGAGGCCTAAAGCCTACTCTATCCTGTAACAACCTTATTGTCTCTGACACACCTATTCCCATTACTGCAATCTCTGAATCATAGTACCTCTAAAATATCAACCAAGCAGCTGGTCACCAGACTCAACTCTTCTCTACCCTATCCAGAGTTCAACTCTTCTCTATCTTATTTCTGGTTCTGGGAAGGTAATTGCTTTGATTAAAAAAAATCAATGTCATAATAAAAATTATAAACAAAAGGCTCAGGATTACCATTCACCCTTCTTCCTCACAGTCAAAATTCGAGGTTTCTGTGACTCTTTGGGTTGAGGACACAGGATGCTGGGAGCTGGTAGGACTCTGAGTTTTCCTAAACATGACATAAATAGAAAAGGAAAGAAAATGGATCCAATTTTAGGAAGTTGAAAATGAAGCCACTATTCAGAGCAGAATGTCAGCCTAAAGAACCAACTGCTGTGTGTCTGAGACTGGCCAGATGTGAAGGGCATTCCTTTGTTCTGGGTCCCAAGCCATCACCAGTTGTGGGGATCTGTTAAGTTGGTTGTCTAGCCCTTAACATAGACCTTTCCATTGTTCTATGAAGGAGGTCTGTTTGCCCAGGTTTTACCTGAGGAGTTCAACCTAGAGTTAGAAGAGTCGGGAAGATGAAGCTCCCCTCCCAGGTCTGGACTCTGTGCCTCACTGAAGACCATGGCCAGGGACAACACTCCTGTTTCCAGTGCCACCACCATTGCCCCCTCCCCTCCAGCAAGTGGTCAGACTACAATTTGAAGTAGGCATCACTACCCTTCCCCTTTACAAATGGAAAAGGGGCTTTGAGAGTGGTGAACAGACCCTCCCTAGTTCTAAACAGTTGGCAGAGTAGTCAAGAAATTAAAAATATGGTATATTGGGGAGGTTTGCCATCTCAGATCTGTTGTTGCTGTTAAGTGTCATCGCGTTGTATACATTTCATAGTGACTCTATGAATGAAAGACCTAAACACTTGTATAACTTTCATTGTTTCTCTAAGTTCATAGAGTTTCCAGAGACAAGTTAATTTGGAAGTGGATGCCACTCCTGCTTTCAAGCTTGTTTTAATCTGAGAGCTCTATCAAACATTGTCCACCATGGGTAACCATTATCACATTTGTCACTTCAGTATCACGGTGTTTAGCCTCACAGCAACCTCGAGTTACCTCTGTAAAGCCAATTGGCAGAGCAGTGATATATTACTTAGAAGAGTGTTTGACCGAAAACAATCAAATCCAGGCCTGAAGGCTGCAGAGTAAAATCCCCAACCTTTAGTTTGGTAACATCGCTTTCTATCCACTAGACCCACAGAGATCTCTGTGGCTCACAACAATTCTATGAACAACAAGTCTAGTCCTTACCCTATCCTGCGCCATCCCCACAATCCATGGCAAGCTTGAGCCCATTGCTACAGACACCTTATCAATCCATTGTGTTAATGATCTTCTCTTCTTCTCTGACCTATCCAAGGAAATTTTCTTCACTGACAGCGAGATGCTTTTCCGTATCAAGTCCTTCACCTCCCACGGTTCCATAACACTGCTGCCACCACTGCCCCACTACAACCCCCCACCCACTTACCTCAACCCACCCACACACACACACCCCTCTGCCACCTATTGTTCCCTCCTGCACTGGCAGCCTGCCACTGTTGACATCCATAGCGGCCGGCTATGTGGCGGCTCTGTCACACTGGTCACGGGCCTGGGTCCCGCCGCCCAATCTAGGCTAGGAGACTTGTGGGCTCCAACCGTGGTGGCCCCATGGGGTCATGGCAGTTCTGGCTTGGTGTCAGGTAGCAAATGGAAATGGGACTCATCCATGTTCTTTTGAGAATCTTTGTCCTCTTGATGTTGAGCTTCAGTCCATATTGATGGCTGGCAAGCAACTGCTTGGCTGTTTAGGTATGTATAAATTGTGTGGCCTGTTTCAATGTGCTTTGCTGGGCCTCTTGTTCCTCACACTGCTTCTCTTGTTGTCGCCATCTTGGTTTTGAGCATTTATTTTAGAATAAGTTTATTCTGCAACAGTGTGGAGGCTCCGCCATACCAGCTGCAGGGACCGGTTCCCACTGTCCATCCCAGGTAAGGGATCTCTGGTGAAGGCCCCATGGAGCTGCAGTAGGAGTGTGAGCTTGGCAGTGGGGGTTGGAGCCATGGGATTCACCCATTCTTTTTTAGGAATCTTTGTTTTCTTGATATTGAGCCTTGATCCATATTGAAGACCAATAATCAACTATTTAATTGTTCAATTATGAGTAAATTGAGGACTGTGGAGGGTCATGGTAGCCCGTTTCTATGCTGCTTGCCTCTCCTCCAGCCCCTAACGCTGTTTCCTCCACTACCACTATCTTGATTCCACAGTCTCATCTACTCTGAGAAACCTCTGGGACTCCTGCCTTCCTGGGGCCTCAACTGGACTTCCATATAGGGCCAAGTTTCCTCCACTGACTGACCTCCCACAGTGCACTACAACAATCTGTTCTTTACCTGTCTCCTACTCAGGATGGGAGGGGTGGGGGCTTGAGAACAAGATCAGGGCATTAGTCTGTCTTGGGCATCTGCTGGCTAGCACACAGGCTTAAAAAAAGAATAGATGATCAAGTAAAGTCATGAAAGGAAGAGAGGGATGAAGGCAGGAAGGAAGGAAAGAAGATGGTAGATTTTGAAATCACTCACTTGATCTTGAGCTCCAATTATCTCTCATCTAATTGCTAGGTGATCAGGACTTGAAGTCCTTCTCCAACAGACAGGCACTATGATCAGGAAGTGCTGGGAGCTCTCAAGAAACAGGAGGACTGGATAGTCCTATCCCTAAACACACTGCTCTCTCTACATCCGTGAATCCAATTTGCTTCATCAGATCTGCTCTCCTCCACACACATCAGTGGTCACAGGTTCATACATATCTAGGCCTCTTGACATAGAAGGATTCAACAAGGATCCTCCACAGACCTCAGAAGTAGAGTCACAATTTGTGGTTCCTCATTATAAACGATCCTAATGAAACCACTGACTTCATCATCAATAGCTTTTCAGACTCATTCCTTTAAAGTGCACTTCTGAGCTCTAGAGTTTCATGTAAATTAGTCCCCATCTTGCCAAGTAACTCCTTATTTATCTCACTTCTGCCTCTCTTGAAGCATCTCCAGCTGCCTTGTACATACCTCAACTTTGAACTCCTGCAGAGATGTGGACATACCAAACCAGCATTCCTCACTCCATAAAGCTTCTTCTTGTCATATACCATCCAGCCCTTGGAGCTAGCCACAGTGATCCCATTTCCCTGCCAATATATTCAATGTCTACATCCAGTTCATGATAATGTCCCTCTACGTACCCTGCTTTCCATCCCAGTCACCCTACACCATCTTTTTCTGTTCTTCCAATCTCAAACCTTACCCCTGCCTCGTCCAGCAATCTACAGAGTGGCAGGTGATGGTCTGACTATTGCAACATCATCCTTCTCCAAGACAGAGTCTTCCATCTTTAGGTACCACCCCTTCCTTCTAGCTCACTTCCTTCCTATCTCCAAGCCCAATCATGCCTTCCAGTCACAATGATCTACTAGTTATTCTTCATTTGAACCATCCTCGGTTTCTTCCACCTCGTTGCACACACTTTGTCCTCTGCCTGAAATCCCTTTTCCCTTTCTCTGCTTACTAAATTTCTCTTCATTTCTCCAAATTTTTTTTCTTTGCCTTCTCACAGCAGAATGTAAAAGGAATTTATTAGAACCTACATCACACTGAATTGTAATTATCTATTTATAGTATTTGTCTCACTCACTAGATAACGAACACCTTGAATTCAAGCTCTGTTTTGGATGAACACTGTTTAAAGGTACCTGAGAAACAATGTCTTGGGCAGGATTCTCCAGAGGAGCAAAACCAGTGAAATGTGTGTGTGCATACACACGCAAATATATTAAAAGAGGAATGTATTTCAAGGAAATTGCTCACCCGTTTGCAGAGACTGGCAACTCGAATCTGTGATCAGGGATCCAGCTGGATCAGACTGTTAAGTCAGCAGCCAGGCTGTGGCCTCCCAGGGCCACCTCCAAGTTCTGGTGGTGGAAGTCATGATTAGGTACCATCAAGTTGGTTCCAACTCCTAACGACCCTTGTGTGCAACAGAATCACATGCTACCTGGCCCTGCACCATTTCCACAGCCACACTGTGTTTGAGCCCACAACAATAGCCACTACATCAATCCATCTCATTGACTGAACTATGGGAACTGACAAATCCCAAAATCTGCAGCTACTGGCTCATATTCCAGGAATCAGAGATCAGAAGATGAGCAGTAGGATGTGGGGGCAAGAAAGAGAGAGCTCTGCCAGAAGATTCATGTGTAATGGAATCAAGCCACAGCTCTAAGAAAACTACCCTTTCAATCAATTGGTTGCTTCTAACAGATCACAGGACCTCTGGTGTCCTGGAGATAAGGAGTTGCACTGCCAAGCCAACGACTCAATCGTGCCAGCTGCTGCTCAGGAGAATGATGGAGAACTTCCTCTCACGCCACTGCTGCTGAAAGCCCACTCTAGACATTGACTATAAGTTGGTTCTGACTCCCTAGTACATAAAACCAACAATTATCATTATTTTTTTAAGTTTGGTGATTCTGTGGTAAGTTGCACAGTCAACCTGAAGGCAGTTGATTCAAAATCACAAACTGCTTTGCAGGAGAAACAAAGGCAGTCTCTTCTTGGGCAATTTATAGCCTCAGAAAACCTGCTGGACGGCGCTCTGGTGGCCTGGTGGTAAGAAATTGCACTGCAATTTCAAAGGCATGGGGTTCAAATCCACCAGCTGCTCCACAGAAGTATGGGCTATTTATTGCAATTTATGGGCAAATTATTGCTATTAATTGCCTCTGAAAACCCACTGAAGTTCAGCTATAAGCCAAGTCCAACTGGATAGCAATTAGTCAGCCATAAGGGCCAAAGGGGAGCCAGCTGTGGGCCTAGTCCAACCAGCCTGCCGCCAGACATCAGTCTGGGCAGAGAAGACTACCCTGCACAGTGGTATTTACATGCCTGATTGTTTCCATCGTTTGATGTCAGAGATATAACATCTATCAGTTTGTAATATAGGAGAAGTGAATTACATGTGGCTATAGTAAGGAATTCACCAGTGCAGATGTATGTGGTTCATATCCACCAGTTGTTCCATCAGAGGAAGATGGGAAATCTATTCCCATGCAATCTATTGCCTCTGAAAACCCACTTATGGGTCAGCTATGTGTCAGTTCCATCTCAATGGTACTCAACACAAACAATGTATTTGAAAGAGAAGTGTAAGTTCAAGCTGGATTTATAAAAAAGAGGTTGTGTCACCAGGGATATCATTATTGATGTCAAATAGGTCCTAGCTGAAAGAAAAGGATACCAGAAGAATGTCTATTTGTGCTTTATTGAATGTATGGATCACAACAAGGTATGGCTAACACTGAGAAGAATGAGAACCTCAGAACTCTTAATTATGCTCAGATAATGCTTGGTCTATACCTAGACCAAGAAGCTGTTTTACAAACAGAACATGGGAACTGCATGGTTTAAAATCAAGAAACACGTGTGTCCGGGTTGTATCTTTTCTCCACAACTACTCAGTCTGTATGCTAAGAAAATCATTCGAAAAGCTGGACTTTATGGAGAAAAATATGTCATCAGGATTGGAGGAAAACTCATCAACAACCTGCATTATGCAGATGACACAACTTTCCTTGCTGAAAATGAGAAGGACCTGAAACACCTACTGCAGAAGATGAAAGACCAGTCTTTAATATGGATTACATCTCAACATCAAGAAAAAAAATCCTCACCACTGGACCAGTAAACAACATCATGATAGACATCAGGAAAAGACTGAAGGTGTCAATAATTTCATCTTACTGGATCTATAATCAATGTTCTATACTAGCAGTGTGGAGATCTGGAGATGTATTTCACTGGAAAAGTCTGATATTAGGGACCTCTCCAAAGTCCTGAAGAGCAATGATGTCAGTTTAAAGACAAAGATGTACCTGATTCCAGTCATGGTCTTTTCAGTTACCTGCTATGTATCTGAGAGCTGGACAATGAATAAAGATGACAAAAGAATAATTGACACTTCGAGTTATGGTGTTGGAGAAGAGTAGTAAGTGTCCCATAGACTGCTAAAAGAACAAACAGACACGTCTTGGAGAAAGCGCAGCCAGAGTACTCCTTAGAGGCAATGATCATTACTACGCAGTAATTTAGGGAGGTCCCTGACAGCAGACTTTTCCAGTGTAACATTTCTGCTGATCCCCTCACTGCTAGTACCAACTGGGAGACCCATATAGTGAAATGAACCCAGGACTAAGCAACAGGAGACCTAGACACTTTCTATTCCTTCTACTGACTAGCTTTGAGTTTTAGTTATATACTAGTACTTTCTGTCCCTCAGTTTCCAGATCTGTGGTTGGGCTAGTTAAGTGGGATATCCAGATATTCTTTATTAACTAATCTGTACTGAGGATTTACTGCGTGCCTGACCCTGTACCGCATGCTGTCCATACTCCAGCCCATTTAACCCTCCACAAGATTGTGTGATTCCTAATTGGAAGCAAGAGAAATTTCTCTGAAGTCAATTATTTTATGTTTGTTTCATGCAAACTCAAATTTCTTCAAAGATGATTCCTTGTTTTATCTCTGATTTTGCACAGGATTTTTCAAATTATTTTGTTATTAGGTGCAATTAAGTTGACTCCAACTCATCACAACCCTACGTACGATGGAACAAATCCCTACCCAATCTTACACCATCCTCATCATCGCCATTGTCTTAGTCATTCCGTCAGTCCATCTCTTCCTCTCCTTCCCTGACCCTCTGTTTTTCAAAGTATAAAATCCTTTTCCAAGCACTGACTCCTGGTCGCATGCCCAATGTGCATGAGATGAAGTCTCATCAACCTTGTGTAAGGAAAATCGTAGCTGCAATTCTTCTAAGACAAACTTGTTTGTTCTTTTGGCAGTCTGTGGTATATTCATGACTCTGTCAACACCACAATTCAGTCACCAATTCTTCTTTGATCTTCTGGATTCATTCAAACACTGGTAATATGGCTTCCTGCATTACATCAACATGCAAACCTCCATAGTATTACAAGCTGACAGATGAGGTTGTGGGCAAGAAAACAGCATAAAAGAGAGGGAAGACCTGTCACACGTTGACTATTGCAAAAAAAAAAAATGTTGGACTATTAACTCTGACTGTTTCTATAGCTATTACTTGTTGAGTTCTTGTGTTTTTATGTTGGTATAAAAAAAATCCTAGAATGGGCCCAAAAATGTCTAAAAATTACTTGGTCTTCAGGGATATTTAAATGTAATGTGAATGTGGAATTGGAACTGAAATGTGCTGTAATCCAGTTGCAGTTTGGTCTTTTATAGCTGGCTCATGGGAAGCCCAGCTCAGGCAATAGTGTGGGAGTTAAACGATTCTTTCTGAGCGAGAGTTTTCAGCTCTTGAGCCAAAGCTTTGTGAATAATTTTGATAAAATTAAGGAAGTAAAACTCTGATTTTTAAAGTACATACCCCAGGGCCTCTAAAAAATTGAAAGTAAATGTGGTAATATAGTTAACAATAACTCTGGTAAAAAAGAGTAAAGTCTAGTGGAAAAATGAGGAGGAACTTTGGACAAAGCTGAGCACCAGTATTTGTATATACGCAACCTCTGATTGCCATCTTTATTAAGTACTCAAATTCCTGTGATATTAAGAGTATGGGCCACATGTTTGAACTTCAACATAACAGCAAATTGAAGTAATTTACTCCATATATATACTACAAAGCATTTGTGAAACTTTGTAGTATAGGATTACATAGTTCAAAGAAGCCGAAATGTAGAATTAGAATAACCAGTCCATGCAGCTTTTCCTCCTTCCAGGAACACAGACCCTTTTCAATTATTCTGGTCAGACTTTACTCTAGGCTTTCTAGGTTGAACTAAAATACAACAGAAACTAAAGACTCTTTGTCCTTGAGCAGCCAAAGCAGTAAAAGTTCATGTCTGGAGGAAATGATAATCAGTAATCCCAATTGGCCCAAGCAGCCTCTACGTTGATTCCAATTCACAGTGCCCTCCACTGGTGTCCAGTGTTGTAAACTTTACAGGAAGAGACTGTCCATCTTTCTCCCAAAGAGCCCCATTAGATTCAAACTGCTGAAGTTTCAGCTAGTAGTTCAATACATTACACACTGTGCTACCAATGCTCTTAGAGGAAGTGATACAAGAGTTAAAAATTATACTGAGAGAAAAACTGTCTAATCTAGCTTTTAACAATGAAGTCTCTGACATAAATGCAAAAGCGTAAACAGCAAAAGACAAAATAAATAGAACTTAATAAAATGAAAAATATCTCTCTTCAGAAGATTTTACCAAAAAAAGTAAAAAGACAAGCAATTGGGAGGATATCTTTATAAATCATTTATATGCAACAAGAATCTAATAAATAAATACATATACCAATAAGTGTATATACTAAGTTCTGTGTGTTTGTTTGTGTGTATGTCTCTATGTATGTGTTTATCTCACCAACAGGGACAGCTTAGCAACAAAAAAAAAGGCAAATAAAAAAAATAAAGGCAATAATAAGATGGGCAATGGATTTGAATAGACATCAAAATTGCCACCAAACACATGAAAAAATGCCCAGTGCCCTTAGCCATCAGTGAGATGCACATCAAAATCACAATGAGTTATCATTCCACTCTCATAAGAATAGCTAAGACTTGGGAGCAGTGGAGTACTGACAATAGCAAATTATGACAAGGACGTTGAAAATTGGAACCTTTACACATTGCTATTAAGTATTTAAAGTGTCATAGTCATAGTGGAAAGCAATGTAACAATTCCTCAAAAAAGTAAAAAAATATATATTCCATGTGACCCAGTAATTCCATATACTCTTAGGTATCCAAAATACCTATTCATGAAACAAAGAATAAAATACTTATACACCAATGTTCACTGTAGCACTGCACACAATAACCAATATGTAGAAACCATCTAAATGTCTATTAATAGATGAACAGATAAGCAAAAACAGCCAATCTGTAAAAAAGTTGAACTAACAGCAGCCAGGAAATCAGGAGACGAATTGCATTGGGAAAGTCGGCTGTGAGGGACCTCTCAAGAGTACTGAAGAGCAATGATGTCAGGCTAGAGACTAAGGTGCGCCTGATCCGGGCTATAGTCTTCGCAGTTATGTGCTATGCATCAGAGAGTTGGACAGGGAATAGGGCTGATCGAAAGAGGATTGATGCCTTTGAGCTGTGGTGCTAGAGAAGAGTGTTGAATATACCATGGACTGCTAGGAGAACAAACAGGATTGTCCTGGAGAGGGTGAAGCCAGAGTGTTCCCTGGAGTCAAGGATTATGAAGCTTCGTCTGACATATTTTGGGCATGTTGCAAGGAGGGACTGGTCCTTGGAAAGGGACATCATGTTTGGCAGAGTGGAGGGGAAGCGAAGGAGAGGAAGACCTTTGGTGAGATGGATCGATTCTGTGACTGGAGCAATGGGAATAAGTGCATTTGAGATGGCTAGGTTGGCACAGGATAGAACAGCATTTAGAGCTCTTGTACATAGGGTCGCTATGAGTCACAAGCGACTCGATAGCACATAACAACAACAACAACCAAAAATGTGATAGATAAATCTACAAATACAACAGTAACGGTAGCTACCCAGGTGGCTTATGTACAACCAAACACTATAGGATTTGGTTCCTTGGTTTGGAGGGTTAGTGTCATGATTATAAGGGACATCTCAGTTAATTGGTCCAAAATAATGTCTGGTGCTTTGTTCTACTTCCTACTTGATTGTGTAGTGACTGGGCATAAATTGGCCTTTATAGTGCTGGAACAACAAAGGGGAAAAGAACAACAGGGAAAAAAGGCAGATGAAAGCCATTGCTTCCATAAACAATTGCTTCCCTTGCTATGTGTCAGAACTGGATAGTTGCCAAATAACTGTTGTTATTTGCCGTCGAGTCACCTGTAACTCATGGAATTCTTACATACAATAAAATAGCTCTGAAGCCTGACCTATCCTGAACCAGTCTCCCTGACTCCGACACACCTACTCGCATTACCTCAATTACTGTGTCAATCCATCTCAGGTGGGCTCTTCCTAGTCTACACTGTCCTTCTACCTTTCCAAGCACAATATCATTCTCCAAGGCCTGGTTCCTCCTGGACACAGGCCCAAAGTATGTGTGACAGAGCTTCAAAATCCTTGCCTCCAAGGAGAAACTTGTATACCCCTTCTCCAAGACAGACCTATTTGTTCTCTTGGTGGTCCAATACTCTTCTCCAGCACCACAACTCAAAGGCATCAACTCTTCTTCTGTCATCCTTAGTCATTGTCCAGATCTCTGATGCATAGCAAGTAACTGCAAACACTATGGCCTGGATCAGGCACACCTTGGACTCTATAGACTGACTTCATTGATTCTCAGTACACTGGAGAGATTCCTGACAGCAGATTTTCCCAATGCAATTCGTGGTTTTTTTTTTTTTAATTTCCTGACTGCTGGTGTCAGGAGTATTGATTTTGGAGCTAAACAAGCTGAAATTGTTAACAACCATAATCTCTTCTCCATCCATCATGGTGCTGTCAATTGCCCCAGTTGTGAGAATTTTTGTCTTCCTTATGCTGAGCTTTAACTCATATTGAAGACTACAGTCCTCGACTCTGCAGCAAGTATTTCAGGCCCTCCTCAGTTTCAGTAAGCAAGTTTGGGTCATCTACATATGGCAGGCTGTGGAGGAGTCTTACTTCAATTCTGATGCCACATTCCTGCTCAGAAAGTCCAGCCTCCCAAAGGATCTGTCCACATACAGATTGAAAAACTACGAAGGCAGGATGCATCCCTGATGACTCATTTCCTAATTTTGAACCATGCAGTGGTTCCTCGCTCTGTTTTGATGACTGTTTCCTTGTCTGAGTGCAGGTTTTGCATGAGCACAATCAAATGTTCTGGGATTCCCATTCATTTCAAGGTTAGCCACGATTTGTTGTGATGCACACAGTCAAATGTCTTTTTATGGTCAAAAACCACAGATATTCCTCTAGTACTCTTTGCTTTCAACCAAGATCCATCTGACATTGGTGATAATGTCCTTAGTGCCACAATCTCTTCTAAATCCAGCTTGTATCCCTGGTAGTTCTCTCTTGATGTATTGTTCCAGCCATTTTTTTAAATAATCTTCAGCAGGATTTTGCTTGCATGTGATATTAGTGATGTTGTTCGATAATTTCCACACTCTGTTAGGTCACCTTCCTTTGGAATGGAAATAAATATTGATCTCTTCCAGTGAGTTGGCGAGGTAGTTGTCCTCCAGATTTCTTGGCACAACCTGACAAGGACATGCAGGGCAGCATATGTTTGTTAAAATATGCCAATTGGCATTCCTTCAATTCCTGGGGCTTTATAAGTCCTTCATGGCAGCCTGAACTTCCTCCTCTATCATCATTTCCTCTTGATAACATATGTTGTTGTTGTTGTTGTTGTTGTTGTTGTTTAATGCCATCGAGTTGTAGATGACTCATAGAGACCCTATGAACAAATAGCCTGAGCACTGTTTGTACATAGAGTTTCCGGAGGCAAGCCATTTCGAAAGTGGATGCCACTCCTGCTTCCAGGCTTGATTTAGTCGGGAAGCTCCAGACAACACTGTCCACCATGGGTGCCCATTACCACGATTGGCACATCACTGTACCTCTGTACAGCAGCGCACAGACCAGTGCTATACCACCTAGAAGAATGTTTGACAGGAAGACAATTTGAACCTGGCCGAGGGCCACAGATGAAAGTCACCCACCTTCGCCTTGGTAGCACAGCTTCCTTTCCACTAGGTCAACGTTGATAACATATAGTATCTTGAAATTCTTCTGTGCCAAGCAATTCTTTTTGGTACAATGACTCTGTATACTCCTTCCATCTGCTTTTTATGCTTCCTGGATCGTTCCATATTCTTCCCATAGAATCCTCAAGTATTGCAACTCGAGGCTTAAATTTGTTCTTTAGTTCCTTTAGCTTAAGAAAAGCAAGTGAGTTCAGCACTTTTGATTTTCTAACTCCAGCTCATTGCACATTTCTTTCTAATGCTTTGCTTTGTTTTAAAGAGCTGCCCTTTGATAGCTTCTGTTCAATGTTTTAACTTCCTGCTTTTTTCCCTTTGCTTTGGCTTCTCAGTATTCTAGTGCAATATTTAGAGTCTCTTCTGACATCCATCTTAGCCTTTTCTTTCTCTTCTTTTCTAATAATGACCTTTTACATTCTTCATGGATGATATTCTTGATATCCTCCCACAGTTCATCTAGTCTTAGTTCATTAGTATTCAAGGCCTCAACTCTGTTCCTAAGATGGTTTTTAAATTCAGACTGGGTAGACTTAAGGTCAAATTTTGGTTCCTGTGGATTTGATTTAATCTTCTTTAGCTTTAGATTAAACTTGCATAGAAGTAGTTAATGGTCTGTTCCACAATCAGCACCTGGTCTAGTTTTCACTGCTGATATTGAACTTCCCCAATGATTCTTTCCACAGATGTAATCTATCTGATTCTTATCCATACCATGAGGTGAATTCCATGTATCCAGTCCATGTTTATGTTTCATATAAAAGGTATTTGCAATGAATAAATCGTGGAATGTACAAAATTCTATCATTCTATCTCCAAACTAATTTCTGTCACCAACTCCATATTTTCTGACTACTGGTTCCCAACTTTTGCATTCCAGTCCCACATTATTTCTAATGCAGCTTGGTTGAATATTTGATCGATTTCTGATAGCAAAAGTTGGTAGAACTCTATTTCCTCCTTTTGGGCTCTGGTTGTTGGCATATATATTTGCATGATAGTGGTATTCACCGAACTTTCTTGTATACTTATGGATATAATCCTGTTGCTCACATCATTGTATTTCAAGATGGATCTAGAAATGGTCTTTTTAACTATAAAAGTGACCCCATTTTTCCTCATCTTTTCATCTCTGGCGTAGTAGATCATATGATTGTCTAATTAAAAATGTCCCATGTCGACCCATCCCATTTTGCCAAAACTTAGTATGCCAATATTTATGTTCCATTTCTTCCAACATTCATGCTTCTCACATTCCACATTCCAATCCTTAGTGTCTGCTCACAAGTGTTCCTCCTCATTTGTGCTTCCAAATTTGAGGGGTTAGGCTCAGGTATCTGCTAGTCTGCTTTAAGTGTGAGTGCTCATAGTTTTCAAAGGCCTATTGTTTAGAAGTGGATTATTCTTCCTAGTTTGTCTTAATTTGGATGCTCAGCTTTTCAGCAATATCTGACAGACAAGCATTTTAAGAAATGAGCAGAAGAAAGACACTTCCGCCTTATAGAAGTAACCAATGGATTCAGTGTCACCACTCCACCCCCTGTTCTTGGCCCAAATGTCTTGTCCCTGTCTCTTCACACTCCTGCATACCCCATCCAAGACCTCCCTCCCCCAGCCAACCCTTGATACGATAGTTCAGGCCTCACATCACTTCTATGATGCCTCACACCTCTTGCTGCTGCTGGTCTCTCATGCTGCTGCCTGCCTTGAGGCCAGAAGGTTCTAAGTCCAAATCCCATGTACCAGCATTGGGGAAGGATTTTTGTCTGGGGCAGTACTAGAGAAAAGTCCTTGCCCCTGAGCTTCTGCTCCAGGACTGTCACTTTGTGACTTAGTTATAGAACATTTTGATCAAAGATTCTACAGGAGAATCTTGATCAAAAGGGAAGAAATGTGATACATAGTCTTATATTCTCATGAATTTCCTGAAGCAATGAAGGCTAGATAAACCCTTGAAACGGTAATCTCAGAATAATCTTTAAACTTTAAAATTCAAATATCCCATGAAGGCTTCTCAAAACCAAACAATAATTTAATTTCACTAGTAACCAATCTTTGCTTTGAACATTAAGCTCTTTTAAAAACAACATATATGAGATAATATATGAGAACAAGCTACATGAGGTTACACATGGGTGCTAGCCATATGAGATCACAGTTTGAAAGATTAGGTGGGAACTTAGGGGGCCATGAATTTATGTTAATGAGTGGGGAACAACTCAGAAAAAGTACATAAAAATGGCCACCAAATTATATGCATAGAAACTCTTAAGCTAGTGTATGTTTGCTGTGTGTATTTTCAACAACAGAATAAATCAAATTAAAAATACACCAAGTGCTTCTTTAAAATAAATTAAATAAAAAATACAAAAAGAGATAGTAACACCTGGCTGATGCCAATTGAGCCTCAGTCAACGTTCATCAAAAGGCACATTTTAAATAAAGCATATTTGCTATTTTAAAAGAGAGAGAGAGAGTAAACCAAGAACAATGAGAAAGCAAGTAGGACAGAGCCATCTACAGTGGTCAGGGGATGATATTTTGGAGCCTGTATTGGGCTGCTTGATGCTTTCATATTGCTTAGTGAACAAAATTATACTATTTCAAAGTACCTTAACTGCATGTTTTTTCATACATGACAATCATAGACTAGTAAGAAGGAAAATAAGAAGGGCAGAATGAAGAAGGACATGAAGGAAGCAAAGCAAGAGTGAAGATGGAAGGAAAGAGGGAAAGGAAAAGCCCAAATAAGCTCAATTTTATAGGGAGATCAAATACGTAAAAGGACACTTGGGGAAAGTAAGGGAATATTATTGAAAAGTACTTCTCAGAAGGAATCTGCTTTAGAAGAAGCAGAATGTATCCAGGTTGCCGAGGGGGAAGGAGAAGAGAATGCACAGTGACTGGTAAAGTCAAGAGGAACTCTGAAGATCAGCCAGCCTCTGGGAGAAAAAAGATAAAATAGGAGAGAACATACACAGAACTGAGAAATAGTCACTTTTTTTTTCATCTCCAGAGAAAAGCCCACTTGGGAGAGGCAAAAAAGTCCATCAAAGCTGCCTGCTAATACTCCAGTCCCTGGTGTCCTGAAAATAGGAATGCCAGTTAATGATAATGATATTTTAATAGGGTAAAGACATATGGAAGTGGATAGTAATGAGGGATGTATTAATTTCTTATGGCTGCTGTAACAAATTGCCATGAGTGCAGTGGCTTATGATAGATCCTACACAACCTAACAGTGCTGCAGGTCAGAATGCAGAAACAGGTCCCACCAGCTAAAATCAAGGTCCTGACAGGTTTGCAATCCTTCTGGAGAATCTTCAAAATTATCCCTTTTCTTGCCCATTTCACCTTTGACAGGTGGCCTGTATGCTTTCAATCATAGCACCTTCTTCCAGCTTCAAAGCCAACATCGTAGCTTCTTCAGATGTTTTCTTGACTTTCTCTTCAGCCTCCTCCTTCCATTTTTCAGGATGCTGTGATTACATGAAGTCCATCTGGACAATCCAGCATATTCCTATTTTAAGGTCATCTGGTTCACAACCTTAACCTTATGTGAAACCCTAATGCCCCATTCTCTGTCATTTAACACATGCACAGGTTCCAGGGATTAGAATAAGAATATCTTTGAGGAATGTGATTCTGCCTCCCATGTAGTATCATTGGTGCTATCCAGGAAAAGGGCTAAAAAGATATTTGGAAGGTCCTGTGTCATAGACAAAAATGGCAAAGGTAAAAAAAAAAATGGCTTGTGGCCAACCAGTGCTTCCAGTCCAGGGAAAGATTTACCTTTCAAAACCTGTGAACCTGTTGTTTCTCCTGTTGGTACTAGTCAGAGTTCATGTTAAGTGATAAATTTACTTAGCTGTATATCAAGTTGCCTAGTCAAGCTGACTCATCAGCATCTCAGCCTGAAAGAAAATACCTAATTCTCACTAGTCCAGGCAGAGGAACATTTCCATAAGGACTCCATGGAGGGTCCAGCAACGTTAGGGAAGCCCACTGTTTATTCTCTCTTACTTTACCGTCTCCCTGGAGAATTGGACTCATCCACAGGTGGAATCAATACCCTTGGTATAAGCAGTCAGGAGATCAGGGGATACATTGCACTGGGTAAGTCTGCAGTGAGGGAGTTCTCCAAATTATTGAGGAACAGTGATGTTAGTTTCAGGACTAAGGTGCACCTGATCCAGGCCATGGTCTTTTCAATCACCTGCCATGTATCTGAAACCTGGACAATGAATAAGGATAGCTTTTGAACTGAACTGTGATGTTGGAGGAGAGTACGGAATATCCCATAGACTGCAAAAAGAACAACATAAGAACCCAGAGTTCTCCATGGAAGCAAAGATTCTAAACCTTTGTCTCACATACTTTGGGCATGTTGCTAGAAGAGGCTATTCCTTCAAAAGGAACATCATACTTGTAAAGGTGGAGGGACAACAAAAGAGAGGAAAGCCTTCAACCAAGTGGATTGGCACAGTGACTGCAGCAATGGGCTCAAGTGCATCAGAGATTGTAAGGCTAGCACGAGATAGGACAGGGTTTAGATCTGCTGTTCATAGGGCTGTTAAAAGTTGTACTGTACTCAATGGCATCTAAAAACAACAGAGAGTGAGTCAGAAATTAGGACTAGGCTTTATTGCTAGACTTGTCCTGAAAATAAAAAAAACTAAAGCAGAGTGAAGCTAAGCAATTTGTCTACAACATCCTGGCTAACAAGTTATAGAGTTGGGATTTAAATCCAGATCTGTCTGACCTCAAAGCTCAGTTATTTATTCAGTACACAGCATAAGATTATGGGTCAGATTGTATCACTCCTAAAACTGACAAACTAATTCCTTTTACCTGGAGATTGCAACCTTAGTTTCCTTTTGCTGAGAAAGGGCCCTATAAAGTGAGTCATTAGAATTAAGCAGGAATTATCCTAATGTAAAGGAGTATTGATGGTACAATTGTTTATGTGCTAAGATGTTAACCAAAAGGCTTTTGGTTCAAATCTATCAGTTGCTAGAAAGATGGGAAGCCTTCTGCCAGAAAGAGTTACAGCCTTCCCCAAACGGAAATAAATAAAATCTCCCTGGAGTTCTCTGGAGAGTGAGATAGGATCTCAGATTAGGACTCAGTTCCTAGAGTCAAGAAGGATGAGGAAAGGGCTCTTAACTCTAAATGCCATTCAGTCTCACCATAATTGAATGGAACAGCGCTCTTATTTATCCACTCTAACTTCCCATGTTAGAAAGCCTCTTTGCTGGGATATGCTTTGAATCTGTGCTAGGTAGTTCAGTGCCTCACAAAACAAATGTTCCGTTTCCAGCCTCAGCCTCTAATATCTCTGAGTGGGCAAGGAGTTTGGCATCTGTGAACCTACAAGGATTTGCATAATGGCCTATGACGTCATTGCCTCCCTAGTCCATGACCAATGGCAAATAAAGTTGATATTATAGGGAGGAAATGGCAAGAAATTCTCCAGCTTACAATTCCCATTCTAAAGATAGTTGTTCTCCAACCCCAGGAAGACGGATAGTGCTCTGGATACTATATATTCCGTCTCACCTGGATGATATAATACAGAGAAGGAGACATTAGGCCAGCTCATTCCAACCTATGACCTTCTACTGCCATCTGATTCACACAAAATCCTCTGCAAAACAGGAAAGGCTGAGTTTCTCAGTACCAATTTACAAAAAAAGTAAATAAATAACCTGAGACTCCAAGGAAGAAATGAGATGACCAAGGTCACAGAGCTAAAATAACTAAGTCTCAACCTTTTTAGATCTGGTGCTATGAACTCCAAGTCCTGCCTATTCTCTTTCCTGTAAATACACATTCGTTCATTCAAATTTTAGCCTAGAAGACAGAAAAGTTTTGGCAACCCAAAAGGTGGTAGTTCAAGTCCATTTCCTCCTGTGCAATTTACAGCCTCTGAAAGCCCACTAGAGGGTCAGTTATGATTCGGTTCCGAGTTATTTGCAGTAAGTAACTGAATTAACACATGTCAGATATTACGTTATAGATACACAACAGGATTCAGGTCTGCTGATCATAGGGTCACTATGAGTCACACTTACCTCAATGCTATCTAACAACATTCAAAGTATTATAGAAAGAGCCAGTTAGAAACATGAATAGGCTGTTGTTAGGTGCCACTGAGTCAGTAACTCATAGCAACCCTATGAATAACTGATCTGAACCACCCCATCCTGTGCCCTCTCCACCATCTCCAGTCCATTCAAGGCCATTGTTATAGTAACTGTGTCAATCCATCTTGTTGAGGGTATTACTCTTTTCTTCTGACCCTCCACTTTTCCCAGCATGACATTTTTCCCCCAAAGACTGGCCCTTCCTGACAGCTGCCCAAAGTGTGTGAGGCAAAGTTCCACTCTCCTTAGCTTTCTGGAGAAAGGGCATAATCAAAGTAGTATCATGATATAAGGAATAAGGATGACTTTGTGATCAGCTTCCCTGCAAGTGTGAATTTGGTGAAGACCATTCATTAAACCTCCGTTTTGTCATCTGTAAAATGGATATTTTATAAATACTACTTTTACCACCATAGCTGTTGCAAAAGTTAAAGTGAGTATGCTATTCTCAGGAATTCTGGAGTTGTCTGTAACTCATAGAGACCCTATGTGCAAGAGAGCAAAGCCTAGCCTGCTTCAAAGCCATCCTCATAATTTTTGTTGTGCTTAAGCTGTCACTGTGTCAATCTATCTCCTTGAGGGTCCTTCTCTCCTTCATTGACCTTCCGCTCTTCCATTCTTGATGTCCTTTTCCAAGGACTGGTCCCTTCTGATAGCATGCCCAAAGGCTTGCCTTCATTGCTCCTAAAGAACACTGCGGCTACTCTTTCCCCAAGACAGATCTCTGTTTATTCTTTAGCAGTTCATTCAATACTCTTCACCAACACTGTGATTCAAAAGCATTAATTCTTATTCAGTCTTCCCTAATTATTGCCCAACTTTCACATGCATATAAAGAAAGCAACTAATAAAGTGCCTGACACATAATGACATTCAGTACAAAAATGTTAAACATAATAGTTAAGAAAGAGCTTCATGAGAAAGATGACTTTGGAACTAGGTAAAGAATCAATTTATATATGTATACAGTTTCAAACAAACAATGAGACACTCAATAGCCCCAGAGAGGAATTGCCTTTCCCCTAAAACCAAATGCCTCTGGGGAGGAACTTGTGGTTCATTGAATAATTCAATTCACTAACCCACCATGACACCAAACCAACAAGAGCTTAGCTAATTACAAAGGAAAACTGCTTCCTTGGAGAAAAATGGGGGAATGCAGGTTCTCCACAGAACTCTTCTGGCTGTAAAGTTTGTGCATTTGTTGATGCTTTGGCCTGAGAATAAAGAGACAGAATTTAGTCCCAGCTGCACCGTATATCAAGTGTGTGATTTGTTTCTCTTAGTGACTCTGTGAACAACAGATGGGAATCTTTCCCTATCCTACAACATTCTCATGATCGCCGTTACACCAAAGTTCACTGTGGCAGTCAGTATGTTAATCCATTTTGTTGAGGGACTTCTTCTCTTTCACTGGCCCTCAATCTTTCCCAGCATGATGTTTCTAAGAACTGATTTCTCTTGAAAATACATCCAAAATAAGTGAGATGAAGTTTCACATCTAAGGAGTACTCAGGGTACACTTCCAAGATGGATCTGATTGTTCTTTTGGCAGTCCTCTATATAGTCAATACTTTTTTTACCAAAACCACAATTCAAAGGCATCTATTCTTCTCTCATTTATCATTGTGCAATTTTCAAACGTGTAGGATGTAATTGAAGATACCATGGCTGGGGTTAGGCACACCTTTGTGTTTAAAATGACATCTTTGCTCTTTAGAACTTTGAAGATGTCCTTGGCAGTAGATTTTTCCAATGCAACCTGTCTTTTAAATTCTCGGCTACCATGCAAAATGAAATAATTGACAACTTCAATCTTTTTTTTTTTTCTATCATGGTGTTGCCTCTTGGTCCAGTGGAGAGGACTTTTGTTTTCTTGATGTGGAGACATATCCCATATTTAAGACTATGTAGTCTTTGACCTACTTTGGTAATGACTTCAAGTCTTTTTCACTTTTTGAAAGCAAGGTTGCAGCATCTGCATACTGCAGGCTGTTGATGAGTCTCCCATGCTGACGCCACATTCTTCTTCATGTATGTGAATGTGCATGACTTAGGAAAGTCAATTCATTCCTCTAAGCAGGAGTGGCAACCACTTCCAAAACAACATGCCTCTGGAAAGTCTATGAACTTTGATAAATGCCAATAGTTATAGAAAGGCTTCAGGCGTTTTGTTCATAGGGTCGCTATGAGTCGTGCTCAATTCGAAGGCAATCGACAACAACACAAGAAGCTTAATTCAGTTTCTTCATTTTGAAGTGATGCTATAAACAACATATCAACATTGTTCCAAAAGCAATTAACCTACTTTGATTTTTTTTTAGAACAATTTACCCAATATATGCTTATCAAGCACCTGTGTGTGTGGTTTTGGTGGGAGTTTTTTTTAGTGTTAAGATTATGCAGATTAACTAAACTCCTTCTTCCCAGAGATTCTAGTCTCATTTAAAAATATATAGTCTATCATTGTTCAAAATATCCCTAGATCTTCTCTCCAAGAGAGGAGTTTTGTTGTTAAATGCCATTGAGTCAATGCTGGCTTATAATGACCCTATATACATAGCACAAAATGAAATACCATCAAATCTTGCTCTATACTCATAAACATCATGAGCCTTGGTGTTGTATCATTGTGTTAACCCATTTCATTGAGACACTCTTTTTCATTGACTATTGTACAATGCATGATTTTCTTATTCAGGTACTGGTCCATCTTGATAACATTTCTCAAGTACAGGAGAACAAATTCTCCTCATCTTCAATTGTAAGACCAATATGGTTATAGTTCTTCTAAGACATGTTTGTTCATTCTTCTAGAATTCCATCACATATGCAGTATTCTTCAACCGCAATTCAAAGGCATCAATTCTTCCCTCAGTCTTCCTTATTCATTATTCATTGTTTAACTTGTGTTCGCATAAAAGACAACACAAAATACCATGGCTTAGGTCAAACATATCTTAGCCTTCAAAATGGTATTTTTGGTTTTTAACACTTAAAGAGGTCTTTTTCAGCTAATGGCAAGAAGCTGCAATCCCAAAAGCACACAGTTTGAAGCTACCAGAGGCCTCAGAGGAGAAGAATGGGCAATCTCCTCCCATAAAATTAATTACCTCTGAAAACCCACCAGAGGGTCAGCTTTGGGCCTGTTCTGACTCTACGGTACACAACAACAACAATATGTCATTTGGTCTCTTGAATGCTATGTTCATGGATACTGATATGGATCCCAAAAAGCCACAACAATCCTTGCCACATGTAGTAGTTTTTCCATTTAGCATGACATTCTTTATTGGTCCAGTTCAGAGAATTTTTGTTTTCTTTATTTTAAGGACACAGAAGTCTTTTATCTTCATTAGTAGAAGACTTCCCTTTGCTTCAGACTCTTTGCTTTCAGCAAGCAAATTGTGTCATCTTCATAATGCAGATTCTTAATGAGTCTTCCTCTAATTTCATGTCTTACTGTTCTTCATATAGTCTAACTTGTCTAATTATTTACGCATAAAAACTGAACAAATAAATAACAACTATAAGATATTATCTCACCCCAATAAAGTTCAAGAGAACAGCAAACAACAAGTGCTGGATAGGCTGTGGAGAGATTGGAAGCCTTATTCACTGCTGATAGAAGTGTAAAATTGTGCAGCTACTAAGGAAGGTGGTATGACACTTTCTCAAAAAGTTGGAAATAAAAATACCATTTGATCTAGTAGTTCCACTATATACCCTAAAGAAACAAGAGCTGCCACGCAAACAGATATATGCATACCTATTTTTATTGTTGTGTTATTCATTATAGTAAAGAGATGGAAGCAACCCAAGTGCTCATCAACAATTGAATGGATATAAAAAATATGGTATAGTCACACAATGGACAAGGAACTCGTAAAATATTACATAACATGGATGACCATGGAGGACATTATGCTGAGTGAAATATCTCAGTCACAAAAGGACAAATATTGCATAACACCACTTATCAAACAGGACTGACATGGAGGTTGAGAGGAAACTAAGAAAAGAAGGGTTATATAATGAATACTGCATTGCAACAGATGAAGGAAAGAACTGTTTAAAAGAAATATATGATTAGGCATTTTCTGCATGACAACAGTCCAGAATAAGACATGCATACCAAAGTGAACTACGGGGTAGGAAGAGAGGAAATTATGCAACAATGAATAAATGAAAATCCACCTTTTCTGTAAACTTTTGTAAAAATCACACAAAAAAAGAAAAATTAAATTTAAATGAAAGGGATATGTAATTAGGTATTATTGTCAAGACAGGAGTCCAGAACTAAGGTTACATAGTGGAGTGTACTTGGGGGGAGGGATTGTATAACAATGAAAGAATTTTACTTTTCAAAGAGAAGAGCAAACTGGAAGGGAGGGGTGGGCAAGGAGAAAAGTGCAACAATGAATGAATGAAAATCCAAAGTCTCTGTAAACTTTCATTAAAATAAAAAAAAAATAATTGAACAAATATTGTAAAATAATGCATCTATAACCCTTACACACACCTCTCTTGATTTTTAAATCATGCAGTAACCCCCTTTTTTATTAATGACCACTTCTTGATCTATGGCAGGTTCCACATAAGTAAAATTAAGTGTTTTCTCAAATTCTCAATTTTTGCAGTGTTAACCATGGTTTGTTATGCTGCACGCAAGTAAATATTTTTGGATAGTCAAAAGAATACAAGTAAACATACTTCTTGTATTTTCTGCCTTAAATCAGTATCAAATGTCATTTGACATTAATCAGGATAACTCAACACTTCACTTCCTCTTCAGAAATAGTATGAATTTCTAGCAGCTCCCTGCTAGTGAAATGATACAATCATTTAAGATTATCTTCAGGAAAGCTTTACTTGTGTGCACTATTGCTGATATTGTTCTATAATTTCCACATTCTGTTGGATCCGTTTTCCTCTGTATTGGCACAAACATGGATCTCTTCTAGTCAGTTGACCAGGTAGCCCCAGTTTTCTGACTGGCTTGGCATAAACAGAAGAGTACTGCCAGTGCTGTGTCTGTTTGCTGAAACATGTCAATTGGTGTTTCTTCAATTCTTGGTTTTTTGCCAAAGCCTTCAATGCAGCCTGAACTTCTTCCATTACTGTTAGCAATTCTTTGTCTTGATACTACCTCCTAATGTCTGAGCATTGATCAATTATTTCCGGTACAGTGACTCTGTATATTCCTTCCATCTTCTTCTGATGCTTCCTGCATTGTTCAATATTTTGCCCATAGAATTCTTTAGTATTTTAACTTGAGGCTTGACTGTTTTCTTGATATTTCTCAAGTTTCTACTTGAGAAATATCAAGCATATGCTTAACTTTTCATTTTCCAACTCTGTGTCTTTGCATATTTCATCATAATATTGCTTTGTCTTCTCAAGTAGACTCTTTGAAGCCTTTGTCCAGTTTTTTTACTTCATATTCCTTCCCCTCACTTTAGCTTCCCTATGTTTAAGAGCAAGTTTCAGAGTATCTTCTTACATCTATTTTGGTCATTTATGGTCTTTGCCATTGCATCAGAGAGCTGGACAATGACTAAGGATGATAGGAGAGTTGATGCCTTTGAGCTGTGGTGCTAGAGAAGAGTATTGAATATACCATGGACTGCTAGAACAAACAACTTTGTCCTGGAGAGAATGAAGCCAGGCTTCTCCTTGTAGGCAAGGATTTTGAAGCTTCGTCTGACATACTTTGGACAGGTTGCAAGGAGGGACCTTGAAGAGGGACGTCATGTTTGGGAGGGTGGAAGGACAGTGCAGGAGAGGAAGATCCTTGATGAGATGGATTTATTGCATCACTGGTGTAATGGGGATAGGCGTGTTGATTAAGATAAGATTAGCAAGGGATAGAGCAGTGTTTAGGGCTGTTATACATAGGGTCACTATGAGTCGTAGGCAACTGGTAGACAAATAACAACAACAACATCAAACCCCTTTGGAGGTTTTTATTCTCTTGTATAACGTCCTTGTATAAGATCCTACAACTTGTCCTTTCTTCAATCATTAATGTTCACTGCATCAAATCTATCCTTCAGATTGTCTGGAAACTCAGGTGGCATACATTCAAGGCCATACTTTGACTATCATGAGCTTTTCCTTTTCTTCAACTTCAACTTGAATTTGTGTGGGCAACTAATGGTCTCACCGTTGAACCCTAGTTTTGTTTTGACTAATGATAGTTAGCTTCTCCTAAACCTCTTTCCATGGAGGTAGCCAATTTGAATCTTGTGTATTCCATCCAGCAAGATCTACATGTATAGTTGCAATTTCTATAGCAAATACCTTGCTGAATAAAGGCATGTCCCATAAATAACTCATCGGTCTTCCAACATTCTGTCATATGATCTCTATCATTCTATTTGACAGACAAGATGATTCTAACTTGGGCTAAGGCTGACTAAAACATGTAATGCCTACAAACTGTGAGCTAAAGTGATGGTACCTCTTTTGAGTTGATACTTTAATAGTTATGAGGCTTACCAGGATATCTTCTCCTTCTTCCCCCAAATTGGAAATATCCTAAATAGGAATTATTTGTTCAGGCTTGCTGTATGTGAAGAATGAGCACTTACGTCAGCAAAATAGCATTTAAGTCATTGAGACTTGAGGGGATTTTTGCTATTAAAACATAACTTAATCTATTCTTATTGATAAAGAAAGTTATACTGGAAGTGAAGTGCTGCTAAGCAAATAAATCCATTCCATTCAATTTCTTGCCATTCAATCAGAACCAACTCAGAGCTGATCCTCCAGCAGGTTTTCAGAGGCTGTAAATCTCGTATGGGAGGTGATTGTCCAACTCTCTCCCACAGAGTAGTTAATGGATTTCAACTTCCTGCCTCTCTCTAGGTCAAGAGAATTCCTCAATAAATTAATAGAATACCTAAAATACATGAAGGTGAGAAAGGAAGTAGAGTATCTCAAGAGGGGTTTGAAGGAAGATGAACTATGATATAAAATAGTGTAACACTGGATAAAACCACTTACCTGATCAGAAGGCAGCACAATAACTTAGGAGACAGAAAATATATATATATAATGAGCTTGCTAATTTCAGTGAACAGTTTGGGGAATATAGTATTAGTAGTATTCTTTGTTTGCTATTTGTTGGACTGAGCACCCTAGTTTGTTAGAAAGATGAGCTCAGAGAGTAGTTGTCTTCTTTGGAAGTTGGAATGAAAAAGGCAGCTCAGAAATTCCCAGATTTACATGAAAGGAAGTTGTGCTTGCTTTTCTTTTACAGCTGTTAACAGATAAAACTCATGCCCTTTTTAAAGAGAAAGTTGATTAAAACTCAGTCTACTGGTAAAGATCCAACAAAGATTGTGATCATAACCATTTTTGCTTAAAATCTCTGAGTTGACTAAGGTGGCACTCAGTAATTCCATTCTTTTTAATTAAATGGTTCTGGGGAAAGAGGTGAAGAATATGATTCTTTTATAAAAGTCAATCTTAAGATACCTGCAATTAAGACAAGAGAGAGATATACCTCAAAGAAAAATAAATGGGCTGCAAGTGTGGCAAATGGTGCACACATGTGCTGACCGGGATTGAATAAATAGGAAGCCAGTGGAAAGTTTGAGAATTGGGTTAGCGACAGAGTCACCAGCCAATATTAAATTACATTGACTGTTCAAAGCATGAAATAGCCCATAGGCTGCCAAACTTCTATAGGCAAAAAATAGGCTTAGAAAGCTGCTTTCTCAATGCCGTTTTCAAATATACCCAGAGATGATGGTATAAAAGGATGGTGCATCCAGAAAGTGGGAGCAAAAGCCACAGAAAAGTCATAGATGGGGATACTCCGAAGGAATGGATGCAGAAGAAAATCTCAGTCAACGCGTATCTTCTAGCTCCCAGGATAAACAATTTAGTAACAGCTTCCTAAGGAGCGCTGGTGGCAGAGTGGTTAAGTGTTCAGCTGCTGGTAAAAAATCCCACAGTTTGAACTCCCTGGTCATTTGGTAGGAGAAAGCATACAGCCTTGCTTCAGTAAAGAAGTGTTCTGCTTCTATAAACAATGCTGTCTTGAGCCTTGTTCTTCCTTGTTTTCAATTCTATAGCATCACTAGGTGTAGAATTCCAATCTACTCCTTAGGCAATCGAAATCTTCCTGTTGTTGTGTATCCTCAAATTAGAACTGACCCAGAGCTAGTCCTCCAATGGTTTTTCAGAGGCTGTTAATTGCATGGGAGGAGATTGCCTATCTTATCGCATGCTGAGCAGCTGGTGAATTCAAACATCTGAGTAACAAAACAACTCCTTAGCACTAGGCCACCAGACTCCCTAGACATCTTCCTACTAATTCAGAAGAGCTGCCATGGACCAGTTTTTCAGGTGCCTCTCAAGAGCCCCCTTCTTAGAGAGGCATGTGCCCTGCAGTTATCTTGCAACTGATCAAATAGCTCCATAGTGGACGTGTGAAAGGCAATGATAATAACAGAGGCAAGAAAGAAGATGTTAGCTAATTCCTTGCAATTTCTGCTCAGAAATAGTATATATCTTTTCTCATGTTTCATTGGCCAGAGGAAATCATATGGCCAATCTGATGAAAATAGGGTGAAGCAGAGAGGAACAGCAGACGCAAAGACACACCCCAGAATTAGTGGACAAGCTCAAAGCCTGCTTCTCATCTAATCACCAAAGCTCACATGGGACTTGATCGCTCCTTCCAAGAGGTATTAATCCATCAAAGGGTGGGGAAAATTGAGTATTGACAAGACCAGGGCTGGACCAATTCTTAGGAGCAGTCTTCCTTCCAAGGTTTCTATATGATAAACGAATAATAAACATTCCAATGAAATCTTTAAACGCAGAAAAGAGTTTAATTATAAGAATTTAATTTTCAGAGGCAAAAGCTGCTTTTATACTATTACAGTCAAGCAACTTTTAATTAACTTTGGAAAGTTTCTTTTGCTTGGGAAATCTAATTAAAAATACTTAGGGAACTATTAGCATAAAACAAGATTTGGGAGGGGGTTAGGAATAATATTGGAAAAAGAAACTAAGAAAAGGTACGTGTCAGGAGGTGGAGTTGTCTGAGTTTCCCAGAACATCCCATAGTTTCTGTCCTTCTCCAAGCTCCTGAGAAATGAGGGGGTTTGTCAACACAGTTTTGTGGATTCCCTAGCAATAGGGCTTGCACGTGAATATTCTGCCTTTCCTTTCTTCTACTCTAAGACTCTCCAACCTTTTAGAAGCTCTGTAGTGATTACGTGCTTGGCTCATCTCATCAACCGTGCTGAAGAAGGTGAGAAAGATGTGGCAATCTGCTGGCTGAGAGGTTATAACCTTGGAAAACCCTAACGGACAGTTCTACGGTGCCCACCAAGCAACACGTTCATCCCTCAAGGTAGAACTCACTTTCCCAGGTGAAAGCAGGCCTTGACGAGGGTGGTTGCAGGATGAGCGGGGGGTTTTGGCAGGAAGGGGATCCATCCTTGTAACCAAAATGTACTTACAAATCAGACACTATGGTTTTTCTCAGGAACTTCCTTTGGAAAATCTTTATTTAAAAAAAAAAATCTCTTGTGAGTGTCTGAATTCCCCAGCCCACCTGGCCTCACACCTGCCCACCAGGGCTTCTAAATATAGCCAGTTGACCCAGATTCAGGAACCCAGGGGCCTCCATGAGGGTTAAACAGAGGATCCAGGTCGGGAGGAACTTTAATGTTACACTGACCCCCTGTGGATGTCAGAGAGGCAGCCACTGCTCCACCTAGAAAGCCCCCCACCTCCCACCTTGCTCCAGTCTTCTTGTAACCAGATTCTCCTGAAAGCAGACCAGACCCTCTCAGGAAGTTCCAGCTAATGGCTATAGCAGAGACCCCTGATTCAGAGATCATAGGACAAACCCGACTTCAGCCTGGGGACACTGCCAAGGTCAGGCAGAAAAGGGAAAGGGCGTCTCTTCCACATGGAGCCCCAGATCATGGCTGCACCCTCCGCCTCCCCATGTCTACTTGCACACACCCACTGCCAGGAGCTTGCTCTGTGCTGATTTAACCAACTCCTGAGGAGAGAGGAATCCGTGGTATCAAAAGCTTGGTCTTCACGAAGCCAATTTGTGCTCTAAAACATATTTCCTAAAGCCAGGAGCTCTTTAAACTTTACTCTGGCTCATGCAAATGGTTAAGTGTTTGACTGCTAGCCAGAAAGTTTGGTAGTTTGAACCCACCAGAGTTGCCTAGGAAGACAAATCTGGTGAGCTGCTTCTGAAAAGTCACAGTCTTCAAAACTGTGTGGAGATCTACTCTGTACACGTGGGGCCATCCTGAGTCAGAATCTACTTAAATATACCTAAAGAGCTTTCCTTCCAATTGAAAGTGTGTGTGTGTGTGTGTGTGTGTGTGTGTGTGTGTGTGTGTGTGTGGTGAGAGAGAGAGACAGAAAGAGAGAGACAGAGACTGCTTTTATTCATGCATTAATGTGTTTGCCCATGTCTGTGTTGTAAGGCACTGTACACTTGCCCTTACATTTTGAGGGCAGTTGCATCCACTTTAAGAGTACACACTATGTCTCAAATGTGTGGAGCTGCATTTGTACATTTAGGGCTAGTTGTGTGTGCACAATTGTGTTCAGTTAGCCTGTAAACTGCATTGCACTAAACTTCTTGAATATCAGCCTGACCCCATCATCCTCTCCTGCATGGTTTCTAGGACACTACATGCCACCCAAGAGCAGGGTTGCGGCAGGGTGGGGGCAGGGTTTGATGTCCTTGATTTGAAGTCAGACCCCGGGTGTGAGTTCACCACTCACTAACTGGTAACCTTGGGCAAATGACTTCAGCGCTGTAGACCTCGGCTTACTTAACTGTGAAATGAGGGTGATAGTCAAGCCAGCCACGTGGATTAAGCAATACATCTAGTACATACATGCATGACCCTGTCAGCTCCTTTTCTAAAACAGATTACCAGGCGTTTGCTCATGCAGGCCCACCAGCCTGGCTGGCCCTCTCCTATGTAGGTGCTCCACCAAGCCATTTATTAAGTACTACCTCCTTTTAGGAAGCCCGTGAGCAAGCTGAAGGCAATTGCCCTCAACACTCTGGGCCAGTGGGAGACCGGACACACTTGAAGGAAACCAAAAGATGACTAATCCAAGTAGATAGACTGCGTAAAGGATGCCTAATCCAAGTGGACACGGATCACAGGAGGATGCTCTCCTCAGCCTGCGGACTGGGAGAGTGGGGAGGGCTTCCCAATAGAGGCGGTACCTAAGCCATGACTCAGAAGGTAAGGAGGCACTGGCTGAGTAGCCCAGCAGAAGGTCTATCACAAGGAAGGAGTGGGGGGAAGATCTTAGCTGAGGAATGGGAGAAAAGGTATTGTGGCATAGAGTCGGGAAAAGGAGTGGAAAGTGAGGACATCAGGAGAACACTTGGTCTGAGGCCCCAGAAATCTGGCTAATGAGAGTGAGCATTATTGTCAGGTGCCATTGACTCATTTTCCAGTGATAAAGACCCTATTGAACAACTTATCTGAACTTCGTCCTATCCTGAGTCTGCACAAAGAAAAGATATGTTTTAGAAAAACCTCTTCAAATGAAAAGAAGGATGGGTAGGACGGAGTCTTGCACTGCTCTCAGCATCCTCCATGTTTGTTAATTCACACCTTCCTCCTCATAAACCAGTAAAGGAGGTCCTACTATTATCCCCATTGCTCATGTAAGAAAGCTGAGGCCCAGTTCCCACCCATGGTCAAGAGGTGGTAGAATGAGAAGAGACTGGCCACTCACAAGGAACAAAGTTAAAGCCTCCAGGCCTCAGGCACAGCACAGCTGGAGGGTTGGGTATAGGGTTTGAGATACAGACTTAGGAAAATAGCCCTGCTCTCTCATTCTTCAGCTGAAAGAACTTGAGCAACTTATATCTCCTCTCAACTTCCTCACTAGCAGATAGCAGTGGTGAGGACCATCAGTGAGTCCCTACGGCATGAGCAACTCAGCTCAAGGTGGTAAGCATCCTAGAGAGCTCTACCCCTTCCCTCCCTGACAGCTCAGCCTGTCTAATCTCCAGGGGCACAGATGCAAACATTAGGAGCTCCTTGCATGCGCTGTCCACTTTTACCCTCATAGAGATGCTTTACTGTACTTACATAGAAATCGTCACCATCTTACTTTTTTTTTTATACTGGCTTATGTACAAAGTTCTTAGGATTTGTATACCTCTGTGTCCACTAAACAGATGTTGAGGAACACTTCATTTCTCACAGCCCTAGCTGCTTTTCTCTGATGCCTACTAGGAATGTTGCTCTTAGGTTCTCCAGGAGTAGCAATTGTTCCTCTGCATGATAGCAAACAGACTGAAGATACGTCTTCTGCCTCATCTCCTGGGGAGTTCAGCAACAAAGATAAATGTAATAGTATAGCACTATTACTCACCCAGTATTCAGTGAAGAGGAAAGATGTGTGGGTCTACAAGTGAATTCTACAAACGCAGATAGACTCCTGGAATATATTTGGGGGGACATACTCTCTTGGGTATACCTAATGTGGTTATACTTATTTTCACTTAGTGAAAATTTCTTTATTCTTTTCTAATTTTCCCAAAAGAAAATTACGTATCACTTGAAATACCACCTCTCTGAGAAAAACATTCACATGAACAGTTTGGTGAACATCCTTCAAGTTGCGCATGAAATAAAAAATTTTCTAAAAATGGGATTGCATAATTGACTTGACTGTATATCATGGATAGCTTTTCACATCTATGAACATAAATCTACACGACTGCAGAGAATTCCATAATATGGATTACCATAATTTATTTAACCGGATCCTGATTTCTGTACATTTATGTTATTTCTCATTTTGAGTAATCATAAAGCAAGCTGCCATGAAAATCCTAGTGCAATCATTTTTCCCCCACTTGTATGATATTCTTCTTACGGAAAATCTTTAGAAATGGTCCCTATTGCATTTAACCTGGCAGTATTCTTTATATTTTGTAGTTTATTGGTAAATCCTTTTGGAAACAAGGAGAAAAAGTATATATAAAGTGAGACAAATGAGCTCTGAACAAATCCCCAGGTGTTTAAAAGGAGACAAGAGGGCTGCTGAGGGTGATGGAGCTGGAATCACATAACTCATCTCCCTAGGGGAAAATAGGATGCAAAGTCTCAGCCCACTTGAGGTAGGACTAGTGGCATTAGAAGAGTCCTTCCAAGGCTTTAGGGGTGCAGGAGACACATCCAGACCTGCAGGGTCTTCGCACCAGCCCAGCCAGCTGGCTTCAGCCCCATCTCCTCCAGAAGAATCCATAATCAACATCTATGGTAGCAGCAGTCAAGAAATCAAAATATATGTGGCATTGGGAAAAACAGCTTTGAGGAATGCTTCAAAGTGCTAAAGAGGAAGGATGTCAATTTAAAGACTAAGGTGCACTGGTTCTAAGGCACCTTTTTTTCAATTGCTGTCTAAGCATCTGAAAGTTGGACAATGAATAAAGATGGCAGAAAAAGAATCAATGCCTTTGAATTGTGGTGTTGGTGAAGAGTATTTGAAACACCATGGTCTGCCAGAAGAACAAACAAATCTGTCTTGAAGAAAATACAACCAGAATGGTCTTTATGCAAGAATGTTGAAACATTGTCTCACTTACTTTGGGTATTTTTTCAGGAGGAAGCAGTCTTGGGAGAGTGGCATAGTACAGGGAAAGATAGAGAGTGAGTGAAAAAGCCCCTCAATGGGCTAGATTGACACAGTGACTACCACAATGGACTTGAGCATGACATAGATAATGAGGATGGTACAGGAAAAGGCCAAGTTCACATCTCTTGTTCATATGGGCATTAGGAGTCATGGTCCATTGGATGGCACCTGATAACAACAACGTGAGTCATATCATAGTGGCACCAAACCAACAGAAACAAACCAATGGACTCCCCTAAAAGTTGAGAGTAAAAGAAGCAGCAAACTATAAATAGAGGAGAAGGGAAAGAGCACTGGAGATCCAAGAGGCTGGAAAAGAAGAGACGAGAAGAGGAAGTGGTCCAGCTGGCACTCATCTCTTGCCCTTTCTATTGGATCAAACCTTTGAGATTACCTGAGGATGTCTTCCCAGTGGGCAAGGATATAGACAACAATTCACCTGGAGCATCAGTCTGGCATCGGCCTCCAAGTGCCTGGAAAATAAATGGACCATGGGGGACTCCACCATCTGCCCTCCAACAGCCCAGGTCTGCACAATGAGGAAGGAGTTGGCAGCCACAACCGACCCAGTGGTCCCAACATTCCAGACACTCTTCCAACGGCCACATCCACTCAGTGGGTATCCACTCAGTGGGTTGGACTGCCACACAAGCTCGGAATCTGGCTGACACTCCCAGGAACAATTCCACCACCAGGCTCTGGCGTCCTGAGCAAGTGGCTTTAGCTCTCAGTGCAGTTTCCTCAGCTATAAAAAGAGATTGATGACCACGATCTACATGTTGCTTATTTCCCTTAGTAATTGTGAAGATCAAATAAATCACCAGGCAAGATAAAAGGGTTTTAGGACAGTGTGGTTCCCAAAAGCCAGATTGACTTCCCCAAGTCCCTGAGGACATGCATTAACATGGGCCCAGAGTGGAGTTCATTGAACATATAATTATATTTGGAAAAAGCCCTTAGGAATTTCTGATGGGTGGTCAGATATGGTAAGCTAATAGTTGAAACTTTAACATAGCTTCTCAGTGTGAGCATCTGGGACCTGAAAGTTATAACTCAGTAGTCACTTCAAAAGGCAGCCATTCTGTCGAGCCAAGTCACTTGCCTATTCTGAGGTTTCATTTTCTCACCTGGAAAATAAAGTATCTCCTTTCTCTTTCAGATTTGGAAGAGGAAAGGCAAGAAGCCTCCAGTACGTAGTGCAATATTGACTGCTATCGAATTGTAACTGACCCATAGCTGACCTTCCACCAGGTTTTCAGGAGGCAGCCCAACTTTCTCTTGCAGAACAGCTGATGGATTTGAACAATGTGTTTTGGGGTTGGCAATGCAATTCCTTATCACAATGCCACCTGAGTTTCCTATTCAGCATCAGAGCAACCTATAAGCCCCTCATGACAGATGACTGTACTGGCTATGTATGAAGTACGTTGTATATATGAAGTTGTCTGGGAACTGAGCTCAGGTCTTTAGAAGGTAAAAATTCTACTATAAAAAATGATAATAATAATAATTTTTACCTTGTTTTATAATTTAAACATCAAAATACATTATTATCAATCATTCTGCTAATTTAGAACCTGAACCATAGTTTTGTGTTCTCTGTCTAAAATTTTTTTCTAGTTTTTCCCCCATTCCGAAAGTTACGTGTGTTCATGGTGAAAATTTAAATCACGTTGCGTTGTTTTGTTGTTACATGTCATCAAATCATCCATGCCTCATAGCAACCCTATGTGCAATAGCTCTGAACCCTGCCTTATTCTGAGCCAGCCTCTCTCTCTCCGATACACCTATCCCTATTGCCCCAGTTACCATGTCAGTCCATCTCATCTAGGGGCTTCCTTTCCTGTGCTACCTCCCCACCCTTCTAAGCATGATATCCTTCTTCAAGGCCACATGCTCAAAGTATGTGAGACAGAGCTTCAAAATCCTTGCCTCCAAGAAGAAACTTGGTTTCACCTTCTCTAGGTCAAACCTGTTTATTCTTTTTTTTATTTTAATTGTAAAAAAAAAAGTATGGGGATCCAATAGGGTAAGGTTTGGGGGCAGAAGAGTGAGGATGGGTAGGGATGTAAACACAGGGTTGCACAATTTGGTGGTGAAGGAAATGAGAAAGATGTGGTGGGGACCAGAAAAAAACAGGGTAATGGTAGGCATAGTCCAATGGTGCTTATTTTCTTTTTTTTTTTAACAAAGAGATTCAATTCAACGGCACATAATAACAACAACAACAATAAAGAAATTCTTTTTCATTTTTGGGTTTCTCATTTGGGAATGGGGCGCAGACTCTGGCTGCTTCATGCTGAACAGGGGTATTGAGATTAAAGAGAAGAGTGGCCCACTTTAACACTTTACTGGTGGTCTTGAGTTGAAGATTCATGCCCTCTTTTTCCATTAAAAAGTATTTTCCTGACGTTTTCTGCCCTCTGAACTGCAAAGTGTTTGCCTGGGTGAGTCCAGTGGGGGTGTCTGGGCGAACTTTGAGGCTCCATCCGCCTTCACTTTCTTACCTCGCAGTTATATTTCTCTTTTGTCTCTGAAAGATCTGTTTATTCTTTTGACAGTCCATGGTGTATGTTCAATACTCTTCAGCACCACAACTCAAAGGCATTGATTCTTCTTCTATCATGCTTGGTCATTGTTCAGCTTTCTGATGAGTAACTAGTAATTGTGAAGCCTGAATCAGGGGCACATTAGTCTCTAAGACTGACACCATTGTTCTTTAGCACTTTGGAGAGGTCCCAGACAGTAAACTTCCCCAGTGCAACTCTTCTTTTGATTTCCTGTCTACTGGTGTCAAGAGTGTTGATTGTGGAGCCAAGCAAGCGGAAATTGTTAACAACTTCAATCTCTTCTCAATTTATCATGATGTTGTCAATTGGTATTGAAATCTACTACTCAGTGCTTGGCATATATACTTCTAGAACTTTTTCAATGACTGGAAATGAGTTTGTATAAACTGCAAACAGTACTAAAACTAGTTGCTGGCTGGACATCTTCCTATCCTTTTACATCAATCTATTGAGCTAAAGTCTAAAAATATTTCATTAAACAGGTGTACCATGAATGTAGTCAGACTTTGAAGAGTTATTAATAACCTTGCTTGCTGAAAACAAAAAACACTTACTGAAGAAACTCAAAAACTTCAGTATAACTTCAGCACTAAAAACAAAAAGAAAAAATCTTCACAGCAGGACGAAGTTGTCAAGGATTTCATTTCACTTGGATCCACAATCAGGGCCCATACAAAAAGCAGTAGAGAAATCAAACAATCTATTGCATTGGGCAAATCTTTTGTCAAGGACCCCTTCACAGTGCTAAAAACCAAGGCTGTCATTTAGAGGACTAAGGTGCCCCTGACCCAAGCCATGTAATTTTCAATCTATTTGCATCACAATTAGGCAATGAATAAGGAAGACCAATGAAGAACTGATGTCTTTGAATTGTGGTAGTGGCAAAGAACATCAACTAGATCGTGGACTGCCAAAAAACCCCTACATCTGTCTTAAAAGAGGTGCAGCCAGAATGCACCATAGAATGGTGTGGCTTTATCTCACTCATTTTGGGCCTGTTACCAAGGAAAAGATATCATGCGTGGTTATGTAATAGATCAGCAAAAAAAGACAACGACCTTCAAAGACACAGATTGGCACAGCGGCAGCAACGGTGGACTCAAGTACAGCAGCAATCTTGAAGATGTTGCAGTCCAGGAAGTGTGTTAGACTTTTATGTCTTAGAGCCAACTCACCATCATTTGCTTAGCTAGTTCCTTTCCAACGGCCATGTTGGTTGCTCCTGATTTTTTATGGTTATCCACAGAACACCAATTCCTATTTTTAGTCCTTCAGCCTTGTACCACTAGTTAAACATTGCTGGACAGTCATCCTGTACCATAATGACAAACACAGAAAATGCATTTAATCCTTAACACACCTTTTCCACCTAGGTGGCAATGAGTTTGAGGTGACTTTATGTTTGCTTTTGGAATTTTTCCTTTTTTTTTTTTTTTGGCATTTTCTGCCAGATTTGCTAGATAAAGAAAGAGAAACAAAGAATTGAAATGAAGAATTTTAAGTCGCCTGCCTCCATTTTCATTGTAAGTAGCAGAAACAAGGTGGAATCTGTAGTTGATTGCCTTGGTGACCTTGATCTTTCCTGATCTCTTCCCTTTGTGTGGTCCCTCTCACACTAACTCTGTCTTTGGCCATGTCATTTGCTGTGTCCAATGGAATAGTAGAAAATTTAATGCAAATAAGAACTTGAAAGAGTGTTCACATGATTCCACTCAGCAGTGAGAACAAACCCAGGGCCGTGTGACAGAAAGCAGAACACAGGAAGCATTAAATCAAGTCCATCATGCCAGTCCTCAGCTGACGTCCAGACTGACCTGAGGTGACGTCTTGGCTGACCTGAGGCATGCGAATAAGCCCAGCAAGACTAGCCAATCCATGAATATCAACAGAGCACATAGGTAACCTACTCTTGTTACTTGCTGTAGAGCTGAC
>NW_006399842.1:3500729-3546838 GCF_000299155.1 Elephantulus edwardii | reverse complement strand
TATCTCAGTCACAAAGGGACAAATGCTATATGGTGCCACTGTTGTAGAATGAAGCTGGCATTGGGGTGGGGGTAAGACTGAGAAAAACTGTCCTATCTTTTGACATCCTCACCATCTCCAATATGCTAGAGCTCATTATTACCATTACCATGTTACTCACTCTTGTTGAAAAGCTCCCTTTTCTAAGTCAACTCTCCATCTTTCCTTCTCCAAGGACTGCCTCCTCCACATATCCAAAGTATGCGTGACAAAGCTTCACCATCCTTGCTTCCAAGGAGCACCCTGATCCCATTTTCCCCAAGACAGACTTGTTCAATCCATGGGATATTCTGTATGCTCCTCCAACACCAACATTCAAAGGCATTCATTCTTCTGTAGTTTTTAGTCATTATTCAAATATACCATGGTTTGAATCAAGTGCACCTTATTCTTTAAGCTGACATCATTGCTTTTAGCAGTGAGAAGTCCCTGACAGCAAAATTTTCCTAAGGTAACTCAAGGAATGCAGCCTTCAGTATGGATTGCATCTCAGTGTCAGGAAAACAAAGATTGTTACCGCTGGACCAATAGGCAGCATCATGATGGAGAGAGAGGAAATTGAAACTGTCAACCATTTCATCTTGCTTGGAGTCACAATTAACACCCTTGTCTCAGCAGTCAGGAGATAAGGAGATGACACATTGCACTGGGAAAATCTGAAGTTAGGAACTCTTCAAATTATTGAGGAGTAATGATGTCAGTTTGAGGACTTGGGTGTAGCTGATTCAGGCCATGTTCTTTCTGACTACTTGCTATGTGTCTGAGAGCTGGACAGTGAATAAGGATGACAGGAAAATAATTGACACCTTTGGGCTGTGGTGTTGGAAAAGAGCACTGAACATCTCATGTGTGGCGAAGAGAACAAACAGATATGTCTAAGAGAGGAAGCAGCTGGAGTGCTCTTTGGAGGCAAGAATGATGAGGCTTCGCCTCACAGACATTATCCATGTTGCTAAGAGGAACTATTCCTTGAAGAAGGACATGATGCTGGGAAGGGTGGAGGGTCAGTGAAGGAGAGGTAGATCCTCAACTAGGTGGATTGTCACAATGACTGCTGCAATGGGCTCTTGTGTGTCAGGAAGTGTGAGGATGGTGTAGGCTAGAACAGGGTTCAGATCTTTTGTTCATGAGGTCGCTATGAGTCTTACTCAACTTGATGGCACCCAACAACTAACATCAACAACCAATAGAAAATAAAAATACAGTTTTTCTTTCAAGCCACTACATTTTGGTATGGTTTAATACAAAGCAATAGCTGACTGATACAAAGCTACACTGTCAAAATCCCTACTGGATGATTCCATTACTTTTGCCAGGGTTCAAAACTCTACACATAGCTCATATGTAACAGACACTACGTTGACAAATGTGCAGATTCAGAACTAAAACTCAGTCTGATGAGAAAGGACCTAAACAAGTAACTGTAACTCACAGAAGGGACCCGAGGCTCAGAGAGGGATTTGGCTTGATCATGATCACACAGCATTCTAGTGGCAAAGAGAATGTCCAAACCTCCTGATCCTAAATCCAGGATTCCTGGTGTCACTTAAGAATCCTTGGAGTGGTACAACAGTTAACACACTAAACTGGTAAACTCAAAGGTTGGAGGTTCCTATTCACCAGGAGTTGCCTTAGAATAAAACCTGATGATCTACTTCTGAGAAATCAGTTCTTAACAACTCCAAGGAGCACAGCTCTGTTCTGATATGCATTGGGTATCATCAACCAGAATCAACTCAACTCATCTGATTTGGTTTGATTCTGAGGACCGTTCAAACCTTCAAGAATCCCAGAGAAATTAGAAGTTGTAGACCCAGGCCCACCTCCAACTATGCCGGGAGGGCAGCACCCCCAGAGAGAGCCTGCTCCGGATTTAATAAGTCGGGGGGAAGTGCTCCAGTTTCCATCTGAAGACATTAACTGCGAATTTATATCTGAGGCCCAGTGTGCAGTTTTTTATGCATCCTTAAATACCAAAACATAATTACCAATGTCAATACATAATGTTTATTTCTTTCAGAGCCGACATTTTCATTTTCCTGAGCAGGCGGGAAAAATGATATGCATAAAAATAATGACAAATATTAAAAGTCTCCCAAATAAGGGGCCAGGATCACTGGCGTAATCCTAAATTTAAATGCACTCACGGTGGCAGCCACATTAAAGGTCTGATAAGCCAAATTAGGTTCCATGTAAGCATAATTAATCTTCTTTTTCAATGAAGATATTACAGGGGTGTTAATTTGAATCCCAAAGGCCTTTGGGAAATTGAATTATATAGATAAAGCAAATATTTGACCTTTTGCAGATAATTACTATTTTAAAAAAATTCACAATGCAAATGAACACCAAGTAAACCTTGGGTGTTCTCTGCAGAAATGAAATTCTTTATAAATATGCAGAGAGAGAAGAGGCAGGTAGTCTCTCCTATTCAGCCTCACAGCTTTTATTTCAAATCTGAAAGCATAAAACTCCAGCCGGGGGTCTTGGTGTTTATTAACAAATAATTGAGTGGAATTTGCCAGCGTTGATTATGTCAAATTTGCAAATTATCCGTTATCATTCACAGGTCATTACATTTCAAAAGACAGCTGGCAATGGAGGCTCTGTTGCTACAGCAATGATCCCGGGGCCAGCACTGATTGGGTCTAATGCTTTTCAAGGTAAATGACTCAGCAGGGGGAACAGTACTGCTGTCACCTGAGTCAGGGTCCTGAGTACCCAGTGAGGCTGGCAGGCAGTGTCTGCATCAGCACCACGGCCTTTTGGTTTCCTGGTGGAAGAAAGAGCAGGGACTTAGGAGCAAACCCTGGACCTTAAGCAACCTTAAGTTCATCACCAAATATCTCTGGGCTCAGTTTCCTCAACTGTAATGAGCCCAAATAATCGCCACAGGAAAGATCCCATTAAATCAAGGATTAAGTGTCTAGAGTGATGCTCTGACAGATGTGCATTTCCCAGCTGGCAATCCTGGCTCTGAGGCATCAAAGTTTGTTTACATGTTGTTGCTGTTGTTGTGGACCGTTGAGTTGGAGCCAACTTATAGCTGACCCTGCAGTGGGTTTTCAGAGGCAGGAAGTCACACTGGAGGAGATTGCCTATCTTTGTCCTGTGGAGCATTTGGTTAATTTGAACCATGTTCCTTTGGGTTGGCAGTGCAACTCCTTACCACAAAACCACCAGAGCTCCCTGTCTGTTTTTGCATAGGTATTTCATTTAGTCTCAAATCCAATCCTTGAGAAAGGGCTGTTGGTAACTATCTTTCAAATGAAGGAATTGAGATCTTTTGGGGGAAAGATTTTTTTTTTTTTTAATCTCATCTCCATCAGAATATTCTAAACTCTGAGGCTTCATTCAAAGTGGTGTTTTTGTGTGGGTTTTTTTTCCATGGATAACCTATTTAGTACCAAACATAACGCTTGAGAAATGACTATCATTGCCTCCATCTTTCAAATTAAGAGACTGGGGTGTAGAGGGGTGACAGCAATCTGTGAAATGGGGTCAGGCCAGGGCCAAACCACAGGCTGTCCCACCAGAGTCTGGTCTCTCTTCTCCCTCAGTGGCTGGTCACAAAGATATACTGTACTCCTCTCCAAAAGAAAGGCCTTAATCACCATCCATCCATTACACCACATGTCCCAGCATCCCTGGCTTACCAGGCAGCCCAGGGGACCCCGGAGATGTGACACTGAGGGACTGCCTGAGGTGTTCTCTAGTTCTTTGGATAAGTCTGTGCAATAGGATAATTCCTGCCTTTGTTTCCCTTCTAAAGCTCAACCCCAGCTACTGGGGACAAAGTTCTAATTAGAATATCCATGGAAAAGAAGACGCTTGGAGGAAAAAAGCAAGGAAAAAGGTATGGTCACATACAGTGACAGAAGAGTGGCCTGCTTGACCTGAAGGTGGTCAAGGCTAGGTGGCTGAGGCTAAGCGTTCAGGGAAACTATTGTGATCCAGTTTTGAGGGATGAATAGTAAGAGTTTAACGGGTAATGTAAAGAGGGAAAGTATATTCCCAGTGTAACAAACAGCAGGGGCAAAGAGAGAGGAGTGAAAAGAGGGAGAAGGTACCGTGTTTGAGGAGGGTCAAGGCCCTGCAAGACTTGGTCACCACTCCCTGTGCAACCTGCTCTGGCCCCACAACCCCCTCATCCCAGAATCAACCACTCATTCATGGCCTTACTTTTTAGTCCAGGGATAACAGAGAGATCCAAAACTGACCCTGACTCAGAGACAGGAAAAGAGGTGTATTCTCCTAATGACATCCTTCTCCAACCTATTCTAAGCTCTGCCTGAAGCATCACTCAGAGAAAGAGCATTATTTTTGTATTGAGGTCAGAAAAAGAAGTTTTGCCAAACTCACTGCCTTACCACTGTTTCAGCAAGGGAAGTCCAGAGGCCGCGACTCCTGGGAAGAAGTGTTTGAAGTGAAAGACATTTAAATGGTCAGAAACAGGGCATTTCACACCCCCCACCCCCATCATTATTACACTGGAGTTTTCTATCTTTCTGATTAGCGTAGAATTGAATCTGGCCAGGCAAAATTGAATTTGTACATTTCTCTAATCATACAATCTTCAAACACTGAATGTACTAATCCCAATTAGTCTGCCTGGATCTAAAAGGAGGGGGGAAGATGTCCTATTGACAAGAAAGAAGTGAAGACTCAGAGACTGGAGTTCTCACAGATTGATCGGGTGGAACTGAAAGTTCATAAGGACCTTCCCAGGCCAGAGGTGGGTGGCTTTCCAGGCAGGGGATGGTTTGGAGAGAGGTTCACCTGCAGTAACAGTGAAACCCCAGGGTTTGGAGCAGGTTCAGGGAGCTAAGCCTTGACTTTTGGCAAAGGTGCTTCTGCAAAGAGATAATGTATGTGTCAAACAACCCCCTACCTGGCAGATAGAGGGTGTCATAGCCCAGAGGACCATCATCCAAATTAAACCTTAGACTGGGCATAGATACTTCCCAGGTCCATCTCTACCCATCCAGTAGAATCCCTGTAATTTTTCTTCTCTTACCACACACACTCTTTTCCCTTTTTAATTGTATTTTGAGTGAAAATTACAAAAAAAATTAATTTTTCATTCAACCATTTATATAATTGTTCTATTTCATTCATTATTACATTCATAACGAAATCTCACCTTCCCCACTTCCTACCTATAATTCCGATTTCCATTAGTCCTTCTATACTCCTTTAAAGTGTATTCTTAGTCTTCCCTTTCTTTAGTGATACTGTGCAGGTCATCCCTTTACTCAATATTGTCTTTTTCATCTTTCATCTTAATATATGTCTAATAATATTGGAAGCAGGAGTGGCATCCACTTCCCAAACAACATGCCACAGAAAACTCTATGAATCTTGATAAATGTCAATAGTTGTAGAGGTTCTTCAGGCCTTTTGTTCATATGAGTCGTGTTTGACTTGAAGGCAATCAACAATAACAACATATTGATATATGTGTACTGTCTATTCAGGAGCTTTGGTGGCCTAGTGGTAAGAAGCTGTGCTGCAATTCTGAAGGCATGTGGTTCTAATA
Source organism: Elephantulus edwardii (assembly GCF_000299155.1). Classification (NCBI taxonomy): domain Eukaryota; kingdom Metazoa; phylum Chordata; class Mammalia; order Macroscelidea; family Macroscelididae; genus Elephantulus; species Elephantulus edwardii. Next base: position 3,541,260 of record NW_006399842.1, on the reverse strand, counting down.
CACCAGCTGCTCCGCAGGAGAAGGATGGGCAATCTCCTTCCGTGTGATTGCTGCCTCTAAAAACCCACAGGAGGGTCAGTTATGGGTCAGTTTTGACTCGATGGTACACAACAAACTGTATATTATCTGTGGCATAGCACACAGCAGGCACTTCAGCTAGTCCAAAGGTGGCACCTCTTTGGAGGTTCGAATCTACCAGCAGCTCTACAAGAGAAAGATGAACAATCTCCTTCCAGGCAATTTACAACCTCTGAAAATCCACTGAAAGGTAATCTATGAGTCCACTTCAAGTTTCATTATGTATTTGTTAATTTTTACTTCCCTTCCTTTAATTATACACTTTCTGGGGTGGTCTTGATGCCCAGTTTTGATTACCATCTCCACCTCCCTTTTGAATGTTCAGAGTTCCTTTAATTTAACGTGGACCCCACTCTAGTTAATCTCTTCCTCTGCTCCTCATATTTAAAAAAAAAAAAAAGTTAATGTCAATTCCAACTCCATAGAACCTTCTAGTATTGAGTAGAACGGCCCTATCAAGTTTCCTAGACTGTAATCAGGTCTTTCTCCCTCAGAGTGACTAGTGGATTTGAAATTCCAACCATATGGTTAGTAGCTAAGTGTTGAACCATTTCATACACTCCCTCCAAAGGATTTTCTCTCTTAGAAAGTCTGGAAACAGGTTTGCTCTGTGTGGAAAAACCAAAACAACAACAAAAAACACACAACCAATAAGACATTTAACTGTGTTCATATGAAATCTATACCTAGACCAAGAGGTTGTTGTCTGAACAAAGCAAGGGAATATTACATGGTTTAGAATCAGGAGAAGTGTGCATTGGGGATGTATTCTTTCTCCATACTTGTATAATATGTGTGCTGAGCAAATAATTCATGCAGCTGGACTCTATGAGGAGGAATGTGGCATCAGGATCAGAGGAAGACTCATCAACAGCCTGTGTTATCGGATGACACAACCTTGCTTGCTGAAAGTGAGGAGGACTTGAAACGCTTGCTACAGACAATCAAGGACTACAGCCTTCAGTATATGTTATATTTCAATATTAAGAAGATAAAAATCTTTACCACTGAGCCAATAGGTAACATCATGATAGAGAAATAATTGAAGATGTCTATTATTTCATCTTGCTTGGATCAATAATCAAAACCCTTGGTAAGAACAGTCAAGAAATCAAAAGATGATGGAACTCTGGTAGCTTAGTGGCAGCAAGCTGCGCTGCAATCACAGAGGTGTGCATTCTAATCCACCAGATGCTCTGCTGGAGAAGGAGGGACAATCTCCTCCTGTACCTGTCAGATTCAATTTGACAGTACATGCACAAAAAATAATAAATAAAACCAAAAACAAAAACAAGCAACAAAAATACAAAACCAAAACAAAACAAAAAAGAAATCAAGATATATTGTGTTGGGCAAGTCTGCCAGAAACCTCTCAAAAATGCTGAGGAGCAATAAGTCATCTTGAAGACTAACATGTGCCTGATTCAAGCCATGGTCCACACAATCACTTGATACGCATCTGAAAGCTGGACAATGAATAGTGATTTATAGAAGAAGCATTGATGCCTTTGAGTTGTGGGGTTGGACAAGAGTACTGAGTATCCCACGGACTCCCAAAAGTTCTTTGAAAAGTACAGCCAGAATGCTCCTTGGAGGCAAAGATCGTGAAGCTTTATCTCACTTTGGGCATGTTGCTGGGAGAGGTTATTCCTTGAAAGGGGACATCATGCTTGGAAAGGTGAAAGGTCAGTGAAAGAGAGGAAGACCCTCAATGAGATGGATTGACACAGTGACTGCAGCAATGGACTCAAGTGTGTCACAGATGATGAAGATGGCATAGGACAGGACCAAGTTCAGGTCTGTTGTACAGGGTCACTATGAGTCATACTCAACTCAATGTCAGCTAACAACACAGCAACAGAAAAACTCGCAGTCATTGTCTTGGTATTTGCCGCTAAGTTTTTTTCCATTTGTACTTTTTCTTTAATCACATTGGTATGACATTATGATTTTGTGTGTGTATGTGTTAGCAAAGATAGAGAACAATATGAAGTGAGTTTGATGAAAGATTATTTCTGCCCCTAGGTGGAGCTCTGGTGGCCTAGTGGCAAGAAGGTGCAATGTAATCTTGAAGGTATGCAGTTCAAGGCCACCAGCTGCTCTGTGGGAGAAAGATGGACAACCTCCTCCTGTTCAATTAACTGCTTCTGAAAACCCACTGGAGGGTCAACTGTGGGTTGGTTCCCACTCAACGGTACACAACAACAACAACAGATTATTTATTGGCTTCTCCTAGTTTTACACATACAAAGAGACCTCATTAAGGGGGGAAAATGTCTAGCTTAACAGTGAAATTAAACTCAAAGTTAAAACTTAAGAGAGAATGAAAGCAATTTTGACTTAGAATGGGTCCCAACATAGCTCAGCCATTGTGTAAAGTTTGTCAGAAGAGGATAGCTTCAGATATTTTAAGATAGCATTACATGTATCACAAAAGTCCATCTGAATTGAAGAATTAAGAGTCAACTGACACCAGAAATCTGTTTTCTTGCTACAGGGAAATGCAGAAAGAGGAGTTGGAGCCAGCACTCTGTCTAGTGAAGCTCATCAGTGATAATGCAGAATCCCAGCAATGCACGACGTGAGCTCTCCCATTCTTAAACTCTGATTCTTTTCTCAGTTTCTGATATGCCTCTAAGAGTTTTTCAGAGAAAGCTTGGGCCAGTGACAGTGCAGTGGCAGAATTCTCCTCCTTCCAATGCACCTCATATGAAGAAACCACCCATGACTTGGATGTTGTCATGAAGCTGAATATCATGCAAACCAATACTTGGAAGAAAGGCATGATGTGATCTACTTCCAAAACATCAGTCAATGAAAATCTTACAGATCACAATGCTCTAATATCTCTGTGCATGGCTTCAGAGTTAGTCAGAGGCCACCTTGACAGCATTTAAAGATAAAGATAAGAGCAAGGGGGTTATAGTGTCTGAATCTGCCTGTCTTCTCCAATACAAAAACATCAGCTCCATGGTCCAAACCTCTCCTTCAAACTGACCATCATCCCCAGTACACTGCCTACCACATAGTAGTTTTGCAATAAATAACAAATGAATTCATTAGTTAAAGAAGGTGTGGTCTTTTGTTTGCCTTTCTAAATGTAAGATTCATTGGAAGAATAGAAAATTGTTGGGCCTCGACCATTTTCCTTTCTCAATCTGTAGATATTTGTCCGCGGCTACGGTGGAGGGCTGAAGCCAGCCCAACTTTTGTTTCTTAGTGGTTTTGTCTCTTAGAAATTTTGCTTCTTCCCACTGGAATCTTGATCAGCTAATCGTATCTACCATTTCCCTTGTTATTCAAAGTATTATGTGAGATTTATCAAAGTGCGGGTCTCTTACTTGAGCTTTGTTAGGCAGGGGGTTCTTTGTGCCCCATATCATTTTCTGTAGCGAGAGCATCAAACTGTTTTTAATTACTGCCTCGGCGCCAGTTGCCCGGATCTTTCCTCAAGAACTGCTGTATTATCTATTATTGCCCCAGCCCTTCTGTCTTTATCCTTTTCCCCTGCCTTCTAAGGGAGCTTTTTAAGATCTTCCTCCACATCACTGATTTGATTTTCTATAAAATCAATTCCACCCTGATGCTTCCAGGGAAGTTTTCATGATTGTATTGCCTCTTTGATCCCTTGTAAATCTTCCTTATCTCATCCATCTCACTTTATATTTCATCAAGGTTGTCTTTTCATCACAGCTTTTCGCCCCTTATTTCTGCTCTTGTTTCAAAAGCCACTGGCTGACTCCCTACAGTCAGGAGAGCGTCCATGGGAGATGCTGTACTTTTTTTTCTTCTCCTGGATCTAAAAAAATTCTCTGAAGTTTTACATTGTTTTGGGTTTTGAATATTCTTATTCATTGTTTTGACAATATATTTTGAAGGTTCTAAACCATTTTTTAAGAGGAGGAAACATCTTTGGAATAAAAAACCAACACTGAACTATTAGTCAAATATCAAATAAACATCTTTGGTGATTTCAGTTCATATCTTTATTAAAGTGCCAATGACCTGCCAGCTCCCAAGTCAGTTTCTAGTGCCCAGCAGGCTCTCATCTGGTGCAGCTTTTCTGAATGGACTCTTTTTCTGGATCTTGACACTTAGAAACAGCCAAGTCACAAACCTTGCTGCTTCTAATGTCCACCATCTTGTTGCTAGGAGTTTGTCTACCCACTTGTCCAAGAAAATCTGTTCAACTTTTTTTCGTTTTTCTGTATGGGTCCAGATAATTAATTAACGCTATAGATATGAGAGTAAATTTGTCCCCGAACATTTAATTGTGCTAATACGAAACCTATACTTGGACCAAGAGGCAGTAGTCAGAACAGAGCAGGGTAACACTGCATGGTTCAAAATTGGGAAGGGTGTACGCCAGGGATGCATCCTGTCTCCATACCTTTTCAACATGTATGCAGAGCAGATTATCCGAGAGGCTGGGCTCTATGAGGAGAATTGTGGCATCAGGATTGGTGGAAGGTCTATTAACAATCTCCGTTATGCAGATGACACAACCCTGCTTGCTGAAACTGAGGAGGACCTCATGCACTTGCTCCGAAGGGTCAAGGACTGAAGCCTTCAGTATGGACTAAGGCTCAATGTCAAGAAGACAAAGATTCTCGCCACTGGACCAATTGGCAGCATCAGGATGGATGACGAAGAGATTGAGAGTGTTCACAGCTTCAGTTTGCTCGGCTCCACAGTTAACACTCTTGGTACCAGCAGTCAGGAAATCAAAAAGCGTATCGCAATGGGAAAGTCTGTTGTTAGGGACCTCTCTAAGGTACTCAGGAGCAACAGTGTCTCTCTGGAGACTAAGGTGCGCCTGATACAGGCCATGGTATTTGCAATCGCTTGTTATGCATCAGGGAGTTGGACAATGACTAGGGAGGACAGAAGGAGAGTGGATGCTTTTGAGCTGTGGTGCTGGAGAAGGGTACTGAATGTACCCTGGACTGCCAGGAAAACAAACAGATTTATCTTGGAGAGGATTAAACCAAGCTACTCCTTGGAGGCAAGGATTCTGGGGCTTCGTCTGACATACTTTGGACATGTTGCCAGGAGGGACGGGTCCTTGGAGAGGGACATCATGCTTGGGAGGGTTGAGGGACAACGCAGGAGGGGAAGACCCTCTATGAGATGGATTGATTCGGTGACTGGGGTAATCGGGATGGGTGTGTCAGAGGCGGTGCGTTTGGCGCAGGACAGAGCAGGGTTTAGGGCTGTTGTGCATAGGGTCGCTATGAGTGGGAAACGACTCGACGGCACATAACAACAACAACAGTAACAGCCATATGCCTAACAGAAAGTATGGATGGACCATTGATTCCTGGACAGGATTTCAGGGGAGGTTGATATTTAAGTCTTATATGAGAGAAGAAGATACTTATTGCCCCTTCCTAGTTCTTAAGGTTGCTATGAGTCATACTTGATGCAACTACATCTAACTACAAGAGGCCTAAGTGTTCAGGCCCAGTTCCCGGGAGACCATTTTGGTCTCATTCCACACACTAAATTCACGGTGGAGGCAGCCCTCACCTTTCCTCCAGCAAAGACTTGGGTCTGAGTTGTCAGCCTAGATCCTGCAATAACAAGGGGGGAAAGACCAACTGGCTCCAAACTGAAATGAAACATCAAAGCAACATTGATTAGGAGAGATGGCTCCTAGCAACCTGAAGGAGTATCATGATTGCAGGAGCTGGTGGAGACAAACTGCTTCCTAACCAAGGTCAAAAACAGGCAAAACTCACTGACTAACTGAAATGAGTTGTTAGCAATAGATCTAGAGTCAGATCTTCTCTTCTGTCTTCTAACCCAACACCCCTTTCGCTATACAGTGGCTCAGAAAGCTCTATGGCCCAGTGGGTAAGGAGTTGTACTCCTAACCTAAAAGCAGGCAGTTCAAATCTACCAATTACTCCACATGAAAAAGATAGGAACTCTCCTCCCATTGATTTAAGCCTCTGAAAACCCACTTGAAGGTGAACTATGAGTTGGCTCCAACTCAACAGCGTGTAACAACACATAGTAAGTAGATTTAGCAATACCTTAGTTATTTAGTACTACTAGACTAGAAATCCCACAACAGGATTCACAAACAGAATTGTATTATCTCACAGTTTGGGCAGCTATAAATCTTACTGCTAGACAGAACCACTAGGGGAAGCTCACTCTCTATGTGTTAAGTTTAGAAGAAGATCCTTATTAAAATCTTCCCCTCAATCTAGGAGGTTCTCATCATAGGGACTCTGGTTCCAAAAGACATCTTTTTCTTCTCAGAGCTCCTTTCTGGGTATTAAGTCTCCTTTGTTCAGCTTACTTCTCTCTTATCTACTTTAAGATAAAATGTGATGCATGCCACATCCCAGAGAAATGTCTCTTAGATCAGAGCTGTGACTTGAGTAAAGGTGTTGAATACCACCCTAATCCCAAGTCATTCAGCCCCATGCCATGGGGAATGATTACGTCATAACATAATTGCAAAACCACTGAGAATTATGACCTAGCCAGGATGACACATATTTTGAAGAGATACATTTAATCCATGACAGCAAGGCAAAGAGTAGGAGAAAAAGAGATTTTGTTGTCAGCAAGAAACAAGAATCTTCTTGGGTCGGTAGAAAGATATTAAAGTAGAAAAAAATGAAGATGGAGGTAGTGGTTGAGAAAAAGCTTTATCTGAAATGATGAGGATACAAGAAGATGCAGACATGGACTATGCCTTTAAGGGCCATATGTAATTTAATAGAGGAAAAAGAACAACAGAACGTGTAAATTAAAAATATGCATGCATTCATGTATGTTTTTGATATTAAAGCTGCATCAATTTCACATCTTTTAGTATTGTATATGGAAGTACATAGGGGTGAAATTACATCATGTCTGGGATTTGCTTTAAAATCTTAAGTGCAGCCAGCGATTAGCAATGCCAACTTCACCTGCAAGCTTGTTAGTAATGTAAATTCTCTGGCCCCACCCAATCTTTCTTGCATAAGGCTCTTCAATTTAACAAAAGCCCCCGGTGATTCCTTAGCACATTAAATATCAATATGCACAGATTTAAAAGGGAGAAAAGGAGGAGGAGGAGGAGGAGAAGCAGCATTGATTTAACAAAGCAAACAGGAAAAGGGGAGAGGGAAGAAAACAGGGCAAAATACTGAAATATTGAATCCAGATGATGGCATATGGGAGTTTGTTGTTCTAGTGTGTGCATTGTTCTTGCGTGTACTTGGAAATGTCTGTACTAAAAAACTGTTAAATGCTGGGATGGATTGGGAAGGAAAGAGAGGAAGTCAAAGCCCATGGCATCAGAAGTCACCATGGGCAGGCAGGCAGGCAGGCCAAGGGGCCCCAGGCAAACAGCAATGCTGGTTTGGGAAGTGTCATCAAGTGACTGATCCATGGCACACAAGGACGTTAGCAAAGGTTGGGACCCACAGGTCAAGCAGGATGAATGAAAAACCCTCAAATTTGACACACTTCCTGGTCCAATTTCAGCACACCAAGGAACAAGAAAAAAAAATACTGAAGACTTTCAGGGAGAAAAATACAACTGCAAAGAGTATCCAACCCCTACTCTGCCCTCACCTCATGTGCAGGCATGGAGCAAGGCCTCTGTATTAGTTTCCTATGGCTGCTGTAACAAATCAGCTCAAACTTGGTGGATTAAAACACCACAATACTCATTCTCTCTCCATTCTGGAGGTCAGAAGTCCCAAGCCAGTTTCACCAAGCCAAAGCACCAGGGGATAATTCATTGTCTGTCAGTGCCATCCAAGCTTCGAGACTGTCATTCCTTGCATCCTCTCGCTTGCGGCCCTTTCTTTCATATTCAAAGCCATAAGCATGGTACCTTGCTTCAGTGGCCACTTTGCCTTCTTCCTCTGTAGAAGAGTCTCCTTCTGCCCTCCTTTTGTAAAATGCTTGGGATGAGATATTGGACCCTCCAGGAAAATCTAGAATGTTCTCCTCATCCCAAGATCTTTAACTTAACTGAATCTGCAAAGTGTCTCTTGTTACATCAGGCAGCATTCAGAGGTCTCACATGGACATTTTAGGGGCTGTCATTCGGTCTGCTACAAGCTCTAAGTTGTAAGGAAAAAATGGTCTTGTAAAAATCTGGTGGTGTAGGCCATGGCGTGTTACATTATTAACCCACAGGCTGCAAATCTTTGGTGGTTCAGATCTACCAGTGGTTTAGCAAAACAGTCTTTTGGCATTGTGACTCAACGTCTCAGAAACCCAGTAGAGGGTCATTTCAAGTCAAAATGGACCCCACAACAGTGAGAATGAGAATAAACAAATACAAAGCCATAGCAAACCAGGAGAAGGGAAGATATAAAGAGAAAGATATTCTTTTTAATGTTTTTGTTTTTATTTATTTGAATGAAAGCATACAAATCATATTGGGTTTTTTCATACAATCATTTGTAGACATTTTGGTTTATAACATTAATTGCCATTGATCAATGTAATTAATTGTTCTTGTTGTTGTTATATATTGCAGAGTTGGAACCAAGCCCCAGCCAACCCTCCAGCAGGTTCCCAGAGGCAGTCAATTGCGTGGGAGAAGGACACACATCCCTCTCCCACACAGGGAGCAGCCAGTGGTCTCGAACCATAAGCTCGTGGACCACAGTGCAGCCTCCCATCACCAGGCCACCAGAGCTCAGTCTTAAAAGAAAAATATTTTATATGAGTCTCAAAAACATCAACTACTTAAAACCTTTATGTCTCAATTTAAAAAGAAAAATTAAGTATCCATATTAAGAAGGTTCTACAGAAAATAATAGTAATAATAACAACTTTGTGTTACTGTGTGTCATTGAGTCTAAAGCGACTCACAGCACGACCCTTCACTGGGTTTTCAGAGGCAATAATTCACACAGGAAGATATTGTTAATCCTTCTCCAGAGAAGCAACTGGTGGTGGATTTGAAACGCCTGCTTTGGGATTGCAGCACAATTTCTTATCACTAAGCCACCTTTAAAATAGGGATTGTAGCCCAATTTCTTATCATTAAGCCACCTTTAAAATAGATTAAAAACACATGTTGTTGTTGTTGTTGTTGCCATCATTGTTGTTGTTGTTGTTGTTGTTGTTAGGTGCCATTGAGTCAAGTATGACCCATAGTGGTTCTATGAACAACAGACCTGAACCCTGTCTTACCCTGTGCCGTACTCACACTTCTTGGAATACTCAGGACCCTTGCTGCAGTCACATCAATCCATCTGGTGAAGAGTCTTCCTCTCTTTGCCAATCCTCCAAGCACGATGTCCCTCTCCAAGAAAAAACCTTTCCTAGCAACATAGCCAAAGTATGTGACACAAAGCTTTACCATCTTTACCTCCAAGGAGCACTCAGGCTGCACTTTTTCCAAGACATATTTGTTCTTTTGGCGGTCCAAGGGATGTCCAGTACTCTTCTCCTATACAACAGCTCAAAGGCATCAATTCTTCTTCTGTCATCCGTATTCATTGTCCAACTCTCAGACGCGCAGGAAGTGATCAGAAAAACATGGCCTGATCCAGATGCACTTTGGTCCTCAAATCAACATCATGTTCCTCAATAATTTGAAGAGGTCCTGACTGCAGACTTTCCCAGTGCAATATGTCTCCTGATTTCCTGACTGTTAATTGTGGACCCAAATAAGATGCAATCATTGACAGCTTCAATCTCTTCTTCATCTATCATGATGTTACTTACTGGTACAGTGATAAGAATTTTTGTTTTCTTGATGTTAAGACTAAAAAAATATTGAAGGCTGATCTTCTGCAACAAGTGCTTCAAGACTGCTAAAGAACAGCTGCCTGGCCTACTGACTGGAAGAGATCCATATTTGTTCCAATTCCCAAAAAAAATATTAAACAGAATGTGGAAAGTATTGAGTAATATCATTAATATCACATGCAAACAAAATATTGCTAAAGATCATTCAAAAATGGCTAGAATAGTGCACAGATAGAAAACTCTCAGAAGTTCAAGCAGAATTTAAAAGAAGCCATGGCACCAGGGATATCATTGCTGATGTCAGATGGATCCTGGCTGAAAGTTAAAAACACCAAAAGAATGTCTATTTATGCTTTATAAACTATGCAAAGACATTTGACTGTGTTTTGGCTAACATTGAGAAGAATGGGAATACCAGAGCACTTAACTGTACACATGCAAAACCTATATCTAGATCAAGAAGTTGTTGTGCAAACAGAGCAAGGGAACACTACATGGTTTGTAAGAAAGGAGTGTCTGAGGGTTGTTGTATTCTTTCTCCATACTATTCAATCTGTATGCTGGACTCTGTAAAGAAGAATGCAGCATCAGAATGAGAGGAACATTCCTCAATAATCTTCATCATGAAGATGACACAACCTTACTTGCTGAAAGTGAGAAGGACTTGAGGCACTTGTGAAAGCACATTGGGTAGAGAAAAAGATACAGGAGAAAAAAAATACAGCAGTTAAATATAAATTGAGGATGAGGAAAATGCAAGCCGATTCCAAGAGCATTTGCTGGCCCTGGTGTTTAGAGAATTCCCTCTGAACAGTAAGGGATTTGAGACAAGATTACATTCTTTTCACTACAGATCTGATCATATTATTTGGTTCTACAGTGAATATTTCCATACTCTAAATTATATAAATGATCTTTTTGTTGGGTTTTAATTTTTAGAATAAACCTATAGAGAAATCAGGAAAGACCATGGTGGCAACATAGTGAATGTTAAATGTTATATGAGCCTTGACAATATAAGAAAAATTATTCAACAAGGATTAGGGGGCTGGGGAGGAGACACAGAAGGAAGGGTGAATGCAGTGATTTCTTTATTTTTCACAGCAGAGATCAATACTTACTCACAGCAGAGATCAATTCATCCCAAAAGGAATAAATCAAGAAATAGAGACTGAGTAGGTTATATTAGTAAAAATTGCAAAAGTAGTCAATAGAAGAATTAAGAATAATAATCTGTGAAATTCAGTAAGAGAAAAGAGAGGTAAACTGTACAGAGCATACTTAAGTCCTCAACCTTCTTAGACAGAGGCTAATGTGAAGAAATAGACTCATAATATTTAAAATTATAATTGCTGGTAGACCAGCGTTTTGTCAGATGGCAGAATCTCTCTTTCTTTGTGGTTGTAGTTATGTGCTATTTAGACAGAACCAACTCATAGCTGATCCTCCAGCAAGTTTTCAGAGGCTCTAAATCACATGGGAGGAACCTGCTCGTCTTTGTGCTGTGCAGCAGCTGCTGTAAAAGAAACCCTGTTTTTGGAATGGCAGCACACCTCACCCAGTAGACCTCTCTCCCTTTCTTTAAGATCACTTGTTTGCATAAATAGGGTGAGTCTGCCTTCCAACCAGAGGGACTGCAGTATTATTTAGTCTGGCCAATCAGAGCTCTCCCTGGAATTTGACCACCACAGTTAGGGAAAAAACTAACTTCTATCCAAATTTTCTGGTGCTGCTCTAGCATAAATATCATAATATCATAAATATCGTTGTTGCTTTAAGGAATGGTTTACACACAGAGTCATTCTTGATGATTACTAGGGATGGAAAAGAGGGGAGAGGGGAGTAAAACTTAAATACATAAATTAGGTGAAGGGAAATACAATATATGACAATGGGTTGATCAGACATTGTAATTTTTAAATTACATTAATCGGTTGTAATTAATGTTATAAAACAGAATGTGCATGAATCATTGAAAGAACAATATGATTTGTAAACTTTCATGCAAATTTTTCATGTACGTTTTTAAAATTAAATTTTTAAAAGAATAAAGAACAGAAATTTCTCTTCCCACAGTTGTAAAGGCTAAAGTTCAAATCAGAGTCATGACATTTGCTTCTGAATCAGTCACTCTACACATTCTTTGTTTCCGTGGTGATCATCTGTCTTGTGTGTGTGTGTGTGTGTGTGTGTGTGTGTGTGGTGTCTAATTTGCTCTTTTTAAAACTCAGAAGCGATTAGACGTAGTTCTTGAATATGATCTAATTAAAATAACAAAACCCTATTTCCAAACCAATAGGGGTTCAATTTTCAACATAGGTTTTAGGGAAACATAATTCAATATGAAATAACTGTCAAGTTAAAAAAAATGTGAATCTGGGGTTTTCTGTCCATCTGCAACTAAGCCTGACTCTGAGTATAAGCTGAGGCAAAATCAAAAGTGACATTATTGATGCCTTAGATATGTCTGAAGCTTGTACCAGCCTAGGATTTCAGTTGCATTAACCAGTGAACTCTATGCTTTAAAAAAAAAAAAATCTCTGAGGAAACCTTTTGTACCATGTGTTTTACTGGATCGCTCTGATTCAGGGAATTTTCCAGAAGGAAGCGGAGTTTACTGCTATTGAAAAGGGATTAGAACAGCCCATGTAACCACCCAAGGGTTATCACAATCGAGCCACAGCTGGCTCCCCAGCGGCTCACACATGGAGGGGTGAAGATCATAAATTAGGGCGCAGAAAGAATTTGGCCTTTGGATGTATAGACTAAAATCTAGATTCTTCTGTCCAGGAACTATGTAACTTGGACAAGATTCTTAACCTTTCTGATCTTAGCTTTTTCCTACATAAATAAAGATACGAGTTTCTACTCATTGGGGTCACCGAGATGGTAAAGTAATTAAAAGCTAACTCAGAGATTGTACTGAATTCTCATGGCCTACTGGTAAGAAATTGCATGGTCAGCCAAAGGCATGTGGTTCAAGTCTCTCAGTTGCTCCCTGGCAGAAAGATGGACAGTCAACCCACTGGTAGGCCAGCTATGATATGGTCTCAACTCTTAGTATACCATCATCACCACTACAATAATTTATTTTCTTATACAGATAAATTTTGCCCAGGAGATGGGCAGTTAAACCAATGTGGTGCTTAGACTGCATACTCTTATTTCTACCTTACTTTGTCCAACCACCTCCTAAAGGTAAGCTGGAGGCCTTCCACACCTGATGAGAGTATGAATGATTCACTGTAATCTCCTCCAAGCACGAGACTCACTCACCCATTGTTATTGAATCGGAACCTACTCATAAACTGACCCTCAGGTGGGTTTTCAGAGGCCAGGAAATCAAGAGACGAATTACATTCAGAAAGTCAGCTGTGAGGGACCTCTCGAGAGTACTGAAGACCAACGATGTCAGGCTGGAAACTAAGGTGTGCCTGATCCGGGCTATAGTCTTCACAATTATGTGCTATGCATCAGAGAGTTGGACAGTGAATAGGGATGATAGAAAGAGAATTGATGCCTTTGAGCTGTGGTGCTGGATACGAGTGTTGAATATATCATGGACTGCTAGGAGAACAAACAGGTTTGTCCTGGAGAAGGTGAAGCCAGAATGCTCCTTGGAGTCAATGATTCTGAAGCTTCATCTGACCTACTTTGCGCATGTTGCAAGGAGGGTCTGGTCCTTGGAGAGGGACATCCTGTTTGGCAGAGTAGAGGGACGGCACAGCAGAGGAAGACCCTTGATGAGATGGATCGATTCTGTGAGTGGAGTGGTGGGAATGAGTGTAAGACGGCGAGGCTGACACAAGATAGAATGGCGTTTAGGCCTTATATACAGGATCGCTATGAGTCGCAAGCGACTCAATGGCACGTTAACAACAACAACAACAACAACAACCCTAGAGGAGATTGCCCATCTTCCTCCCACAGAGTCGCTGGTAGATCCGAACCACCAGAGAGGAGTCACCTCTGGATTAGCAGAGCAACTCCCTACAGACTGTGTCACCAACGTTCCTTTCCTCCAACTACTGAAAAGGGAAAAAAACCACCTCATGATCACAGCCACTTAACTAAAATTGGATTTTATTTCTGTCTCTTCCTCGCCTATAGAGCCAATTCTTTTTTTCAATCCTATTGTATATTTCTAAATGCCATCCTCATGTAGGGACAAATGGGAGTTTTGCTGGGAACAGTATATGATCCAGATGATCTGTACCTTGGATATAGTAAGAAAAACCACCGTGGGAGGAATCTTAATGACTTTACAATAAAATAGTATCTCTCTCAATTTATGTGGTGGGCTCTTTCTGTACATTTTAATGAGTTTTCCCCCCTTACTATAAAAGTAATAGTGTTTATTCTAATACTGTTTAATGTGCATAGTAGAAGTAATATTGTTTATTGCAGAAAACAGTGAGATAAAGAAATAAAAGTCACTCATAATTCCATAATCCCACAATCCACATTTAATTGTTATTAGCATTTTGGTGGACTTCTTTTCTGCTCTTTCACTAACATCCTTGAAATCCTATCATATGCTGCACTCTGCTTTTTCCATTGAACATTATATTGTGAATGTATCCCCAGTTCATTAAAAATTCTTTAAAATGTTTCTTTTTTTGTCAGCACGGTACTCCAGGGGACCAAAATTTATTTAATCAAATTCCCATTGTTAAACATTTTAAAGCCTTCTGATTTTCACTATTACACAACCTAAATTTTTTTATCTTCTCAATAGATGACTTTAAGCATTTGTACGTGTTAATAGATGAAGTTAGCTCTGCAGTGCCCTTGGTTCTCTCTAACACAGACAGGAAGCCAAGTGACCAGGTCTGAGGACAAGCCACCACTATCCACTTATGGCAGTCCTCCTTCCCAAAGGCAGGGCTATTCCCAGCCCTTCTTGCCAGTCCTTGCTTCTGACCCTCTTAGGCCTTCCACAATTTTATATCTGTAGAAGCAGAGGCTGCAGTCTTTGCAATGTTCCTTCCAGAAGGCTCTGGGCTCCTTTTGCCAACAAATCCTTCCCTCCTAGTTCTCAGTCAAGAGGTAAATATGATATTTTCTAACCTCTCCCCTTCATAGGGTCGCTATGAGTCACCTGCAACTCGACGGCACTTAACAACAATAACATCAACAGAGAGAGAAAGAGAGAGAGATCAGCTGGCCCAGCGAAGAGAAAACGATGTGACCAAGACAAAGGTGGGGTGACTTTTAGTTCGCGGTCCTCAGGACAGTCTTTCATTGTTTTTGTTCAGACATTCCTCTAGGTTGTATAGCCCTGGTGTACAAGTTGCCGTCCTGAGGTCACTTGTGGTTGCTGTGAGGCTGAACACTGTGACACGGATGTGTCAAATGCGTTAATGGTTGGCTACAAAGCGGACTGAGAGTGGGGTGGAGCTCCCCCATTGAACAAGCGTGGAAGGAGGAGTGGCGTCCACTTCCATAATAGCTTGCCTCCGGAAACCCTATGAACTTGGAGAAAGGATGAAAGGCACCCAAGCGTCAAGGACTCTCCTTCATAGGGTCACTATGAGTCGCCTGCGACTCGACGGCACTTAACAACAACAACTCCCATCCCCAAACAAAAGGCTTTCTTACACCTGACCCTCAGAGCAACAGGTATCCGGTGACTCTGCAGAAGTCCCCGGATCTGCTCATGAAGTCCTGCTGCCTTCTTGCAAGGGGAGTCAGAGGGGATGAGTCAGAGAGATCCTACAGCTGCGTCCATCCAATTGGTCGGGAAATAGAGCTCACGTTGGCGAAGCCACAGCATTGTTCCACATTCATGAGATTTCCACACCCAAAAAAAAATGAACCTGTATCGCATTATTCTAGGGTTTAAACTAGAAATAAAGAACCTAGGATCTAGTTGTGGCTGTGACACTAGAATGCTGTGTGATGTTGAGATGTTGTTATTATTGTTATGTGCCATTGAGTCAGAACCAACTCATAGCAGACCTTCCAGAAGGTTTTCAAGGCTATAATTGACAAAGAAGGAGATAACCAGTCTCCTTTCCAAGGTGCAGGTGGTGAATTTGAACTTCATGCCTTTGGGCTGGCAGTATAACTCCTTACCCATTAGACCACCAGAGCTCCCGATGTTGGGATGTACCTTTCTTTCTCTGAGTTGTGGGAAATCTTGAAAGGTCTTTCAGGGTCTGAAGGTTACATCTGATCCCTTCATAAAGAAAGGCCAACCTGATGCAGGTACTCAGCAACGGGTGTACCCAGCTTCCTCTCCCTCCTTCCTTTCCCTTTAGGGTTCTGGGACATGGGATTCAGTTAACATCTAGGCAGAGAGATAGGATTGATGCCAACAGATGAGAAAGAAAAAACAGACGCTGCACTGCAACCCCAGAGGTATGTGGTTCAAATCTACCAGATGCTCTGTTGGAGAAGGAGAGGGCAATCTCCTCCTGTGACAGTAAGATCTGATTTGACGGTACATGTAAATATAATACAATAAAAAAAAAAAACCTTTAAAAAAAAGAAGAAAAAACAATCTTCATTTCCTCATACAAACAACAGGACTGTTATAGGGCTCAAATAAGGGGCGGGGTGGTGGTGGTGGTGGTGGAATGAGAGTGTTTCAAAAAGACACACAGCCAGGAATTATCTTGTTGGCCTTCCTTCTGGCCAAGTATGGACAATGTCAGCATAAATCATGATGGTGGCAGAAAAATACAAAGAATTAAGATGGTAAACATTAAGTCTATATTGTTGTTTTCTTTTTTTCCCCCCCTCCTTTTGGCATTTACTGTTCTTTTTAAGTCTATATTGTTGTTGTTATGAAGTTGATTTGACTTTAAAAATGGCAAGGTCATAAAAGAGAAGATGATGGAACTGTTGTAGGCTGAGGGAGAATCGAGGAACATGACAACTAAATCCACCACACGTGATCCTGATCCATGGGTGCAGGCTGGAAGTGCTCTGTCGCCTTTTTAGGGCCGTGGCCTTTCAGAAGTAGATCACCAGGCTTATTTTTATGAGGCTCCTCTGTGTAGATTCAAACCATTGAACTTTCAGCTAATAGTTGCTTGCGTGCCTAACCTTTTGTTAAGCCAACCAGGGACTCCCTGGGTTTATACCAACCCATAGCTGACCCTCTAGCAGCTTGCCACCGTCTGTAAATCACATGGGAGGAGATGGCCCAGCCTTCTCCCATGGAGCAGAACTGTGTCCTTTTGGGTTGGCAGCGTGATTCCCTACTACTAAGCCACCAAGCCTTCCTATTGAGTTATATGTAAGTTAATAAATGCAAAGTCTGAGATGGGAAGTCTGGGGAAGAAAGGAATATTTATGTAGTGTTAAAACACCTTCCCGCCATTACAAAGGGAAAATGAGTAACTTTACAGTGAGAGTTAAATTCCAGTAACTTATGGCCATCACCTTGATTCAAATGAGAAACTCCAGTACTAAGACATATTGCAGTCCTGCACAGTCTGACAGGATGCTCTGAAAAGATGCAGTACACTCTGGCCTTGTTCCTCAAAGATGCATAAGCTGAAGACTTCTCTCATTCTCACTACCACTGAGTTGGAACTGACTCATAGCCGAACCTCCAGGAATTTTCAAAGACTCCTGGAGTCTTTGAAATTGCATGGGAGGAAACTGACCATCTTTCTCCCAAGGACCACTGGTAGATTTGAAAGGCCTGCCTTTGAGTTGGCAATGCAGCTCCTTATCCACCAGGTCACTAGAGTGCCTTAACCTAAAGACAGCCCTGAGGAAATATCAGACAGCACCATACTGAAGAACATTCTAGAAAATAATCTCAATAATGCCAAGGCCATGAAAATATAACAAAGACTAAGGAATTGTCCCAGGCTGAGGGGCACTAAGGAGACATGTCGACTAATTCCAGCACACAGTGATACCGACTCTGGGTCCTTTTGGTACCAAGGACAGCACTGGGACCCTTGGTGACACTGGAATCAGTCCAAAGGTTAAATGGCATCAACATCTGAGTGGCTTTCTTGATTTGAATGGTGATGGACTGACACACAGAAAGGGCAGAGGTTTGATTTAAAGCTCCATCAGTGTCCAGCACCCAACACTCAGCACCCAACCCAGTCTAGGCACACAGGAGGAGCCTCAATTCCAGGGGCCCCATGTACCTGCCTGACTAGGGCTTGATAAGAGAATCACACAACCGCATCCCACAGCCACCATCACTGCAGAGGCCAGAGCAGTACAGCCCCAAGTCAGTCCTGGGGACAAGGACACTGGTTCCCAGAAGCCCTCCCTGTGAGGCCCCTCACGCCCCACCGGTGCCACGCGACAGCCCCAGGGAATCTGCAAAGGAGCAATTTGTACTTCAGACCCATTAATGAGTCCCTAAAGGGAGGAATTAATTACTGGCTGTCAAAATTAGACTTCTCCCTTCCTTCGAGATGCATCTTCTTTTTATTCTTAATTAATTTTTTAAATTACGACGTCAATGCAGAGCCTAATTTATTTTACTTTTAGCATTGTTTCTCATATAAGCAATTTCACTGTGTGCCAGGCGCCTACCGTGGCACCAGTGTGTCACATCAGCTCTCACTTTGCGGGGCCTCTTCTCTGCTCTCCCTGCTGACCATCTCAGTGAGCTTATTCCTCTCAGTGCCAGCGTCACCCTCAACAAGTATTTACAGGGCTCCAGCAGGCGTGGCATCCACTTCCGAAATAGCATGCCTCCGGAAACCCTATGAACGTGGAGAAACCCTATGAACGTGGAGAAGCGACGAAAGTTACACAAGTGTTAAGGCCTCTCGCTCATAGGGTCGCTATGAGTCGTCTACGACTTAATGACACTTAACAACACAACAACTAGGCAGCAGACACTGTTCTGGGGCCCAGGGACAACTCTGTGGACAAAACAAATAACCCTGCCTGCTGGAGCTCTGATTGCCTAGTAAGAAGCTGTGCTGGAATCTCAAAGATGAAGAGTTCTGCTGCACAATGGGTCATCTCCTCCCGTGCAATGTATTCCCTCTGAAAACTCGCTGGAGGGTCAGTTATGGATTAGTTCCGACTCAATGGTGCACAATAACAGAGCCAACAGGCTCTCACCGCCTCTGACCACGCAGGACCGAGAAGACAAGACGGGGGGGGCGGGGCCTGCGTGGGCGGGGCCTGATGCAATAAGGGGCATGGCCTATCGGTGAGAGGCGTGGTCAGTGGGGAGGGGAGGCCTGAGCATGGCTTAGGTCCCTGAGAGTGTCAGGAGCACAAAACCTGCTGTGAGCACGCTAGGAGGCGGGAGTTTCAGGAGAGGGGAAGTATATGCATGAAGTGCGCCTCAGGAGAGGGGGAGGGGAGCCCTTGCAAGGGTTTGTCGCCCTTTCAAGTCTCTGGCCCCGGACTGAGAAACATGAGCAGATGCTGGAGCAGGGGGGCCATGCTCCAGCTTAGGGGTGCACAGCTTCTCTCTGGCTTCTATGCTGGGCCCCTGCAGTCTAACCTTCTGGTTTTCCCTTACCGCCCAGGATGAAAGAACGACCTTCAGGAGTATCCTGCACGTGGCATGCTGGACAATAAAACCCATCCTTTCTTCAGTATGACGTTGTCACCATCACCGCCAACCACCATAGTTGCCTGAGTCCCCCTTTTGATTGTTTTAATTCTATTCTCTTCGCTGTTAAATTTCCAACAGCCCTTTGAAGAAAACTATCATTTCATGCTTGAAAAAAATGGCTCAGAGAGGTAAGGAGGGAGAACGTGCTGGAGTCACACAGCCGTTCAGTGCCAGTCTGGACTCAGGCTGGAATGTTGAATCTCATTATTAATGATAGGATAAATCCACAGGGTCCGAGATCGCTGGGAAACAGAGGGTCCCAGAGATAGTGGACAAGAAGCAAGTAAAGGCACCAGTAAAGCTGCCCCAGGCTGAAACTGGGGACCACACCCAGTCAGACTGTCCCTTGAGAATTCTTCTACTTGAAGCTGCTAGAGCAATCGCTACTTCTCCCAAGAGATTGAGGGTAGAAAAATAAGTCTTTCAAAGGGATGTATATCGGTAACAGGCTTTGCTAAACCTGCAAAGGAAATGAAAGCCCTTCTGAGTACTTCCATTGCCTGGATCTTTGTATACTGAGAACGGAGAAAGGTAAACGCTACCCTCCAGCTTCTGAAGCTCCTATGTACTAGCAGGACTCCCTCCACCAATTGCCTGCACTCTCGGAGGTCACAGTGGTCAGATCTAGGGCCAGGCTGGATGAGTTCAGGACCCACTTCTGCCCTAGAGGTTCCGGTTTATCAGTTTCCTTCCCCAGATCCCTCCTTGCTGTATTGATTCATGTAAATGTCTCAGGTTCATTGCAAGAGTCAGATGTTTAATCTGTAAAGCTCCACATACATAATCTCCTTCCATTCTTAAGCATCCCAGTGCAGTTAATTTTAATTCTCCCATTTTGCAGGCGAGAAAAATAAAGTTCGTGGGGTTAATCTATTTGCTCCGGCCCATGTACTCAGTCAGTTAAGGAAGGAGCTGAGACTGGAGCCCTGGTGTACTTGACTCTTTCAACTACATCATGAGAATGTTTGCTAAACTATAACTAGGAACTGGTGTATTAGATGGACTGAGTTAGAACCCCTAGACTGACAATTTAGAGCTTGTTCTTCAAATTCTGCAGAGCCCCGCTTTACAATAACTATCATCAAAGGCCACTGTTAACAGGAGATGCATCTTCCTTTGTGCATTTAAAAAAATTCCATCTCAAAGCCAGTGACCCATGGAGGAGTCAGCTGGAATGAAATCCAGAGCCAGGAAGAGGAGGAAGGGAGAGGAAGGTCATCCTTTGAAATGACAAAGAGGTGCTGTTTTCTCAGTTGGGTAGACGCTGCTTTGGAAGCACCAACTGGGCTGCAAATTTTAATTCCAATCTCTGCAGCTGCTAATGTGCTTGTCGCTTGGAGAATAGACACTAATTGACAAGCAACTAAATAAATAACGTGTAACATGAAAGCAAACACAAGCTTTAAAGGAGGGGAAAAAATAGCAAAAAGGATGAAATTAAAAATGCGGGGGGCTGAACGGTGTTTTCCGTACTCCATTAAAGTGACATCAAAAGGCTTTTCAAAATATTTGTTTTATGGTGAAGATACAGTTTGGAATCATCTGAGATTTCGTCCCCACGCCGCTGTGCTGGAGATCAGAGGCAGTGCAGTGAGAAGGAGAGAGCAGGCTCTTCAAAAGGAATGGAAGAGCCGCAGACGCAGGCCCTGAGGACAAAGCGCCAGCCCCTGAATTTTGCAGAAGGAGAGAGTGAGGTCCAGAGAGGGGCAGTGGTGCACAAAGTGCACGTCAGGGCCTGCAAAGTCAGGCTTTGAAGCCCGTGTTCACGCTTCTCACACTACTGACTCCAAGCAGACGTGCACCCCAAGTCACACACTGCCCCCTTGATTTACTCTAATCAATCTTCCCCAGACACACTATACCCAATATACTGGAAGATGCAGACCCACCCAGGAAGAATCACAGAAGGAAGGGCTGGTGATTACCTTCTGCAGAAACAGCATCCAAGGAAACCCTGAGGAGCACATCTACTCCAGCACATGGGATGGCTATGAGTCAGAATGGGCTGACGATGGCAGTAAGTTTTGTTTTGCATCGACTTTGTCATATATATTTTTGACATGTCACTAGGAGGGGCCAGTCCTTAGAGAAAAACATCATGCTTGGAAAAGTAGAGGGTCATCGAAGGAAAGACAGACCCTCAACGAGACAAATGGATGGTGACGTTAACAATGGGCTCAAGTATGGCAGGCATGATGAGGATGGCACAAGAGAGGACAGGTTTCAGATCTGCCGTTCATAGGGTCACTATGAGTTGTACTCGAGGACACCTAACAACATATCACAAGAACTTTTATTTGAGTTCCTTGATTTTAACTGTTTATTTTTCCTATTTCTACTGAGACCATAAGTGCATTCTCAAATTTCAACTTGTTCAACATTTCTTTAGCTTCTTAACAAAGTATGCCTTCACTCCAGCCTTGCACACAGCTACCCCCTGCCCTGCTTCCTTCTTTAGCTCCAGCTCAGCCACCTCAGCTACATACCCTGTGTGCAGTCTAGCCTCCAGGTGGGGCTGCCTTGCAGCCTGGAAAGCTCCTCCCCAGATGTCTGAACTGTTCACTCCTTCAGCTCTTCCGTTCTCACTGACTCCTGTTTATGATCACCACTCACCTCTGCATCCCAATCCCTCTTACCATTGTCTCTAAGCTCTGAAGCCACTCTGATTGCGCCAAGCTCTCAAAGTTCCAATACCACTTAAACAGGGAGCTCTGGTGGCCTAATGGATAGGGAGTTACACTGCCAACCCAAGGGCAGGTGATTCAAATTCACCAGCTGCTCTGCACCAGAAATATGGGCAATCTCCTCCTATAGTTTACAGCCTTGAAAACCCACTGGAAGCTCAGCTCTGAGTGTTCTGTCTCAATGGCTAGGAGTTCGGGTATTGTCTAACATATCATGTCATGCGATATATTGTGGTATATTGTTTATTGTCTGTCCTCACCCCTCCCCTCTGCCAGAGACTGTAAAATCTCAAAGGACAAGGGTTTTCCTGGTCTGGGGCATTTAAAACGGTGGCTGGCTCCTAGTAGGTCCCCACATGTGCCTTCACCTGGGTGAAGAAGGAAGGCTCCGAGCCATTTCTGAGTTTCAGGATGTCCAGTCGCCATATTAGTTTGGCACACAGTATTTATCATCACCTGACTGGAGATGGTTTCCACATTCAATCAGGATGAACACCTATTTTCTTCCAGCTCTTAGATCCCATTTGTACCAGTCCGTCTCTTAGGGTAGCAAACGACAGAAACCTCACTCAAACCTCTTTGAACCACAGAGGGTTTATTATTATCTTGCATAAACAACTGGGGGGGGGGGCTGAAAGCAAGGACCTTCTCTGACACTCATCAGGCCTCCTCTCTGTGGCTGCTGGAAGTCACCATTTCCAGACTCACGTATCTTGCTTGGCTCCATAAACATCGAGAACACTCCCACCTGCAGCTGTGATGAGAGAGATCCCGGGGAGGATGCTGGATGGCTGGGCCCTGGTCACAAGCCCACCCTTCTGAGCAATCCCTGTGGCAGAAAGGAAGGCCTTGAATAAAGTCAGGGTTCCACTTGGGGAGAACAGGGGCTGCAGTGATAGGGTGGGGGAGCAGAGTCCCAGACAAAGAGGGCAGACATTTACCAACAGGGAGGAGGGGTGCTGAGAAGAGTAACTAGTGTCACTCAGGACCTATCTTGTCAGCATCTGGGTCTAAATCCAAGGCTGACAAGACAAAATTTACAATTCTGCCCTTTCTATGTTACCGGATAGGGAGCGTAGGTGGCCTAGTGGTTAAGGAGCTGCAGTGCCAAGCCAAAGGCAGAGTTTGCATCTACCAGCTGCTTCACGGAGGAAGAGCCACTGAATGGTCAGTTATGACTCAGTTCGGAGCCCATGGCAATGAGGAATAAGAGGACATTCCAGGGTGGAAGCTCTAGTCATTTCTCCTTTGTGTGCCTTAGTGTCCTTACCTTTAAAATGGGGTGTCGATTTCAACTCCAAAGGGTTCTTAGAAGGTGAAATGAGATGACAAATGCACAAACACTTAATAAACCCTGCAGGATTGTATTTGCCAGTTCACAGCCTGGGCATCACCTCTCTCCACTACCTCACAGGCCAGGATCTGAACTAGTGCCAGCAGAGAGGAGCCCATAGCTGATAACTGAGCTCCTAACTCCTTCTCAGCACCAGAATCCCCAGGAGCTCCTGCTTTCGTGACCCTTGCTCTCTGCCCACCACACTCCAATCTCTAGGCCTAATGTCCCTCAACTGTACGACTAACTAATAATCCCCAGTGATTTCAATGTAGCCACAACTGAGAATAGTCACAGTTGAACTAACTGTTCACGGGGAACCCAAGCCACGGGGACATAATCTTGATTCCAGCTCTGTCCTCAACTTGGGAATTAATCTTGAACAAGTATTTGTTTGATCCAGAGCTTTAGTTTCCATATCTGAATCAAGACATTGGACCAGTGGTTCCCAAGGGTAGCCTTTGACCTGTGGAGGAACCTCAGAGAGAGGGACTTGTAGTGAACTCTCCCGGGACCAGACCTTGGGCAGCATATCCTGCTTCCCCAGAGCTGACCCCTGCAGCCCTTTACCATTCTGCATGAGCCTCTTTTCAAAGCAGAGTTCCAATTCTCAAAGAACTGGGTGGAACTATAACCTCAACAGTGGATGGGGCTTGGGAGGGCCTGACTGTGCTACGTCTAGATCCTGAGCAAATCAGTCCTCAGCCCCTGGGCTACATGTTCTCAACTGTCTAATATAGGCTGGCCCAAATGATCCGCATTTAATCCTGACTTCTTAGGAGTGTGGGTGTCCAACTTTTATGTCAGCAGAGACGTCATGAGGAAGCACGGGAACCCAGCAGAGCTAAGGAGACAGTATCTGCAGACGGACAATTATCACCACACAATAAAACACTCTAATGGTGGAATCTTTTATATCAGAATAGACATTATGGAGCACAGTTCTATCAAATGAATATAATAGACTTGTTTTATATTACAATGCACACTGTAATTACACATTTCAATAATTCTTTCAACACATAACATAGAAGCATTCTGAAGTAATGGAGTCTTGTAATTAGGCATAATAACTCGCCCAAGGAGAGGACACTGTGGGGGGTGACACTGTGGGAAAGGACACTGTAGGGGGTGACAGAAAGCTTGGGGTTCCAGTTGGGGGACCTCCCAGGCAGCAGGGAGAACCACAACCTCCTGTAGCTCTTGAATGTGGGACTTCGGACTCTAGTCTTTGGATGGGACCGCTTCCTTGACCAGATGGGCAGGAATTCCCTTTAGACTACGTCTCCTTGGTTGGCCAGAAGGCACCTCTGAGCCACACTTCCATGACTCTTGGTTATCTTGCTGATAGATCCCCATCATTCATTGCTCTGCTATAATCACTCAGGAAAAGATCTCTAAACTCAAATTACTTTTATGATTTAAGAGTTGTATTCCTTTTTTTACTACTGCCATAATAAATCACCACAAACTTAGTGACTTAAAAGAGCATAAATTTCATACCATACAGTTCTGGAGGTCAGAAGTCAGGGACAGTCCTCACCGGGAGTCAGCACTATTTCCCAGAGCTCTAGGGGAGAATTTCTTTCCTGGCCTTTTACTGCTTCTAGAGGGCATTGCATTTCCTGACTTGTTGCCCCTTCCACCATCCTCTGACCCCCCTTTTCTGCTGTCATCTCTTTCTCTCTCTGACCACATCTGGCAAAAAAAGGTTCTCTACTTGTAGGAATTCATGATTAGATTGTTCCGCTCAGCTGATCCAGGATAATCTATCTTGAGGTCTTTAATCTTAATCATATCTGTAAAGTTCTTTTTGCCCTGCTGTTATCATGCACTGTTGAGCTGATTCTGACTCATAGCAATCTTATAGTATCGAGATGGGAATGTGAAGCCCCAAGAGCTGAGGAGAACTGATTGGCCCAAGACCCCAAACTGGTACTGTCAGTACTTCCAAAGCCCCATCTGCTGTTGAGGCTTGTAATTCTCTGAGAACTGGAACTCTTCCTTAAAAAAAGATTCCCTACACTGTAATCTTTACAACAGATCACCTCCAGTGAAGCAGCTGGTGGGTTGAACCTACAACCTCTCAGTTAGTAACTGAGCATATTAGCCATTGCAGCACTCAGGCTCCTTTTTTTTTTTTTTTTGCCATCTTTGAGGGGCATTTTTCTGCTTACCAGCATCAGTATTCTTTTAGCATTAGACTCTTGACCCTCACTGTGGCTGGCTGCACCTTTCCAAACACGAATCCTTGTCTCTTTCCAGCTTTGCGCCCACCTGCCCCATCCTGGGACCTGAGGCCCCTGCCATCCTCCTCATCTGTGACTCCTCATCCTGACTGGATCCACCTGGGCTGGTGGTCCCATTCTAGTCTGTGTCCAGGCTGTTTGCTGATGAGCTGTCCCTCCTGCCCACTTGATGAATGCCCACTCATCACTCACCATCCACCGTCACCTTGGGGCACCTGCCCACCTCTGGTCGGAGCACTTCAGCGCTTGAGCCTTGGTCATCTCTTACCCTGAGGTGACAAGTTCACGGTGCCCTTGCTTCTCCCTGTCGCAGGCTGTGATTAAGGTGCATGTCTGTCTCATAGCTCTAAGAGATGCTCAGAAGATGATGCATTCTAGAAAACGAAATATTCCCAAATCCCATCCTATGCTGAGTATCTACACTCACCCTACCTTCCCATTAGCCCTCACACACAGAGACACACACTGATGCAAGTCATTGATTGAATTCTGTAACCTCTGTACCGGTGTGACCCTATTTGTGAAGGGGTGTTTGCTATACTACTTTAACAAGGACATATTAGAGTAAGGTAGATAGTAAACCTAATCCCTTCTGAGTGGTGTCTTCTAAAAAAAAAAAAGCAGCACAGACAGGTCAGACAGAGACACACGTACACAAAGGAGGAAAACAGCATGGCCTGATACATCTACACGCAGCCACAGAGTGCCAAGGGGCACCCAGGAGGACAGGGCGGAAAGCACCTTCCTTTACAATGACTTCAAAGCCTAACTTGTGTGTTACCTGCTTTAAAACTGTGGTGTTTAAAGCCACCCACCCTTGATGTTTTGTTAGGGAAGTCCTAGGAAACTAAGATACACACACACATGCACACACGTTGGTTGGACTCCAGCTGCTGGCTTCCATCACCAAGGAGACTTGTAACCTGGTTGCCCTTATCTACCGCCTGCTCCTCCTTCACATTCACTTCAGCTGCGGGGTGGGGGGGGGGGGGGGGGGGGGGTGAAGGCCCAAGGAGGAGCCTGGGCAGAACTGCCCTCATTCTTCCTTGTGTCTTCCATCACAGCCCATCCAGTGGCACAAATGAGCTGGGACCACACGTCGTTCTATTTGAAAAGAAGTGGCATTAATACAAACAGGATTTTTAAAAATCTGAAAACATGTAATTAAGCTCTCGTGTGAATGCCTGTTAACAAGGATGTGATTACAGCATTTGAGAGAGAAAAGTGTAGGTAGGTGGTTGGTAACCACTGTTTCATTTTAACAACATTGTGAGCAAAGTGAGGAGAGGAGCTTACCTACCCAGTACTGCCCTCTGGGGTTAGACAGGGACAACGCTACCCTGAGGATGGAACCCTAATGGGTAATATATGACTGGGCAGGGCCTGGGAGGGATCTGAAAACCATGAGGACAGAGATGCCTAACAGGATGAGCTAGAAGCAGATCTGACGGGTGAAGGAACTGAGTCGCATAGAGTGACCAGGGACAGAGGTGCTGCAGTTATCTGGGGGTCAAGTTGCAAGAACCTTCCAGGTAGAAAGCGACTCTGGAAGGATGGGTCCTACTCCAGGCCCTGCCGAGTCACACCTACCAGGTGAACTGAGCTCTCATGAGGCCTGTGGTCAAAGGCTCGTACTAAGTCCGCCCGCCTCAGTCCATTCCAGCCCCTGGCCGTGCTGGCTGTGTGGACTGAGGGGAGACTATGCTACATCCCAGCACTTCCTCTGGAAAACGGGGTAGCAGCAGTATCTCCCCATAGGGCTCTTTACCAGACTGCATGTGGTAATGTTACAAAGACCACCTGGCTCACAGGGTCCCATTAACAAGTCTTCCTCATCAGCAAAATTACATGTCTGTTCTTTTCCCTAATCTGAGGTTGGAGCAGCTCTGGGTGTATCTGATGAATGAATTAATCTAGGTGCTGGCTTGTGGCCAGGCCCCAGGTTACAGTGGTGGGCAGACTATATTCTGTACTCTGATGGAGATTCTGTGAGGGTGAGACATATCACCCCTCAAATCACACTTAGACGTACAATCTAAAGTCACAGCAGTGACTGAGTGCCAGTGAGGGAGCATCACTGTGCACAGCAGGGTGTAACAGGGGCTCCTTGTCTCATCTGGGAGTCAGGAGGACTTCTCTGAGGAAATGACACCAGGGGCTGCTGTCAATGAGGTCAACTGGGAAGCTTCTGCAGCAGGAAAAGACTGTGCAGACCAAGGCAGTCAAGGAGCCGAGCAAGGTGGATGACCTTGGGAATAAAGCAGCCATGAAGGAGATGAGGTTTGAAGGACTCAGGAGGAGGCAAGGTCAGGGTCACTCAGCACACACAGCTGGCTGAAGGCTGAACCTTCACCGAGCTGGACCAGAAGCCCCCTCTGGCTTGCCCAGTGACAGAGTTCACAGTTCATCTCTCCACATTTCACAGAGCTGTGTTCTTGGTCTGTGTTCTTCCCTGAAGACCAGGGCAAGATGCTGGTCTCCCTCCCAGCAGGGTGTGATGGGGGCAGCGGTGGTGTCCCATATGGGTGGTAAGTCTAGGTCACTCAGAAGACAGGATGAATAATTTTGGGTCCCTGCTCTGGTCACCTAAAGACATTCTGTAGAAAAGGGTAGGATGTGAGCAGTTGGCTGGTCATGCAGGGAAGGGCTGTGGTGTTTAGAACAGACAGCATTCTAGAAGTGAAAATTCGAGAGCAAACTTTTACCAGCTGAAGTTCAAACTCTGCCTCTAGTGCTCATATGGGCCTCTCTGGCCCGGTTTTGTCATCTCTAAAGTGGATGGGTGACAAGGGTTGGTGAGCTCCTCCACAGGACGGATACCAGCCTGGAGGGACAAGGACATCGTCCCTAGGATTCAGAGATTGAAGCAGGTGGACTCGGAGTGAGCCCAAAGCCCACACCCACAGCAGCGCTCCCCAGGCTCCAGGTTCGCGGTGCCGCCCCCTCCTTCCCTCTGTATATTTAGCCCCTGCAGCTGTTTCTCAGGTGCTGCTCTTCAGGCACACGTGGTGATTAATTTCACCAACGGGAAATTGAGCATTTTCTGATTACTGCTTCAGAGTCTCCTGAATTCAGCTGCTGGTAAAATTAACTCACCAGGGACAATGGAGCTTTTTCTCAAGGTCCAAATTGTTCTTATTTGCAGCTCGTTTGTGGTCGTCATCCAACCCAAACAAAGGGGCTGCTTGTCAACCTCCCAGCAGGAGTCCCAGGTTGAGGCAGCCACGTGACTCTGAAATACACTTTGCTTTGGGGAACACCGTGTTTTTGAGAAGTGGTGGGTGAACTGCAGGAAGTGGCCACAAGTCTCCCTCTTTAGGGTCTAGTCCCAGGAATTCATGTGCTTAGCAACCAGAAAGGCCTGCATATACCAGAACGAAAAGCAGATGTCCCCTCAAAACCTCTTCAGCCAAGGACCAAGGTCATGCCCATGACTAATATACTGACTACAGCCAAGGAAGGAGGCAGGATTGTTCCCTCTCCATTAAGGTTTAACAAGATAAAGCATAGGTTAGCATCGGAACCCCAACTCCCAAGCCTGACCTTTGAGCAGGTGCACGCAAGCACATACTCATCCACACGTGAGCATATCAGCCCTGGATCTTAAAATAGGACTCCAGAAACTTGCTTCAGACCAGCTGCTGAGACAAACTGAAGAATAGACATTGATTTTAAGAGTCTTGTTCTTCAGGTACATCCACATTTAGAGTCTCATGACAACTCTCTAACCATGGTTGCGGAGAGCAGAGAACCAATGACAGTAGCATTAGACTGTGGCTGGAGAGGCCTGGCTTCCTGCCCCCTCCACACTACCATGCTAAACCATCTCCTACAAAGATCTGAACTTCCATTTAAGAAGTCAATTGTGCAACCTCTTGAAAACTACCTTACCTTACGTCTAAATGTAAATTTTCACACTGGTGTGTATTAAAAGGAGGCACATCTGTGCAAATGTTTCTTACAGAAAGCACAGGTAGCAGGATCTCAAGTCTTTACTGATCACATGCCCCAGACCCTCCTAAATGATGGGGAAACAAAGGCAGAGAGGTTGGGTGACTGGATGAAGGTCCACCTCCATGGACACTGGGCCTGGGCCTCTCCTCCCCAGCCTGCAGCTGCCCCAGTCACAGCAGAACAAAGTCATCCTCCTATCTGGGTGTGTACAGGGGCTGCAAGAATAAACAAAAAGGCCAAAGGATCAAGGTCTGCCTCTGCCACTGTAAAGCCCTGGACAAGACACTCAGGCTGCCTTGTGAATACAGGAGTGCTCTGTACCAACACTACAGTCCCACCTGGACACTGGGAGGTTCCAATAAGGCTGCACTGGATCTGTCACATCATTGAGCAACCTGAAGGGATACTCTAATCTGCTCCCTAGGAGCTGTTTACTAAGCACTAACGATGTGCAAAACTAAACACAAGACTGCTCTCCAGGAGTCTGGCTGAATCAGGTAAAAATACAGGGAGCATGGGCGTATGAGAGCTGAGAAGAAGGGCCTTCTACTCAGTACCAGGGGTTAGGAGATGTTGCCCAGAGATGATTTCTCAACGACCATCCAAAGCTAATAGGAGGGGAAAAAAGGTCAGAGGAGCACTTCAGAGGGGAGCATCATGGGCCAAGGCTGGGCGGGGAGGCTGGGATATACCATCACCAGGCTTCCTGGGACACAGGCGGCCAGAAGGGATTGAGTGCTAGGGACCAGATGTGGGACCTGGTAAATTATGTGAAGGTGTGGAGTTCTATTTGAAGGTATCAGGAAGTCAGTAAAATATTCTGGCAGATGCAGGATTTTTCTAAGCACTATTGCAGGGCAGAGAGTTTGGAAAGCAAGATTTGAGAGAAGCTTGACAGAAAAGGAACCAAAGGTGATAAAGAAGGTAGTGGATAGAGAAAAAGGTGGAGGGATCAAAACCAGGACCTCCAAAAAGGTCAAAGCAGAGAAGGGGCCGAGGGAGCAAGCCAACAAGAGGTGATGGTCAGAGGCGCAAACATTCGAATAAATGATTTCAGAGGGAAAGTAAGTTGGTTTTTGTGTATGGAGTTGAGGCATGGATCTTGCTTGAGTTTTCTGCAGAGTTTGCCAATTTTTCCAACACCATTTGTTAAAAAGGCTGTTGTTTCCCAACTTAACTGATATCATCTCCTTGTCAAAAATCAGTTGACCATAGGTAGAGAGGCTGATTTCTGGATTTTCAATTCTATCCCATTGATCTGTGTGTCTGTCATTGTACCAGTACCATGCTGTCATGACCACCAGGGCAGCATAGTAGGATTTGAAATCAGGGAGTGAGATGCCTCCTACCTTGTTTCTCTTTTTAAGGGGTGCTTTGCTTATTCGAGGCCTCTTTCCATTCCAAATGAAACTGGAGATTGACTTTTCCATCCCATTGAAGAATGGGATTGGTATTTGTATTGGGATTGTATTGAATGTGTAAATTGCCTTTGGTAGTATTGTCATTTTCACATTAAGTCTTCCTTTCCATGAGCAAGAAGTCATCCAAATGAACAATGAAGTCCTGTCTCCCACCCAATTCCTCTGCTCCCCCAATGATGCCTGGATAAGAGAGAACATAGAGGAAGACCAAGCCAGGATGTCACTCCTGACTGTAGGCTAGATCCATGAAGCCCGTATGTCCAGCCTCCTACAAGGTGGTACCGAGATGGAGAGGCCAAGGCAGTGAGGCACACAGAGCAGAGCTGGGCAGTACTGCGTCCTGTCAAAGCGTGGCTGTAGGGTTCCAGTTCTGTCACTGTTTCTCTAAGGGACCTTGGACCAATCTTAAGCCAAATTTTTGTCAACTGCAATAAGGCTTAGTCCACAGGAAAGAACAAGGCAGCAGGAGTGACAGCCGAGCAGACACACAGCTACCATCACCAGAGCACACTGACTGTTGCCCTGGCTCTGGTCTCGCTGTGCTCTGTTCTAAACTGAAGGCAGTGGCACCTCAGAGGGCTGCTATGCGTGGGACTGGGATGCTGAGCACGTTAGGTACAGCCACCAGCGCCTGGGCACACTGCATGGAGAGGCGGTCTTCTGTGGGCTCAGCAGGATTTGGCAACAGACTCCCCAGACCCTCGACAGGTCCCTGTGGTAGTGTGGAATCTGGGCTTCGAAGCTTTATGTGAAATAAATAAATTATCAAGTTAAAATGCAATAAATCTGGAGGGGGGAGTGGGCAGGGAGGAAAATGTGCAACAATGAATGAATGGAAATCCAAATTCTCTATGAACTTTCATTAAAAGCTCAATTTAAAAACAAAAAAAAAGGCAATAAATCTTTTCATTAGAATCTTCAGGCTGCAACGAAGCCTACACTCTAAGCAAACACAGGGGCAGGCCGATAACCCACTGACCTCAGCCACATTAATGCCTCATCTTCAGGCAACTACCAGAGCTTCAGAATCCCGAGCACCCGAGGAGCTCAAAGCCTTTTCCAAACCTCGTCGCAAAACACCTGAACCTTGTTTTACAACAACCCTTAAACCAACTCAAGGACTGAAAACATCACAGGAAAAAATAGCTTTTCTTTGTCCAGAAAGCTCTTTTCTTCTCTCTCAATAAATAGGAATCACACTGATAACAAAGAAATGGGAAGAAGGCTCAGTGGGGGAACCACAAGTTTTATTGGCTGGAAGGTCTCCTCAGGAGCCTGGTCTGCTGGGACTGGATGTTCCTGGATGGGCACCTCCAGGCCTGAGCTGGGAAAGGAAGAAAAAAGGAGACTCTTAGGTGCAATGGACAAGTCATGGCAAGATTGTTATTCTAAAATAACTTTCAAATTTTACAGTTTGATCAGTATTTAGAAAACAAAGTGATAATTACATCATTCAAGAAATACTTACCAAAAGGCAACTATGTGCCGAGCATGGTTTGCTGTGTATAAACTTGTAAAATTAGCATAAAAATACTAAAATTAGGACCATCATTGAAGGCATGACATGATAAAATGAAACTTTTGACACATAAATGACAGCTGAACAGGTTTCACCTTCAACTTCATTTTTCACCAGACCCTTCAGCCCGCATCCACCCCAACCTCTAAATCCACTGAAAGAAGTTCAAAGAAGCAGTACCTCCAGGTTTCCTCTGGCTTTTCGAAGGATTTTGTGGGTTACAACCACTGTGGAGAGAATGAAGAATGGGTGATTAAAAATACCCACGTCTAGGCAGACAGCGTAAGAAGTCAAGTTCGGAAGAAAGAATGTGAGCGACCAAGAAGCCTTCAGACCAAAGAGCTGTATGAAGACCCTGTGCCTGCCATCGCACACCTCGGGACCGAACAGTCCACCTCAAGAAAGGAGGGGCCACAGCTGGGCACAACCTCACAGCAATACCAAAACCAGAAGGGGAGCATGCTACCAATGTTACAGAGGACGATCCCGAGGCTCTGCCTGGCCTCCTGGCCCCGGGTATGTCTGGCACTCACTTCCATGAGCCTGAGAGGATCAAGATGGGTGGGGCAGAGGCCCAGTGCCCAACTAGTGCTTGACACCCATTTAGGTTTTCTGACCCTCTATGAAAGGGGTGTGCCCTGCTCCAAGCAAACCCATATGTGAAAGCCCAAATCAAATGTGGAGAACAGTTTGTAAAGTCAGATTTTTATTTATCAGTTCTTTAAGCATCTCCTATGGCCCGGTGGAAAGAATTCTGGCTTTTTTTTTTTTTTTAAAATGTGTGTGTGTATGTGTCTGTGTTTGTGTACCATCAAATCAGATCTCACTGGTACAGGAGAAGATTGTCCCTCCTTCTCCAGCAGAGCATCTGGTGGATTTCAACCACCCACCTCTGGGATTGCAGTGCAGCTTCTTGCTACTAGGGCACCAGAGCTCGCCGAATTTTGGCATTTTTTTAAAAAATACTTACCCTGCTTTCTAACTTGCAGAAGAGTCCATGGTTTCCCTGGGCAAATCATGTTCTACCTGGCCAGATGGGGATGCTGAAATCGTATCAGGGGTTCTTGGCCACCCAGACCCTCTGCACTGTGTAACGGGTAGGTTCTTAGTGAATGAGAACTCATGGGTGAGATGGGAGTGGTGCCTCGCCTTCAGCAACAGTAAAGGAAAGCTGTTCTTTTCTCTCCTAATGCTAACTCTACCACCACTAAATGCCACCAATGAACATGTTTCTGAGGCTGGTCAGGAATGCACTCTTGCTGGGTATCTGTTCTGTGCAGGGCTTAATGGGAGAAGGCGATCGAGCCTCACTCCCTGGGGAAGGACAGATACAGGCATCTGGAACTGGGCTTGTGGCCAAGAGTGCCCGAGGCAAAAACAGACCGAGTCCCCAACACAGAGCCCAGTCCCTCCAACTCCCTAGTGGCTTGTTCAGAATAGGTGCCATGTGGTAGCCTTGAGAAAATATTTATTCACTGCCTCACAAAAATTTCCATCTGGAGGTAACAAAGTCTGCTTGCAATCTGTGACACTGGGGAAAGGGATGGGAAGTTGGGGCTTTGCCTTCAGCTGGGCAAAAGGAATTGTACAGGCAGCCACCACTTCTCTGAGCTCCGCTTTACCCTCATGTCACACTGTGGAGCAGCAGCTCTTAAATGTGGGACTGTGGGTCTGCTTGGGGGCTCCTAAATCCCTACAAACTATGTAGAAGCCCTTGGGTGTACATAGATGTGTGTGTTTCTGAGAAGAGCCTACAGATTTCCTGATTTTATCCAGGGGGCCTGTAACCCAGAAAAGATTAAGTATCATGACTGCAGAGGTTAAAAATAATTTTAAAACATACTCAGTGCACCTAAAAACAAAATTCACAGCAGGAGAGCTAAGTAAGAATCACTTGGTCCAAGTTAGGAAGTGAGAAATACAACCTCTAAATATGATAGATGGGCCTAACATATGAATACCACTGTCCACATTCCAAAGCACAGAAATTCTCACTGATGTGGGCCAGAGAGGGAAAGAATTCGTCCCCAATCGAGACTGTCCCTCTGTAAATGTAATTCAAGCCAGGTCTAGGTAAGTAGGTCCAGGGATCGAACTTTTCTTTTTTTTTAATTTCCTTTCATTCATTGTTGCACGTTTTCCTCCATGCCCACCCATCCACCCTAGTTTCCTTTTCTTTTTGAAAAAAAATTCTTTCATAGTTGCACAATCCCCCCTCTAGTCTACTTTACTATGCAGCTCTTATACTGAACTGTTGTCGTACAAATAATACCTAATCATATATTCCTTTTAAGCAGATCTATTCCTCTTCCATTTCAATGCAGTGTACATTATTTATCCCCCTCTTTTCTTAGTTTCCCCCAAGCTCCATGTCAGTCCTGTTTTATAACAGTGGCATTATGCAGTATTTGTCCTTTTGTGACAGAGATATTTCACTCGGCATAATGTCCTCCAGGGTCACCCATAATGTGTAATATTAATGAGTTCCTTGTTTTTCAGTGCTGCATAGTATTCTATTCTAAGAATATACCATTCTATCCATTCATTTGTTCATGGGCACTTGGGTTGCTTCCTTCTCTTTTCTGTTGTAAATAACACAGCAACACACACGGGTGTACATGTATCTGTTTGGATGGCAGCTCTAGTTTCTTTAGGGTATACTCTCAGTAGCAGAATTGCTGGGTCAAATGGTATTTCTATTTTAATTTTTTTATTTTATTTTCTACTAGTTGATTTATAAAATTAGAATACGTTGTTTTCAAGAACAAATTTTTAATTTCCCTCACCCTCTCACCCATCAAATTGTAGAAGCTCATGATTAATCAGCCCCCCGTTCCCCTACACATCTTCATCGGCCCCCCCTTCCCCTACACATCTTCATCCTTCTGCTTTCAACCTCTCCCAACCCTCTTGGAGCCTTATAGTAATTCTACAGTAATGGTTTTATACAATATTTATCCTTGTGGGACTAAGTTAGTTCAGTCAGCATAATGCTCTTCAGTTCCTCCCAAGTTAGGTAACAATTTACAAAATCATTGTTCCTGCATGGTATTTCCAACTTTTTGAAAAAGGGCCTTACTGCCTTCCAGAGTGGTTGCACCATTTAACACTCCCACCAACAGTGAATAAGGGTTCCAGTTTCTCCACAACCTCACCAGCATTTGTTGTTTGCTGCTCTGCTGAATTTTGCTATTGTTACTGGGGTGAGATGCTATCTCATAGTTGTTTTGATTTGCATTTCTCTTAGAGCTAGGGATTTTGAACACTTCTTCATGTGTTTGTTCACCATCTGAATGTCTTCTCTGGTGAAGCACTGGTAAGAAAGACAGTAGCCTGAGTAATGCTGGTCTGGTGACAAACCACTTCCCAACTCTGCCCTCAATGAATCCTCTAAGTCTATCAGATATGGCCTTCACTTTGCAAATGAGGACCCGAGACTCAGAAGTGAAGTGTGTGATCCCAGGTTACACCATGAGCCCTACTCCTTACTTTCCCCTGTAAACTCTGGGAGAAGTTCAGTTTATCCCTCACTGGGACCAGACCTCAGCCCCTGTTGTTTCCCATCACTCCACAGGAAAAAGGGAGGAGGGAGAACTACTTGAACTTTCAGGTAATCATTTCAGAGCCAGAAGCAGACCTGTGAGGCTGGTGAGCTGCTAAGCCTGACAGAGGAGTTGTCACCAGGCCAGGCCAATCACCAGCCATGCGACCTTGGCCAAGCTCCTCACCCTGCTCTGAGCTGAACCTTTGTTCCCTGCCAGATATTACAGATGTGGAGACAGATGTGCAACAGCATTTTACCTGGCTGGGACATGCATAGGATACCTGCTGTTTTCTATTAATGTGTGGCCTCTCTTTATGTAGGATTCCATCTGAACTAATGGAACAGGAAGAACACTAACACACATTCAACTTCTGCTTGGTCCCAGGCACTGGGTTAAGTGTAACAGAGTTCAGGCACCATTAACATCTCGATTTTACAGATAGAAAAATTGAAGTGCTTTTTATAAAGTCATGACTATATGAAAGCATCACTTCTCAACCTGTTCCTCCTCAGGTGGTTGTTGTTAAGTACCCTTGAGTTAAGTACAACTCATAGTGACCCTATGGATAACAGATGTGAACCCTGCCCTATCCTGTGCCAGTCTCACAATCTCTGACATAGATGAGTCCACTGTCACAGTCATCATGCCAAGCCATCTGACTGAGGATCCTTCTCTCTTGCTGGCCCTCCACCTTTACAAACATGATGTTCCTCTCCAAGGAGTAGCCTCTCCTAGCAATGTTTGCAAAGAATGCGAGACGAAGCTTCAGCAGCCTTAACTCCACGGAGTACTCTGGCTGCACTTTTGCCAAGACATATATGTTTATTCTTCTGACAGTCCATGGTATAGTCAGTACTCTTCTCCAACACCACAACACAAAGGCATTGATTCTTCTTCTGTCATCTTCATTCATTGTTCAGCTTTCAGACACACAGCAAGTGACTGAAAGTACCATGACTTGAGTCAGATACATCTTAGTTTTCAAAATAACATCATTGCTCCTCAGGAATTTGGAGAGGTTGACAGAACTAATGCAATTCCTCTCCTGCTCTCATGACTACTGGTACCAAGAATGCTGACTGTGGATCCAAGTAAGATGAAACTCTTGACAACTTCATTTTTCCATCTATCATGATGTTGCTTTATTGTTCCAATGATGGGGATATTTTTGTCTTCTTGATTTTGAGATGCAATCCATAATGAAGGCTAGAGTCCTCTGCAGTAAATGGTTCAAGTTCACACTTTCAGTAAACATGTGTTTATGTGTTGCCTGCTTAACACAAATTGTTGCTAAGTCTTCTTCCTATCCTCGTGCCATATTCTTCTTCATGGAGTTCAGCTTCTTAAATGATCTGCTCAGAATACACACTGAATCGACATGGAGAAAGGATACAGCCCTGACACACACTAGAACTGATTTTAAACCACACATTACTCCCTTGCTCTGTGTGGTGTTAGCCTAAAAGTCATTTTTTTTTTAGCCAACACCATTAGTCTTCTGGTCTCCAGTTATTTGAACTGCAGACACATGGTCCTGTAAATCCGTATCAGCTGTGAGACTAGGATAAGAGAAAGAATGCTTCCCACACTGAGGAGCAAGACATGAGGCAGGCAAGACTTAAGGCAAGCAAGGCTTTGGTTGGCAAGACCCTGGTGAGAGCAAGACCCTGGTGGTGGAGACACTGTGGCATTGCTGTGGGAAAACTGTGGCAAGGTGTGACTTGAGGTTTCTTGCACTTGTGCTGGCTACAGTTAAAGGTCTGGCTGTTCCTGACGGATGCTTGAAAGAGAAGCTGATTTATAACTACTCGGAAGCAAACCTTATTGGTGATTTTGATTTGAGTGCTGAACTGAAACCAGAGCCTGGACTAATTGAGGAATTGTGCCTTGGGACTGTTGAGCTAAAACTTGGATTTGCATTGGATGGTATTCTTTGTCTCTCCCACTCTCCAACTTCCTTCCCTAATAAACTCCATTGTTGGCACCATAACTCTGAGTCTGTGAGTCAGCAACGAAGAAACAAATCCCCCTGCTGCTGCTGTGGCTCTAGAGGAACCATGGTGCTGGGTTATGGGATCTTTATCTGTTTTCTGCTCTGAGGCTGTGAGGGGCTGTGCTATTCTTACTCCCTCTGGCCCCTTCAGAAAGCCTCTGATGGCGTGGTGCCCCCATGTCCAGTTTTCTCCTATTTAGATACTCTGTTAGTAGAGCAGCTTCTTGGTCCTGGTATAGGTTTTGTATAAACATAATTAAGTGCTCTGGGATTCCCATGATTCTCAATGTTAGCCATAGTTTGTTATGATCCGCACAGTCAAATGCTTTTGCATAGTCAATAAAACACAGACAGACATTCTCCTGGTATTCTCTGCTTTCAGTCAAGATCCACCTGACATCTCTGGTGCTCCTCACGAGTCAAACCCAAATGTTACACGGCTACTTGAGATACAACCAAAACTGGCACCGTCTTTCCCCAATGCCTCCTCCTCTGTTCCTGGTGCATCCTTTCTCTATAAGGGATATGAACTAGGGCTCTTGTCAGGCCTGCGTCATTACTGTCTCTCAAAACCACGTCCATACCCACACTCCCCTCCCCCACTATCCCTGGCCCAGTTGAGCCCCTAGGACCCTCCTCTGGCATCCTGAGCCTCCAAACTCAGCCATAGGGATGGTCTAACACTCTGATGACCACATCATCCTCTGCTGCTCACACCTGAGTCTGGTCCACAAGGCTCCCTTCTTATCCCTTCACATCATTTCTCATAGCTAAACGGCATATCCCATGCATGTCCTCAAATACCGAGCTCTCTCCTACCTCCGTGAGTGCGCCTCTGCCAGGATCCTGCTCCTCAGCCTCCTTTACCATCACTACCTCTTGTCACCTGCAAGACCCAGTCAGTCCAGTGCTCCAGGTACCTGGCATTCACTTGACACATCATCCCCCACTAAGCTGAAGCTCTGTGCTGGCAAGATTGTCTTGTTCACATCTGTCCCCAGAGCCTAGAATGAGGACATGGGGCAGAAACCGAGTTCTCCTCAGCAGTTAAAACTCTGCCAGTCTCACAGGGTCTGTTTCCAGAAGGCTCCCAGGGGACTGACTAAAGAGAACTCCTATTTGACAATAATCTATGCTCCGTGCTTCTCAGAAACAGCCCAGAAATGTTTGACTTTGATAAGGGAGCAGCATTCAGCAGGCTCGCACTCCAGGGAAGAAAGCGCTGCAGTCAGCAGTTCTCCTAAGACAAGCAAATTGACACTCGGACAGCCCTGAGGCTTGGCCTGAGCTGTGCTGACAACAGGGACTAATATAAACCGGGCTACTGCCTCCTCCCCTAAACGCCCAGGTGACTGAGGGCTCAAGGTTGAAACCAGGGAAACGGAGCTGCTACAAACAAATGGAAGCAGCAAGATCAGAGTTGAGGCGGGCCTCACAAGAGCTATCCAGCCTCTCTAAACCCTAGTTCCTTTATCTGTCTGAGAACTTCTTAGGCTCTCAAGCCCATCCCCTCCTCTTGATGTCACTGGCCTAGCTGGAGCTGGCCTCTGTCACTGGACTACTAAACAGACCTCCTCCTCACCAGTGGGGAGGCCCCAGTGAGCCTTACTCACACGCAGATTTGTGAGAAAATAGAAACTGCCCCATGCCGGCCCAGTCTGCCTTTCACAGTGCAGCTCCTGGACCCCAGCCCCCCTAGCCCCAACCTGCCACTTCCAGCTTTAGTCTCCACTAACTTGATCTGCTTTCAGATTCACACGCATGAAAACTTATTTCTTGCTTCTTTACCTCCGTCCATGCTGTTCCTCTGCCTGAACCGCCAGTGTCCCTTCTGTCTAGCATCTATTCCTCCTTTCAGATTCAGCAGGTGTCACTCAACCAAGATGCCCACGTCCCAAAATAAAGCCCACCTCATACCCTTTAGTCCTCAATGATATTCTATGCACCTTCCTATCACTGCACGTCTCATGCCCGTCTCATCAGATGGAACCTGGGATTGAAGGGCTCCTTCACCTGCATT
Organism: Elephantulus edwardii; assembly: GCF_000299155.1. Lineage (NCBI taxonomy): Eukaryota > Metazoa > Chordata > Mammalia > Macroscelidea > Macroscelididae > Elephantulus > Elephantulus edwardii. Next base: position 3,501,182 of record NW_006399842.1, on the reverse strand, counting down.
GCTATGGAATATGCTGGTCTGTGTCCATCAGAAAGGATAAACATGAAAAGAATTCCTCTAGGTATTCCGTAAGCTATAGCAAAAAATAAGACCCCAGGAATAGATGGTATACCAACTGATATATTTCAGCTAACAGATGCTACCCTGGATGTGCTCACCAAGTTGTGACAAGAAATCTGGAGAACAACCACTTGGCCAACTTGACTGGAAGAGATCTCTATTTGTTCCCATTCCAAAGAAGGGTGACCCAACTGAATGTGGAAACTACAGAACAATATCGTTGATTTCACATACAGGCAAGAGTTTACTGAAGATTATCCAAAAACGACTGGAACAGCACATCAGCAGAGAATTGCCAGAAGTCCAGGCTGGGTTTAGAAGGGGTCATGGTACTAGGGATATTGTAGCTAATGTTAGATGGATCTTAGCTGAAAGCAGGGGATACCAGAGGAA
>NW_006399842.1:3495817-3500261 GCF_000299155.1 Elephantulus edwardii | reverse complement strand
GATTGAGATTGTTCACAGCTTTAGTTTGCTTGGCTCCACAGTCAACACTCTCGGCACCAGTAGCCAGGAAATTAAAAGATATATTGTCATGGGAAAGTCTGCTGTTAGGGACCTCTCCAAAGCACTGAAGAGCAATGGTGTCTCTCTGGAGACTAAGGTGCGTCTGATACATGCCATGGTCTTTGCTATAACTTGTTATTCATCAGAGAGTTGGACAGTGACTAAGGAGGATAGAAGGAGAATTGATGCCTTTGCACTGTGGTGCTGGAGAAGAGTATTGAGGGTATCATGTACTGCTAGGAAAACAAATAGATTCATCCTAGAAAGGGTTTAAACTGGGTGGCTCCTTGGAGGCAAGGATTCTGAGACTCTATCTAACATACTTTGGACATGTTGTAAGGAGGGACAGGTCCTTGGAGAGGGACGTCATGCTTGGGAGGGTGTAGGGACAGCAAAGAAGGGGAAGGCCCTCTATGAGGTGAACTAATTCAGTGACTGGGTTAACTAGGATGAGTGTGTTGGAGACAGTACGATTGGCACAGAACAGAGCAGACTTTAGGGCTATTGTACATAGGGTTGCTATGAGTTGCAAGCGACTCGACAGCACATAACAACAACATTCTGTAAGCTTACAAACCACGTGGGCATAATTAGTAACAGAGGCCAGACGTGATAAGGGGGCTGCCTACCCTCACCCCCGCCTAGAACCCTCACTTACACTGATCAAAGATAACTTTCTCCTGGTGCTTGCTTAGCTGTAAAAGCTTGACGGTATTTTGTAACTTCTTGTCTTGTTCAAATAATTTTTTCTGTAACTTGGAGATCTCGGTCTTCAGGTCTCTTCCAGTCTAAAAGGAAAAGGAATAGGAAAAATGAATAAAGAATGTAACGAATAGAGAATATAAAAGATCATATCACATAAAAAACTTTTTAAAAAGTATTTTATCACAAAAGAATTAAAAAATACACATTAAATTAAATAATTAATAAATTAAAGAAATAAAGAATTAAAAAATACATAAAAGAAGATGCTCAAATTCATTAATAAAAGACATTTGGAGAAGAGCTAGATGCCATTGGTCAGACTGCCCAACTGGACAAAGATCCTTGGTGGTGAGGGTGCAGGGACCACAACCCCAGACAGGGCCCAGCTAGGAGGCACCCTGGCCATAGTGTGACCCGGCAATTCAACATTTTGGCTTTCAACCAAGGAATTTAAAAAATGGCATAAGCCTGAGAAGATGCCGACACACAAAGATGTCCACAGTAACAAACAAATAAACCTGATTTGTTTGCAAGGGGTATAGATGGTACTTATATACAAAAAAATAACTTTGCAGCTATTAAAAATGATATTGCAAAGCTGCATGGGAAAAAATAATGAACAAAAAGAGAGCCCTGGACATGTACTACACACCATCCCTCTTTCAAAAACCTGAAGATATCTGTCTATATTCAAAGATGTGTGCGTTGAGACGTCGAGAAAAAATCGCAATGACAGATGTCATGAAAATGCTGATGCAGATTATTGTCTGGGAAATGTGACTTGGAAATAGTTTCCTTTCCATTTAAAAAAAAATCTCTCAATTGGTTGTTATCTTAGGAAAAAACTGCTGGATTAAAAAAGGATGTAATGTTCAAATTTTAAAACTCTTCTTAGGAGAGGTCGGTGCTCTCGGAGGTGCGGTCTGGGCTGTTCAGAGGAGAGGAGGGTGTGGTGAATTGAGTCCTGATCTTCAGAAGTATTAGGTGTGCACTGTGGCTGCCCCTCAGAAGGCCCTACAGAGTCTGCTCACGGGGTAACGACACCCCCCTTCCACACTGTGGCTGCCCCTCAGAAGGCCCTACAGAGTCTGCTCACGGGGTAACGACACCCCCCTTCCACACACAGTGAGGACATCCCCCACCTTCTACCTGAAGAATACATGGCTGATGCCCTGGCACACGCTACTCTGCCCCATCGAAACACGTCTGCTCCTAGGACGTGGGATGCTGAGCTGGCGGCGAACAAAGTCCCTTTAGTTGGTTCCCAAAGTTGTTTATGGTAGTTGTACTGCTGGTGAAACGATGTCATTTAATTAAATATTAAGTAAACCCATGGAATATGTGCACAAAAAAGAGAGAACTAGTTGTATGAAAACTAACATACACCTCAGAAAAGACCTGAGATAAACGGAAGTCATTGAAACACACATTTCCGGCAAATTAGGTGTGGGTGCGATAACTATCAAAGATGTGGGAGGAACAGAGTCTAGAAGAATTCTGTATTCAAATTGCTTTGCAAGTGTCTAAGTTTTCTCTTCATCTTAAAGAAATAGAAATTGGAAGTGACAGACATACATTATGGATGTAGTTTATGAAAGAAAGAAGATGTGAACTCCAATCAGCAGACCTATATTCAGAGAAAAGACTCTGGCACTACATCAAAAGAATGGCAAATGAATGTACATTTATCTGTCTTAAGTTAAACTAAAATGTTTAAGGTATGTATCATTTTTTGATTTCCTGCTTTAGCCTACTTTTAAAACTAACCAGTCATGTCAGTTACAAGGACTTCAACTGTTCTTCCAAAATAGATCCTAATTTAAATATCTGGTTTTCTTTGATGCTCTTCATCATGTTAACAGTCTACAAAAATGCAGGTTCTGGTCATGGCTCCAGAGAACACACAACCTAGGGCTGAGCCACGATGCACTTACAGCCTCAGTCCCTTCCTGAACTGTAGGGGTGACAGCCTCTACCATCTACCACTCTGCAGCAGAGTGACACTCCAATAAGACAGGGCCTGAAGACAGACGAATGATTATTTCACAGCCCGCTCGGCTAACCCCACTTCTCTTTCTAAAGTAAGCTCAGTCCTTGCCTCCTCCAGGAAGTCTTCCTTGTGTCTCCTCCCTCTAGGAATCTAGGATGGCTACTGCTCTTTTGGGAAACCATAGAATTGAGCTTCCTCTCTTATCCTTGTGCATTTAATGCTGGATTGTCATTGGTTGTGTGTTTATTCCTCTAACTGTTTTCTTTTCCTCCCATTACAGTGCCTGGAACACAGTAAGGGCTGTGAGATCATCTGCCCATGATGGGTTACTTCCATCTGCACTTTACTAACATCCTGGAAATCGTCTCCAACATGTAACACATGGAGTTATAATTATTTCTGTGTCTGCTGGTTCAATGGATTAAAGCCACCATTTTTACAAAATGAATGCACGGTGGTGAAAAGAACAGGGCCTCCAAAGATCAACTCTCACATTCCCAGCTGGATGGCACTGGGGCAAGTCACTTAGCCTTGTGAAGTCTCAGTTCTTTCTCCCATAAAAATAGGAATAACATCGAACCCTCTGAAGGATAAAAGGTGATGCTGAGTAGAGAACAAAGTGCCTGTCACCCAACAGGCGCCACCAGCGCAAACCTCACCAAGGGCCACCGAGCCTCGCACACAGTGGAGGGCGCTCCCCTTCGAGAGGCTTCACTGTCACTTGTGCTCAGTTCCAGTTTATCTTCTGAAGCAGCCTTTTCCCTTTTTCACAATTAAAAACATCAAGCACTAACAATAATAGAAATTTAAAAAAAAACCAAAACAACTGAACCCTTAGGTAACAGCTCAGCTTTGGTAATTATCAACCTATGGCCAATCCTGCCTCGTCTATACAGCTCTGTCATCTGCATCCTTGGAGATGCAAAGATGATGAAGCTTTATCTCACATACTTTGGGCTGCTAGGACAGGCTATTTATTGGAAAGAGACATTATGCTTGGGAAGGTGGAGGGACAGCAAAGGAGAGAAAGAACATCAAGCAGATGGATTTGGGGGTGTCAGCTTGTGATGTTCACACAGGATGGGGCAGGGTTCAGATCTGTTGTACACAGGGTCACTGAGTAATGCTGTACTCGATGGCAACTAACAACAACAACAGATTATTTTTAACAAGGGGTTAAGGTATGTCAGACATGGTGAGGTTAGCACAGGACAGGATAAGAGTCAGGACCATGGGTCATAGGGTCTCTATGAGTTGTATGTGATTTGACAGCACCTAACAACAACAGGCCCCTGGAATAGATGGTATACCAATTGACATATTTCTGCTAACAGATGCTGCCCTGGATGTGCTCACCAAGCTGTGCCAAGACATCTGGAGAACAACTACTTGGCCATCTGATGGGAAGAGATCTGTATTTGTTCCTATTCCAAAGAAGGGTGACCCAGCAGAGTGTAGAAACTACAGAACAATAGCATTGATTTCACATGCAAGCAAGATTCTGCAGAAAATTATCAAAAAATGACTGGAACAGTACATCAGCAGAGAACTGCTGGAAGTCCAGGCTGGGTTTAGAAGGGGTCGTGGTAGTAGGGATATTGTTGCTGATGTTAGATGGATCTTGGCTGAAAGCAGAGAATACCAGAAGAATGTCTATCTGTGTTTCATTGATTATGCAAAGGCATTTGA
>NW_006399842.1:3483930-3493387 GCF_000299155.1 Elephantulus edwardii | reverse complement strand
TGGTGCTGGAGAAGAGTACTTGAATGTACCATGGACTGCGAAGAAAACAAACAGATTCATCCTAGAGAGGGTTAAACCAGACTACTCCTTGGAGGCAAAGATTCTGGGGCTTCGTCTGACATACTTTGGACATGTTGCAAGAAGAGACAGGTCTTTGGAGAGGGACATCATGCTGGGTAGATTGGAGGGACAGCGCAGGAGGGGAAGACCCTCTATGAGGTGGACTGATTCAGTGACTGGGCTAATTGGGATGGTGTGTCAGAGGCAATGCAATTGGCACAGGATAGAGCAGGGTTTAGGGCTGTTGTACATAGGGTCACTATGAGTCACAAATGACTCGACAGCACATAACAACAACAACAACAACAGATTCTTTTTAAGATAATCCTAGAAGTGAATCATATCATTGCATGTACAAAATGTCTCCATACATATATCTATGAGATTCATTTCTGAAAAACAACCACAACAGCATTATCACATGATGTAAAATATTAGAGTAATTCTTCAATACTACCAAATTATATATAGTCAGTGGACACATTTCCTTGGGTGTATCATAATTCTACTGTTTCAAACAATTGCTTTATTTGATTTAGGATCCAAATAAACTCCACACTTTTACATTTGATTGATGCATTCTGTAAGTTTCTTTTCATTCAATGCTTCTCGAAGCCACTCAGAGGGCCTGGAAAAACAGCCCGCTGAGCCTCCCTCCTGGAGTGTCTAATTCTGAGACTGGGGTAGAGTCTGAGGATCTACATTTCTTTCTTTTTTATTTTATTGTTATTTTTTTAAAAATTATCATTTGAGTGAAACTTTACAGAGCCAACTGGTTTTCTGTTTAACTACTGATGCATATTCCATGACATAAACTGCAGTACCTACACTGTAACTGAACTCCACATGCTTGTGTAACTCGCTATACTTTTCATTTGAGATACTGCTCTGATCACCCCCTTATTACATGACTTTCCTTTCACTCATCTTAATATGTGTCTCCGAGTTACTTACTGATTTTCCCTCTCCTCTCTCATCCTTTATTGTTATATACCATTGAGTCAGAATTGACTCACAGCTGACCCTCCTGCAGGTTTTCTGAGACTGTAAATCACAGGAGAGGAGACTCTCCATTCTCCCAAGGAGCAGCTGGCGAATCTGAACTTCAGACTCTGTGTTGGCATCACAACTCTTCAGCACTAGGCCGTCAGAGCTCCCTTCTTCCCCCTAAGTCATCATTAAGAAATGTTTCTGACTGATTATGATAATGCTGCTGTACCAGGCTCCAGACTCTGATAACCAATGGAAAATCACTGGTGCCCTCTCTCTCTTTCCTCCTCTTTTCTTGTTAGGATGAGAAGATGTTTCAAGTTCATAGTACCTATTATATGCCCAGACTTAGAATCAAGTTATTTCTCCAAGAGGTCCTAGTTCCTTTTAATAGGAAAAAGAAACCACAATTTAGATGCTGGGGAGCCAGTTGGTACTAGATTGGTCACTGCTTCTAAAGCAGTTTAAGTAGAGAAGGATAGTTAAATATATAATTTCAAAACATTTGTGATCATACTGATGGTTTCAATTCAAATTTAGGATCACAAGGTTTTCCCCAACTTCTCTGATTTATGTTTATGTCTCTTACAGTGCATATGTTTCAGTTCCAGCGACATTAACATCATTGGTAACTGCTTTATCCGGTGTAGAATGGAGTCAGAACCAACCCATCGCTGACCCTCCAGCACGTTTTCAGAGGCAGACTGCCCATCCTCCTCCCATGCTTGCTACCACACAAATACATAGTTTCGGAATATTAACTTCAATGTTCCCAGTAAAAAAAACAATATAATCCCTGAAAACAATTTCATTTTGGGGAGCTGTTTTTACCCACAGAGTATTCCCACAGGGTATACAGTCCAGTTATTGTGTTTGAGTCACTGACCTATTTCCTCTTTGTGTGATTATGCTTCCAGTTCTTAAAAGGTTGATTTTGCTTCATCATGCTATCAATTTTAAAAAATTGTGGTTTTTATCTTATTTTTATTTAATTTTTTAATTGATAAGCAAAGGAAAAAAACCCCTCTAACTCCTTGAGATGCTGAGCTGAAACTGACTCACTGCTGACCCTCCAGTGGGTTTTCTCATTTTTAAAATATCATCAGAGAAGTCTGTCTCTTGGGAAGACCCTTATGGATCTGAAATGCCCGAGAAGCACCGCCTTCGGGTTCACAACACAACTCCCTATGGATTACGCCACCAGACGTACCTAATTTTTATTTACTTACATAGTTTCCACTTCAAATATACAAAGAAAAGTCTATTCCAAGAAACTGAGCTTCCATCCTTAACTCTCTGTCATCTTCTCTTCTCCCACCTCTGTAACTAATAGTTATTTTTTTATTCCTCTATTTTTTAAACTATGTTAATTTGTTAATAATTTTGAAAATATATGTAACCCGTCACAGCAACATTCTTAGGACAGATAAACTGATGCCTATGATACAAAGCTTCTAGACCAGTACTAAGGCTGCTTAGACTGCAGGGGATGGTGTACTACAGGCAAAAGGCAAATTAATGACATTCAGAGAAACTGCCAGGTAGTTGAAAACAGGGGGGAGGGGTTTGCTGGTGAAACACAGAAATCTGCTCTACACACATTTCACACCAAGCAAAAGGCACCATATGAAACATAGGCAGTGACAAAAAAGTGGCCAGAGGCAATTTAACACCACACAGGGGGTCTGTGGATATCAGCACCAACAGCGAAGCATCTCTAAGGTCCTTTTTCTGGCTCTGAAATTCTATGATGCTAAAGTGAGCATAATCAATTACCTGAGAAAGCCTTGGAAAAAAAGAGGCAAATTGTCGCGAGCACTGACCAGCTCCTGGACTAATTTGCAAGTAGTCGAGATGAATGGGACTATAAACTGAAAATCAGAACTGCTTTGCATCTATTTAACAGATACTGTTATGAGCTGAAGACAAAAACAGCAAGCAGTAGATACAGAGTGTTACTTGTCTAGTTCAGACATGTCGGTACTCTAAAAAATATATAGAATAGGTGTTTGTGTGGGGTATAGTAGGAAATTATATTCTCAGTCATTCAAAAATATGTTGTTAGCACCTACTGTGGCTTGAATATACTACTGACCACCAAGAGAACAAACAGGTTTGTCCTAGAGAGGGTGAAATCAAGCTGCTCCTTGGAGGCAAGGATTTTGAAGCTCAGTCTTATATACTTGGAGCATGTGACCAGGAGGGACCAGTCCTTGGAGACTTGGAAGGGTGCAGAGACAGGGCAAGAGAGGAAGACCCCAGACGAGATAGAGTGACACAGTAACTGGGACAATGGGGGTAGGTGTGTAGGAGACCATGAGACTAGCTCAGGATAGGGCAGGGTTCAGAGCTATTATACATAGAGGGTCACTGTGAGTTGCAGTTAACTCGATGGCACATAAAACAACAACAACAACAGTTTGTGCAGGTCAAAGATTATGAGGATGGTGCAGGATAGTGTAAGGTTCTGTTCATGAGGTTGCTCTGAGCCCTAGCGGACTTGACAACACATGGTAACAACGTGGGTCAGGCACTATGCTGGGGGTGGGTACGTAACATGGAACAAAACAGACATGTTAGCTCAAGGAGAATACAGAGACAGACATTAAATAAACAGAACTTGTATAAAGCAATGATGCAAACGATCAGGCTGCTCTCTGTGACTGCATGATCAGGAAGCCTTTGTGACCCTGAAGTAACTAACACCTGGGCTGAGGTTTGAAAGGTGAAGAGCAGGCAGGCGTCAGGTGTGGTGTTAAGAGATGTGGAAAGAGTGGAGAAAGGCACTCCAAGGCAGGCAGTGGGCTGAGTGAAGTTCTAATTGGGAGAGGAGCATGGTGAGTTAGAAGAAACCAGAGCTCAGGGTGGGGCTGATACTCAGGGAGTCCTAACCCTTCCTCCCCAACTCCGCCTTCCACCCTTCACCTCCACCAGCTAAAAAGTGGGCAAACCATGGTTTTCCCATTCAAGGAAAGATGATGTTCCTCCCTGGGCTTAGGGCTTGCAGACTTCCTCTATGGAGAGAACTCTGAGATAGATTCATGGGAACCTTCAGAGCAGGGAAGACAGCCTCACTGACTACTTCCTTGCTGTTTTATAAGCTGAGAGTTGTCAAAAGGAAGTTAACAAAATGCAATGATACAGAATACAAATATATCCTCTGCTTTCCTGTTGGCCACTGGCAAGAATTCATAGGTTAGATAAATGAGAGGAGAAATAATTCTTGCACTCCCAAGTCAAGAAGTCTAAGTCTTCCTCACTTGGTCTGTTTGGTCTTTTTCTCTGATTAGCAGAATGGGTGGTGATTTTGGCCTAATCCTGCATGTACCTCACAGACAGAACTCTGGAGAGGGGTTGTCTCTGTCTGCCTTCAGGTTCAGACTCTGTCCTTCCTCAGTAGGTAAGAGATTTTGAACAAGGCCCACTAAAATGTGGTGATGAATGTTATCAATAGCAATCAGAAGGCCCAGAGAAAGGCATCTAAAATGGAAGAGATTCTGAGTGGAAAAGAATGAGCCAGTCCAAGAGGGACTTAAAACTTACCCAATGAAAGAACAAACTTGGGGTTCACATACTTGGGCTTTCAAATCAATTCTGTTACCTAGATTAAGTATCTCAACTCCCCACATCGCAGTTGGCTCCTATTTTAGGGAGGACTAGGACTGAACTGAACAAAAGCTAAAGTGGGGAAGAGTTAGGTCAGGGCCACAGGCCTAGCTCACAGGAATGCTGGAAGATGAGGTCAGTGGCTGGTTGGAGCAGCCATCATTCTTAACAAACACGGTGCCTTCCTCTCCTCTGACGGATACCACAAACTGAGGGGACAGCTGTGGAACGCCAGACCCTGGGCTGTGATGGAAGACCCCAGGGGAAGATGCAATCTTCCAGGGGCATCTATGAGCCTCCAAATCCTGCATCACCACCTACCTGCTCACAGTGATGAGTGCACTGGCCGTTTGTGGGGAGTGAAGCTCTCCAGAAAAGCTTTAGTAGTCTTGATGCTTCTTTCAGGATCAGCTTGGCTGCGCTCATAGTGGTGACAAACCGGCTCAGAGGCGCCGACTGTAGCCCCTACACAAGGCAAATGAGAAGGCTGTTACGTGCCATTTCGAAAAAGATTATGGACAAGTAAGCTTTAATGGGCAGCATAAATCTCCAGGCTGCAGGGCTTGTGATTCACATGCAGGGAGCCAGATGACACCAATTTATTGTTGTTAAAGACCAGTAAATTATACATTATAAGAGATTTTCAGTGATTTTTATCTAATCAATAACAATGATTAATACAACCAGCATTAACTGTATTTACGATGCCAAGGGGAGGGCCCTTGATGGAGCCAGTCACAGGGCTCTGTGGCCCATGGAGGACCCCCAGATGGCAAACACTACCAACCGCAAGTGAAGCAACACACATTTGTTTTTTCCCAGTAGTTCCTGTTAAATGTCACTGCTAAATGAGAAAAAGATATTAGGTCCTTGCAAAGTCTCTCTCACCCTCTGCTGGTAGAAGCAAACTCAAATTAACAGATGGGCAGGGGCATGAAAAAGTAAAAGATATAATTTGGAGTAATGGGAATTAAAATTGAAAAAATAAATATTAAAAGACCATTCATCTTCACAAGTAATACAAATAAAAGGACATAATCCTTTTAAATTATAAACTGGTAAAAAGAATTATAAATATAAATGAAAATATTTGATGAAGACAAAGAGCAGAGAGACAGATATGCTTAAGTTGAAGAGTAATCTTTCTGGAGAATAATATATTTATCAGGAGCCCTGAAAAGTTCACACTCTTTGAACTCATAATACCAAGGAACTAGTAAGTGATCAAATACATACTCACAGACAGCTCAAATGTCTAAGAACAGATAAAGAATAAATAAATGATTATATACTCATGTTAGTTTGTAGTCATTAAAAAAAAAATTCAACCAAAAAAAGGGGGAAAATTCTAGAATAATTAATGAGATAAAGTGTTTACAATATATTAAATTAATCTCATATTTTAACTTTAACATCATATTATAAACACTTCATCTCATTAGTTATTCTTCTAGAGCAAAGGTGGACCTGATACAGACCACAAGTTTTTGCAATTACTTGCTATGCATCAGAAAGCTAGACAATGACTAAGGATGATAGAAGGAGAGTTGATGCCTTTGAGCTTTGACACTGGAGAAGAGTATTGAATATACTATGGACTGCTAGAAGAACAAACAAGTTCATCCTAGAGAAGGTTAAGTCAGGCGGCTCCTTGGAGACAAGGATTCTAAAGCTCTGTCTGACATACTTTGGACATGTTGCAAGGAGGGACTAGTCCTTGGAGAGGGACAACATGCTTGGGAGGGTGGAGGTAAGTGCAGGAGAGGAAGACCCTTGATGAGATGGACTGATTGCGTTACTGGGGTAATGGGGGTAGGTGTGTCGGAGACAGTGAGATAGGCATGGGATAGAGCAGGGTTTAGGGTCATTATACATTGGGTCACTATAGTCGAAAGCGACTTAACGGCACATAACAACAATATTTATAAACTGTTGTTGTTGTTGTATACTGTTGAGTTGGAACTGACCCATAGCTGACCCTCTGGCAGGTTTGTTTGTTTTAATTTTTTTTTAAATTATTATTATTAGTGTGTGTGTGTGTGTGTGTGTACCATCAAATCATATCTGACTCGTACAGGAGGAGAGTGCCCCTCCTTCTCCAGCAGAGCATCTGGTGGATTCGAACCGCAACCCACTGGCAGGTTTTTTTACAGGCAGTTAATCTCATGGGAGGACACTGCCCATCCTCCTCCCACAGAGCAACTAGTGGCCTTGAACCATGTGCCTTTGGGATTGTAGCGCAGCTTTATGTCACTATCAAAATTTTAAGTGTTGACCTCTTGGTGGTTTATTTTACAGAAATTTATTAAGCTTTCCAAAGTATCTAGTTTTCATATAATATAGGTGATAAGTAGAAAAAGAAGGATCTTATTATTATTAAGTCATCCAACAAACATTTACCAAGTACCTCTTCAATGCCAGATTCTGCAATGGCATGAATATAAAATACTGTGGACTCTTACATTGGCAAGCTCAACACAAATGGTGTGCCTGACCATCCCCTTCACAAGGATACAGACCTACAGAATCTATACTGTTCACTATGGTAGTCTTAGAGCTGAGCACACAGGTGTGGACTGGTCAACAGTGCTAGGTGACCTGGAGAGATGAACAGATGGACACACTGATACACAGACGGAAAAAGGATAAATAATAAGACAAATGGATGCGAGGAAAACAGAGGCAATCACTGGCACAGGCCACACGAATCACAATGAAGAGTAACAAGGGGTATACATCTCAACACACTTTCCCCTCAAAGAACAAATTGTCCAATGGTTCCCCACATTGAACCTGACCTCAGAGTCTTCATAAATGTCGTTTTCTAGCTTCTCTTTTCAGGACCTTAGTGAAGACCTTTGGGTTACCTGCCTCCTACTCTCTCATCCTACTCTCCTGAGAATCAATCTCTCACCACTTCTTTACCAAATATAAGGTTGTGTTCGTTACCTCTGTTTCCTGCTCCCAAACTGTGCGGTCAGGAACTTCCTGGATTTGAACGTCCATTTCATCAAGGAGCCTCTGGCCTTTCACAATTTGCTTGCGCAGGGCATGGTAATCTTCAATCAGGCCCAAGATATGGTGGCCACTCTTGCTGGCCCACAGGCGGCGGCCAGGGATGAGGCAAGGCATGCCCGGGATGCTGGTGGCTGAACTATCACTGTTGCCGGAGAGTGAGTCCACATCATTTCCAGAGAGAGGAAGAGTCTCTGCAGCTGCACAATGAGAGGCAAGACGGCAGTGTGTGGGGGAGAGCACCTGCATTCAGGGACCTGAGGCTACGAGAGGACTGGTCCCCGGAGCTTTGTCTGTATGTTACCCCACACCACAGCTCAATCACCTCACAGAAGAAACTCAATTCCACTAACATGATGGGGCACCCACTCTGTGGGAGACACCTGATTCATACAAACAAATTGAGCTAGGTACTGTACTTCAGTAGCCCACAGTCTGGTTGGACTATACAGACGACACAGAGTGTGGGAGGGGCAAGAAATAGCACAATGCACAATGATGGCTTCTGAGAAGAAACAACAGGGGAGTGAGGTAGTGAAAATTAAGATAACCAGTAAAAATCCATTGATTTTACATCAAGTTCAAGAGAAACATGGATGTCTAGTTCTGACAGGGGACAGCAGGAAAGCATTTCCCAGAAAAGTTACTTCCTAATGAGCCTGGAATGAGTAGCAGGATTTTTAGTGACAGAAGATGGGACAAAGAGAGGTCTGGAAAAGGAGGAAGCCGCTCACACGCACATCACAGTGAGAGGAAAGTGCAGGCCCATTTGTAGAATGAGGAGCCACCCGTATACCTGTGTACCTACATGGGGGCTGTGGTGAGGCTGGACAGCCATGAGGGCCTCCACTGGGCAGGGCCAGGAAAGCCACGCTGATGTGGCCAGACTTTAATCTCAGGTAACAGGGACCTAGCAAAGTTGCTGAGATAGAAGTCTACAGGGAGATTATTAAAGAGAAAGATCACCATAGTCCTAGCTAGGGATCGAGTACATGAAACCCAAAATCCCTCCCAAGTACTATCTCAAGTTGACTCTAAGGACTTTTTTCTCTTCAATTTAAAAGAATCCTCCTGCAATGCCCAGTAGGTAGGTGCCTCTGTGAGTGAGAAGGAAGTGCTCTCTAACACTGCTTCTCTGAAAGTTCAAATCCAGCAGCAGCTTCAAGAAGAGAGCCAGGCAATCTTCTCCTATATGATTCACAGCCTCTGAAAACTCAGTGGAGAGTTAGCTGTGAGTCAGTTCTGACTTGACAGCAATGAGTTTTGAGTTTCTGACTGCCACCCTCAACCACAGTTAATCAGACTTCACCTTTGTACCTGATTTTGGTGGAAGTGCCAAAGTGGTATCAAAGAGATCGTATGAATTCTCATTTGCCATGGAACATCTGTTACCACCTGGAAAATGTAAAAGAGGAAGATAAATAACTGTCCAAAGTTCTAGTTTTAGACTCATACACAGAAGAACTAAATAAATGGAAGGACAGTCTGCATTCACAGGCCTAACACAGGATTGACAATACTTAGGATTGACAATACTTCCTACAGCACTCTACAGATTCAAGCTAATCTCCAAATTAAAATTTCCACAGTCTTCTTTGCATAAACAAATCCTTAAATTTATATGGAACTTCAAGGGGTGGTTCTATATATCCAAATACGTAAAGAAAACTTAAAAAAGTAAAAAGTGCCAGAGTCTTCACATTCCCCAATCTCAAAACGTACTATAAAGTCTGGTACTAGTATAAGGGTAGCCATAGAAATCAACAGAGTGGTTGTTGTTGTTGTT
>NW_006399842.1:3361611-3480745 GCF_000299155.1 Elephantulus edwardii | reverse complement strand
TAATGGCACTGGGCTAAGGGTGGGATCAACACTTTAACTAACGCTTACCCCCACAATAAGGGATTTATCTTTAACTGCCCCACAAATTACTGTCTGTCAGATACTCCTCTAAATCTGAACATTCAGATTAAGACAGACTAGGAAGAAGGATTGGCCATCCACCACCCAACAGAGTGGAGAGTTCAGAAATAAATCCATACATTTATAGCTAATTAACTTTGAGCAAGGGTGCTAAGTCCATCAAAAGGGGGGAAAATAGTCTTTTTAATAAATGGTATGAAACAACTGGATTACCAGAAGCAAAAGAATGAATCTGGACCTCATACTATACACAAAAATGCATGCAAAATGGGATCAAGAATCCACTGATAAAAACCTCAACTCAAGGCCACTGAGTTGTGACCAACAGGTTTCCAAGGCAGCAAAGCACATGGGAGGAGTTGGTGGATTCAAATCACCCACCCTCAGGACGTCATTTTTCACTATTAGATTACTAGACATCACAGTGAAAGTATGAGTAACAAAAGACAAAACAAATAAAATGGATTCTATTAAAACTTAACATTTTCATTATCAGTGAACTTTATCAATAAATGAAGAGACAATTTACAGATTATGAGAAAACTTTGGGGATTCACACTGTTGTTAGTGTAGTGTGCCATCAAGTCAGAACTAACCCATAGGTGACCTCCAGCAGATTTTTAGAGGCAGTAAATCGCACAGGAGGAGATTACCCACCCTTCTCCTGCAGAGCAGCTGGTGGATTTGAACTGTGTGGCTTTGGGACTGAATCACAACTCCTTACCACTAGGCCCTAGAGCTAATTTAATATCTAAAATATATAAGGGACTCTTACAACTTAACAAAATATTGTGTCCTGGTGGTACAATGGTAAAAATGTTTAGTTGTTTAAAAAAAAAAAGAAGAAGAAGAAAAAGGTCAGTGGTTTTAACCCACCAGTGGTGTAATGGGAGAAAAGGCTTAGTGATCTGCTCCCATAGACTCCAGGCTAGGAAACCCTGTGGGACAGTTCCACTCTGTCGTACATGGTCACTATGAGTTGCAATTGACTCAATAATAGCATATAACACCACAACTATACAACTTAACAAAACTCAAGAAAAGGACAAAGGAATTGAATACACATTTAATCAAAGACATGGTAATGGCTACCAAATGCATAAGGAGCTCTGGTGGCCAAGTGGTGAGGACCTGCATTGTGAACCAACAGACACATGGTTCGAATCCACCAGATGCTCCATAGAGGAAAGAAAGATGGACAATCTCCTTCTGTGTAAATTACTGCCTTGGAAAACCCAATCAGCTAAGAGTTGGTACATTAATAACAACATAATAACATAAGAGTTGGTACATAATTAACAACAACCAAATACACAAAAGATGTACAACATCATGAGTCACTGTTGTTGTTATGTGACTCAAGTCATAAAGACCCCAACAATAGTTCTGAACCCTGTCTTTTTCTGAGCCAATCTCACCATCTCTGACACACTGACAAAATCACTATGTCAATCCATCTCATGCAGGGTCTTCCTCTCTTGTGCGCTATCCCTCCACCCTTCCAAGCATGATGTTTTTTCCCAAGGACTGACCACATGCCCAAAATATGAGAGAAGCTTCAAAATCCTAGCCTCCAAGGAACAGCAGGTTTGACCCTCTCCAGGACAGATCTGTTTGTTCTCTTGGCAGTCCACAATATGTTCAAGACTCTTCTCCAGCACAACTCAAAGGCACTGATTCTTCTTCTGTCATTCGTAGTCACTGTCCAGCTCTCAGATGCACAGCAAACAACTGAGTTCGCCTCCATCAGGCAAACCTTAGTCTCTAGACTGACATCATTGCTTTTAAGCACTCTGGAAAGGTCCCTGAAAGCAGACTTTCCTAAAGCAACTCATCTTTTGGTTTTCTGACTGCTAGTGCCAAGTGATTGATTGTGGATTTGAGCAAGATGAAGTTGTTAACAACCTCAATCTTTTCTCCATCTATCATGATGCTGCCACTTGGCCTGGTGGTAAGAATCTTTGTTTTCTTAAAGTTGAGATGCAATCCATATTACAGTCTTTGACTTTCTGCAGCAAACGCTTCAAGTCCTCCTTAGTTTGAGAGAGCAAGGTTGTGTCATTTGCATAATGCAAGTTGTTATGGAAAAGTAAATCCAATCTACAATGAGAAATTATTTCTTAGCCATTAAGATGGCTATGATTTCTTTAATGGATAAAAAAAAGATATAGGCAAACAGGTAGAGAAACTGTAACCCTCATCTATTGTTGGTGGGACTGTGGAAAACAGTTTGGTAGTTCCACTCCCCCCAAAAAAAATCAAACACAGAAGTAACAAATAATCTAGCAATTCAACCACACATATGCTCCAAAGAATTAAAATCAGAAATGCAAAAAGAGCTTTGTATACCAAAGTTCACTGTAGCACGATTCACAACAGTTAAAAGGGAACTAGCTTAATGCCTCAAGGGATGAATGAATAAATGACATTTGGTGCAGAGATTCAATGGAGTATTACTCAGGCATAAAGAAAAATTAAGCATGACACACACTACAACACAAACCTTGAAAGCATTATACCAAATTAAATGAGTCAGGTACAAAACGATAAATATGATATCTTGATCTGGTGGCCCAGTGGTAAGAACCTGTGCTGAAATCCCAAAGGCATGCAGTTCAAATCCACCAGTTGCTCTGTGAAAGAAGAATGGGCAATATCCTCCCATGTGATTAACTTCCTCTAAAAACCCACCAGAGGGTCAGCTACGAGTTGGTTCTAACTTGATGGTACGCAACAATAATAACATGGGAAGTATATAAAATAGGCAAATATACAGAGACCAAAGTTTAGAAGCAAGTTATCAGGAGTAAGAGAGAAGGAAAGAGGGAGGGAGACTCAATGCTGAGAAGACACTGAACCTCTCCTGTTGCTGGGTGCCTCTGAGCCAGAACCAGCCCACAGCTGACCCTCTCACAGGTCTTCAGAAGTAGTAAATCATATGAGGGAAGAATACTCATCCTCCTCCACGGAGCAGCTGGTGTACTTGAACCAGCATGCCTTTGGGATTGCAGCACAGCTTCTTACCACTAGGCCACCTGAGCTCCCTGATCTTCTAGGGTATGAAAAGACCTCAAAAGGATAGTGGTTATGGTTGAACAATATGATCTAAGGTAACTAATGTTACTGATTATGTATGTGAAAAATGTTAAAATGGAAAATATTTTGTTGCATATAATACTATTTAAAATATATTACAACTATACTATATAAATGGAGAAGGAAGGGATGAACTTACAGGAAAAAGTTTTCATTGCATTACAGTCAGTATGTACATATATATTTAATTAGTATTTCCTGTACTATTCAAAGTGTGATCAAAAGGGGATACATAGAGCACGTAGGCAGGCTTACTGAAGACGCATACACATTAGCATACATTGTAGTCCTCAAAGGAGTTAACTGGCTAATTGGAGAAACAAGGTAAGTTTCCAAATATGAAACAGAATGGTTGAGAAGGTAAATAAACCAAATTCATTGCCAACAAGTTGATGCCAACTCAGTAACCCTATAGGACAGAGTAAACTCCACAGGGTTCCAGATAAGAGCAAACATTTTAGAAACGACTGAATGAGAAGAAATAAAAGAATCTTATCTCCATATGCTCATTCATTCGGACACATCTGCATTCACTTACATCTTCATATGGCTCTCTCACACCAGGTCCCAAGCAGGACACTAGAGATACAGAGATGAGGCCCACTCCCTTCCCCTAGCAGAGCCCACTAGTTCAGAGAGGTGAACATACAGGCTTGTTTCAGTGTGGCTGGGGTTGAGGGAGGGAAATCAGAGGCTGTAGGGGTTCAGGTGAGGTGTGTTGGCCTGGACCTGACTTCTCAAAGGCTAACAGCTGCACTGTCTTTTAAGGTTGATTGGGAATGAAGAGAAGAAGAAATGACAGGGAGAGCAAACAGCAGGAGCAAAGGCCTAAGAGGGAGTCATCAAGACACATTCGGGGAGCAATAAGCAGTTCCCATGACTGGGGCCTGGCTGCAAGGGAAGGCCACAGTGGGAGGTGAGTCAGAGCTGTGAGGACCGTGGGGAACCACTCACAAGCCACACACAGGCTGCACACAGGGCGACATCAAGCTGAGACCTGTTTTAGGCTGGAGGGAATGTCACTGTCACCCAGGTGAGAGAAGAAAGTGACCTGAAGTAGAATTTGGGAAGTGATGAATTTTAAACATTGTGAGAAGGCAAAAAATCAAAAGCTGCTGACCAAGGTGACTGGTGAGACATTTTGTAATTTAGAAAGCACTTTCATATCTGAATTGTCAACAGCTCAGTGAGCAGGATGGGACTGTGAACCAGATTTCACAGAAGGAGAAACTGAAAGAAAAAAAGATCAGCATGATATATCCCAGCCTTTGGGTGATGGCATGAAGACCAGACCGTGCAAGGTTCGAGACACCCTCCCAAGGGCTGGGGCTCCTGAGGGTGCACAGTTCTGCGGAGCCCACCCAAGAGGCAACACTTCCTGCCAGAACCAAGCCTTTCAAGCACAGCTTTGAAAGAAATGCACCCAAGTACAGTCCCCAAAAGTCTTGTACAAAGGATGCTGCTGTCTACAACAAATCCTGATTCTGATACAAAGAAATCAGATCTTGAGTCAAGGAAATTGGAGAATTTTTTCGTGGGAAAACCACTGTAAGTTTTGAATATATTCTCCCCGATGCCTCACGCAAGGCTTGACCCTAGACAGACTTCAAAAGCTGCCAAAGGCAGCTCAAGGGCGTTCTCACTTCAGCTACACCAAGTCTCCCGCCCAGGCACCTCCATTGCACTGTTTCACCTGCTTCAGTCTCTCCTAGTCTACCCTCTGAGTCTCTCCTAGATTCCATCTCCTCAAAGAGCTAAAAGGGCCAGGATCAGATCTACATTTAAAATGGTAACACTCAATGCTGGTGAAGCCACGCTAACGCTGCAACCTTTATATGACACATATCCCATGTAGGGGGCAATACAGCATCTGTCCAACCCCCTGAGGTTCCCCTAGAAGAAATTTATTCTAAGAAAATTGATTAACAACAGAAAGCTTATTAGCATAGATGTTTAAAAGCTCCAACTCAGAGACTATTTTACTAATTAATAATAATAGAATAACAGTTTGGTGTGACAATAACCTACAAACAATGGTTCAGAAGCTTCAGTAAAAGCTAAGGAAAGCATTTCGGATATGACAACGAGCAAAAACAGAGAAAGGATTCAGAATGGCACCAAACCAAATCGGAATAATATAAATCATGCCTGTATTTAATTGACAAATAAAGAGTAATGTGTGAATGAATAAACTGTTATTTTTAGAAAAATGAAGAATTCTTTTTTTTCTTCCTCTGACTTTTACAGTTTCGTCATCTTGTTGGTTAAAACTTTAAAATACACTTTATGAAGAAGGCAAGATGCAATGATTGCAAGTTCCAAAGTAGGTTCACTGTATGCTCTGGAATACATGGGTGTTTTCCTTTCAATAAAAGGACATAAACTGAAATCCAAGTAAGGAGAAGTGTAAACAGAACATTTCTTATTTATAAAGTATGTTGGTATCCTTGCCCCACTGTGGGCACGAGGAGGCTTATCCCAAGACAATCAAGGCTCTGGAAAATCAGGTGGTGGTTCAAGAAACACTAGACATGGGGGTTGGGAGATGGTTTCTAGCTCCATCACCGTCACCTTCTTGCTGCGCCATCTGGGGCAAGTCCCTTTCCTTCTCCGGGTCTTGGTTCTGTTGTCTATAAGGTTTAGAGAACAGCCTGGTTCACTGCTTTGAGCCTGATGAACTGAATTTTTCAACACTCTACAGTTCACAGGGGTGACCAGAACCTCAGTGCTTCTGCTTTCTGAGTTCCTTTCAGCTACTCTACCGCCTCTCTAGGGCTAGACAGAAACCTTGCAGGTAGACTGCAAAACAGGACCACCTTTCAAATCTCCCGCGATGCTTCTTCCAGATCCTGAAAGATACCGAACACCAACGTTAAAAACTCACTGCCTCTAAAAACCCTCTGGAGGGTCAGCTATAAGTCGGTCCCGACTTGACAGTAAACAACAACAACAAAAAAGCAACAGGGAACTAGAGGGGATTTTTAGCACAGGAGTGATTTGGACAGAACTAAAAGGACGAGAGGAAGCAAAAGCAAAGGCAACAAGGACAGCTAGAAGCCCTAGAAGCCTAAATTCCACTTTCCTGTGAATCAAGAGGCCCCAGATGGATGACACCATTTTGCAAAGGTGACAGCTAATTAGCAACTGGGCCCCCTGGTTCCCGATGTCAATAGGAATACATGTTCATGGGGCCGGGCAGTGCTCAGGGGCTGACATGTCACAAGTGGGCATGCAGAGCTGCACTTCCGAGACGTGAGAGGGAGGCAGGTACAGCACTGTGTTTGTCTAGCTCGAGGGGCCGCTTGGGGATGGACAGGGTTTGGACAGCTAAAGCAAGCACTGTTTTCTGAGCCTTCTCCTCACCCTTCGCCAGCTGCTCCTCCAGTCTGCTCTGCAGGGTGCTGTTGGTTTGAATGCTCTTCTCCAATTGCATCCGCAGGACCTGGATCTCTCTCAGGAGGCCATGGAGGTCACTGAGCGTGTCCTGACCCTTGCAGCCTTCTCCTGATGCCTCTGTGAACATGTGCAAAACAAAACCTTAGCACCTCCCATGACTCAAAGGTCAGTCATCAAAGGAACTCAAGAGATTTTTAAACCTGCCACCACCAGCCTCCTCCTCCTTCAGAGGACTAGGTACAATTTAAAATAACAACTAGCCTTTAAAAAACAAAAATATTGGCAGACTTAATTGCTGCTATTCCACAGGCTAAATAAGAGCTGGAAATTAATTTTTGCTTCTGGCCATAAAAGCCTAGCAAATTGCACACCAAACCCCGAAATTATGTCTAGTAGTAATAAAATCTATTTGGGCTGGAATTATAGAATGAAAGGGGCTGATTTTAAAAGCCACAGTATATTAAAAAGGCACAACAGCAAAAATAAGAAAAGCAACTTGAGGAGAAAATGAAATCTCTGAGATGACCCTTTTCTAGTAAACTTTCAATGGGGGGAAACCATCTGGAAAATTAGTTTTAAAAAAATCCTACGATACCTCAAAACTGATTCTGACCCATTAGAACTCAGACTACAGTCACTCCCTTCTGGTATCTCTCTCAGAATACTGAAAGGAACTGGGCTAGAAACAGCCCCAAAGCATTGTGCAGAATAAAGTAGGTGTTCAATAAACATTTGGTGAATGATTTGCTAAAGAAAATGATCATGAAAGTTATTTCTTTATGGCCTCTGATGTGCCAGGTCTCATATAAGGGTAGTGGGTTGGTTTGTGTTGGGGGGGGGGTGTGTTTAAAAAAATAAACTATCTCATTCAACTTTCTTAACAACTCAACAGAACAAACACTAGAAAAAGAAACAGGCCCAGAAGGGTGAAGTGAAAAGGTCACACAGCCAGGAAGGGAGGGTATCAAAATCCAGACTTCCAACATCCCGACTCCAGAACTAAGTCTTTTGATGTTTCTTACTGCTTCTTTGAAAAAAAGAGTGGCCCAAAAAGTTTGCTTCCAAATATACCTACTGCACTGACAAGGCAAGTTTAGGAGTCTGATGACAGTATTTAAGGAGCACAGAGGATTACACTCTCTCACCCCTGCTGCCAGCTGAGCAGGTGGGCTCAGCTCACAGCACAGGAGTGTCAGGATGAGAGGGGTCTCGGACCAGGGTGCCCAGTACCTCTGGACTGCCTGTGCTCTTCATCCAGTTTCTTGTACACCTTCAGCTCCACTCGAAGGGACTGGAGTAGCTCGTCATTCTGTGAAAGCAGCTGCCCCTTCAACTTCACTTCTTCTTGTGCCCTGAAAAGGGCCCATCACCACAGAGAGAAAAGGACAGTTCTGACTTAAGATGCCCCCTCACCACTCTCCCTGCCATCCCCTGAGCCAGGTGGCCAGTCCTACTTCAGCCAGAAAGTTTAGCCCCAAGTGACAAGCATGGTTAAGAATCAGTCACAGACACTATTCTTAAAAATGCCCCTTTGTGCCCTAACCCTTCCATACATGATTTACTGTAACTGTCACAGACACCCTAAAAGGGAGATGCTACTTTACCCATAATTCATGGTAGGTATAAGAAAATTAGCTCAGAAAAATCTCTCTTACCCAGGGCTGCACAGCTCAAAAAAGGACCCACACCTTAAACATAGGAATGAGCCCCAAGGCATGAGCTTGCTAAATTGCTGGGCCACCCTGGATGGCTGACAGTGAGGCACTCATGAGTACTGACAAGAACAACTGCAAACATGACCAGAGAGACATGAAGGGGAAATTACAGAGAGCGGTAAGCAAGGTCTGCTCTCGTCTACGTCAGGGTCTCCTCCCTCCCCTGCTGTCACACTCCCAGTGACTCCCTATGTCAGAACAGCATGCTAAGCCCTGACAAGGTCCTCTGTGATTCAGTGTCCATCCACGACCCTGCCTCGTCCCCATCTCCTCCAGACGTGCCAGCCTCCCTGCCCTGTAACGCAGGTTTGTGGACACTGTGGACCAGTGAGCCTTCTGCTGACTATGATCTTCCCCAGAGCTGCGGACCTCCCTCCTTCACTGACTTCAGGTATCTGCTCAAATGGCATCTGTTAGAAAGATGCCCGCTTTGTCAGGCCCTGGTGGTACAATGGTTAAGTACTTGGCTGCTATTGGGAAGGGTTTTTTTTTGAACCAGACACTCCATAGGAGAAAGATGGGTGACTCCTTTCATCTGCTGTCAAGAAGTGGCAGTCGTCTTGTGTAAGTGACAGCCCCGAGACCAGTGTGGGGCAGTTCTACTCTGTCCTAGGGGGTCTCTACAAGTTGGAATCGGATAGACAGCACCAGGTTTGGCGTTTTCATTGATCACCCCCCCTTGCGTATTCTGTGCCTGTTGGGCGTCCCTTTGTTTGAAGGCAGGAGGAGGACGTTGTGCGTCACGGTGGCAGCCTCCGCGGGGTTGGGTGAGGGAAGGCCTCTACCTGCTCAGCTCGCCGCGGTGGCTGTAGACCTCCTGGAGGAGCTGCTGGTTCTGTCTCTCCTTCTCCCCAGCTTCCGCCTGCAGCCTTTCATTTTCTTCCTTCACACAGGCATACTCTTGCTGTAGGTGCTCGAGTTTTGCAGTCTTTCTGGAGAGTGATTCTCGTAATTGTTCATTTTCTTTCTGTTTATCTGCAAAGACAAAAAGAAAAAAAAAGCCACTGAGAAGGGAAAACCATTTGTTTTTCCCAACCTTATTACGCAAATACAGCACTTCAGCCTGAGCACTCCAAGAATGCAAAAAAGAATTCGATTTAATCTGGCATTTATGATTTTAGCATTCCAATTATCTTATACATTTTGGTCAGATAAATCTGTCAACTTCAAGGCTGCAGATTAAACATCACTTGGATGCATGGGCCCGTTTAGTCTTCTATTAAATAATAGGCCCTGCAAACCTAGTTACTTTGCCTTCACAGAGCAAATAGTGGAATGAAACTACAGGCAAAGGCAAGAAATAATGCCTCAAACTCTAGCAATGGATATGGGGAAAGTGTAAGCCTTACCCAAGGACACTAGGAGAGTTGTGCAAATGACAAACACTGGTCTTGTCCTACCTCCAACTTTTGGCATCTGTTTTCTTCCTCCTATGTAAAAGACCCTGGGGCTCTTCGAAACCTTAGCCTCACGGGCTAATTTCTACACTCGTCCTTAGAGACTCAGCTTAGATCAGCCTCTGCTCATTCAGGGCACCTCTCTAGAGCCCTGCAGCTCCCCAACGTCAGCCTTCACGGTAGCGAATCTTCACACTGACCTGTCAGGGGTCAAAACAAGCCTCCAGATGAAGGAACCCGTACAGACCTAATACAGAACAAGAGCCAGGAATGCTTGCTGAGTGGATGTCTGTTCCACATATAGATTGAAAAGGTATGGAAATAGGATACAACCCTGACACACTCCTGATTTTGAACCATGCAGTGTTTCCTGTTTGATAACTACCTCTAAAAGGCCATAGGAGGGTCAGCTATGAGTTGGTTCCAACTTGACATACGCAATAACAATAAAGTCATAGGATTTGAATCTTGGTCGGTCAGAATCCAGTGCCCACACTCTCTTCACCATATCCTGACACAGAAGCTTCAGGGTTGCAGGCTGCACCCTTAATTCTTACCTCTGGATCCTTTAGCAAGCATCACATTGAGAGCCTGGTTCTGCATCCTCAAGAAATTAATTTCTGATGTGAGAGAATTGTGCAGCTCTGAACCATAAGTAAAAATGCTTGCGGAACCTATAAAAACAGGTATAAATCATGATTTATGGCCAGTCTCCATGTCAGTATGAATAGAACGTTCTCAATAAAGAACAGTTTCAAATAATGAGGAATAAAGCATGTAGCAGGCAATTAAGGTTACTCCCATGAAGCAGGTGCTACCAAACCCAAAAGGAGTGAGCTTCAAACATAAGGGAAGAGGCCAGTCCCCCACTTCTCACCTGTTCCAGTGGTGTGCAAAGCAGGAGACTTGGGGCAGGAGTGTGGAACAGTTTAGCCTCCACAGATGCCTCCTCAGAGGGCTAAACTCATATATCCAACTGCCTGCTGGGCATTTGCACCAACACAGCTCACACGCAACAGAGTCAAACTCTGTACCCTTCCCTCGCCTGGTCTTCTTCCTCTTATATTCTGCCTCAGTAGACGGTATCAGTACTCCTAAGTCACGATAGAAACCTTTGATTTGTCTTAGATTCCTTTCTCTTCCTTATTTATCACAGCCAACAAGGCAATCATCTCAGTAAACTCTTCCAAAATGCTGGGCCTACCAACTCAGAGTTAAACAAAATAGAGCCTAAAGTTCTCAGCCTAGAATTTGAAGCCCTCTATTATTTAGCTCCAAACTCACAGAGTTCCCTATTCTCTCACTACCCTAAACCTTGTTGTTGTTGTTGTTGTTGTTGTTGTTGTTGTTGTGTGCCATCAAGTCGCTTGTGACTCACAGCAACCCTATGTACTGTACAACAGCCCTAAACTCTTCTCTGTCCTGTGCCAATCGTGTGTCTCCAATACACCCATTCCGATTACTCCAGTCACTGAATCAATCGACCTCATAGAGAGCCTTCCTCTCCTGCACTGTCCCTCCACCCTCCCAAGCATGATGTCCCTCATCAAGGACCAGTCTCAGAATCCTTGCCTCCAAGGAGCTACCCAGTTTAACACTCTCCAGGATATACCTGTTTGTTTTCTTAGCAGTCCATGTTACATTCAATACTCTTCTCCAGTACCACAGCTCAAAGGCATCGATTCTCCTTCTATCCTCCCTAGTCATTGTCCAACTCTCTGATGCATAACAAGTGATTGCAAAGACCATGGCCTGTATCAGACGCACCTTAATCTCTAGAGAAACACCATTGCTCTTCAGTACTTTGGCGAGGTCCCTAACAGCAGACATTCCCATCGCAATACGTCTTTTAATTTCCTGGCTGCTGGTGCCAAGAGTGTTGATTGTGGAGCCAAGCAGACTAAAGCTGTGTACAATCTCAATCTCTTCACCATCCATCCTGATGCTGCCAATTGGTTCAGTGGTGAGAATCTTCGTCTTCTTGACATTGAGCCTCAATCCATATTGAAGGCTGTAGTCCTTGACCTTCTGCAGCAAGCGCTTCAGGTCCTCCTCCGTTTCAGCAATCCGGGTTTTGTCATCTGCATAACACATATTGTTTATAGATCTTCCACCAATCTTGACTCCACATTTCTCCTACTAGAGCCCAGCCTCCCGAATAATCTGTTCTGCATACTGGTTGAAAAGGTATGGAGACAGGACACATCCCTGGTGTATTCCCTTCTCAATTTTGAACCATGCAGTGTTTCCTTGCTCTGTTCTGATGACTGTTTCTTGATCCAAATATAGGTTTCGCATTAGCATGATCAAGTGTTCCGCGATTCCCATTCTTCTCAGAGTCAGCCACAGTTTGTTATGATCCACATAGTCAAATGCCTTTGCATAGTCAATGAAACACAGATAGACATTCCTCTAGTATTCCCTGATTTCGGTCAAGATCCATCTGGCATTAGCTATAATGTCCCTAGTATCACGACCCTTTCTAAACCCAGCCTGAACTTCCAGCAGTTCTCTGCTGATGTGCTGTACCAGTAGTTTTGGGATGATCTTCAGTAGAATCTTGCTTGCATATGAAATCAATGATATTTTTCTATAGTTTTCATACTCTGTTGGGTCATCCTTCTTTGGGATGGGAACAAATATAGATCTTTTCCAGTCAGTTGGCCAAGTGGTTGTTCTCCAGATTTCTTGGCACAACTTGGTGAGCACATCCAGGGCAACATCTGTTATCTGGAATACTTCAATTGGTATACCATCTATTCCTGGGGCCTAATTTTTTGCCATTTCCTTCAAAGCAGCCTGAACTTCATCCTTCATCAGCCTCATCCTTCATCAGCATAGGCTCTTGCTCATATGTTGTTCCATTAAATTCTTCTGTGTCTGCCAATTCCTTTCAATACAGTGACTTAGTATATTCTTTCCATATTCTTTCAATACTTTCTGGATCATTCAATATTCTGCCTAAAGCATCCTTGATTATAGCAACTCGAGGTTTGTTAGTGTCTTAAAAAACTGAGTAAGTTCTATGCCTATGAACACCAGCTTGTATCCTACCTCACCCACTTTGCAGAAGGACATACTACTCCCTTTGCCAAGATAGCCCACCATCCTCTCCTCCCACCACAAAAATCACACTCATCTTTCAACTCTTAGCTCAAGTTCACTGCCTTTGTTAAAAGCACAAAATCTAATGACACATACAAGCGTAGACTCACACTATTTTACGCCTGGTGAATAGACACTCACAGTTCTGTTTTGCATGGCTTCATCTGCTTTACTTCTGATTGATCGATCATCTTTTCATAAACTGGAACCATTTTTGTTATCTTGCCTTTTACTTTAAATCTGGTTTCCATGGGAAATTTTTCTGATTGTAGGCACCCTGGTGGCGTAGTGGACAGGTTCACGGCTGCCAACCAGAAGTCCAGAGCCCATATCCTCCACAGCCACCTGCAGAGCAGAGACGTGGCAATCTGCCTCTGTAAGGCTCACGGTCCCCACAAGGCTCCAGGGTGGGAGGGCTGGCATCTTCTTTTGAGAATCAGTAGCAGGCAATCATATCCTTGGGTTTTTTCTGAGGATTGGTTCAGGAGTTCTGGATGCTTAAGCTCTAGAGTTCTGTATGCAGTTCAGCCATTTGCAGAGTCTGACATGAGCAGGGAGGCACAACTTCCCTGTGGCAAAGGCAGGAAGCCCTTTATACCTTTTCCCCCTAGTTCTCTGCTGCACAAGCTAGCTCCTGATGCTGGCTGTGGGTCATTTCCTTTTGCCTCACTCCAACAGTCTGAAGTAGCTCTCTTATCCTGCTGTCCATGCTCTCTCTCCAGGTCCTAGTGCTCATCTATCTCAGCCCTCAGTGAGATTCAACAGCACTCCCTCAAAGTACCACGTTCTCTTCACCCCTATCAACTGAACAGCCCACAAACTCCCATGGTCAACTTGTGCTGCCTTTAAAAAACTCTGCTTTCTCAAAAAGTTGTAAATAGAAATACCATTTGACCCAGCAACTCCTCTACTGGAAATATATCCTAAAGAAACCATAACCGTCACCCAAGCAGACATATACACATCCATGTTTATTGCTGTTTGGTTCACAATAGCAAAGAGTTGGAAACAACCTAAGTGCCCATCAACAAACGAATGGATAGAGCAGCTCAGTTATATACACACAATGGAATACTATACTGCATTGAAAAACAAGGAACTCATGAAATACACAAAATGGGTAACTGTGGAGGACATTATGCAGAGTGAAATATCTCAGTCACAAAAGGACAAATATTGCATAATGCCACTGTTGTAAAATGCGACTGACATTGGGGCTGGGGGGAGACTGAGAAAGATGGGATAAATAATGTATACACCACTGAAAAAGATGAGGGAGGGTACTGATTAAAAGCAATATATGATTAGGTATTATTATCATGACATGGGTCCAGAATGAAGGCTGCATAGTAGAGTGGACTCAGGGAGAGGGAGTAAGCATTGTATAACAATGAAGGAATTTTTCTTTTACTTTTCAAAGAGAAGAGTGAACTGAGGTGGGGGGCAGGAAGGAAAATGCAACAATGAATGAATGGAAATCCAAAGTCTTTTCAAATGTTCATTAAAATTAATAGTAAGAAAAAGAAAATTTCTTAAAAAAGAGGGGAAAAAACCGCACAATAAAACTGTGCTGAAGATTCCTCAGATTAGCCTCTTTTCTGTGCTCCTTTGTCTGGGCTGTCACTCAGTCTTCTCCCCAAATGGCTGCAATGAGAAAGTGCTCCCAGTGGCGAAGGTAGATTCCCTCAGCTTCTGTGCCATCTTCGTTCCTCTTCCACTTTCAGACTCTCCTCAACTCCCCAACACCTCCACTGCCACGTGGAGGTCCTGTGAGTTCGGTTTGTGCATGTTTTTATGCTTTGTTCCGTGGGTTACTTGGTAGGGGAATAAATGGGAGTGTCCACTCACTTAATCATCTTGCATCGCCTCCAAGGCTCTCCCTTCTTGACCTCAGTTATACAACTTCCTCAAGCCTCTGCCAGCTCAATCAAAATGATCAATGCTGTTGTTATTATTATTCATGCTCTTGTCATTTGTATCAAACTCATTCTTGATGGCAGGCTGGGGGCAAAGAGCATTCTGGATTCCCAGGAAAAATGCTAAATAGGTCTACTATAACCAAAGCCAAGAAAGTCCCTTTTCAAAGGTGGATTAGACCAAAGAACAGTTCCTAAAACACTGGAAGCCTGGGCAGCCAATGCTGAGCTAGGAAGAGCCGACTTCTCAGGCTCGGAGGCTCGTCTGTGCACTGAACTCCACATTTAAGTTCACCTAACTGGTGACAAGTGCTCACACACAGGATTATAATTTTTTAAAAAATGACATTCCACTTGAACGCTACCAGAAGCCATGTTTTTCTCAACCTTGCTCCCAAGATGTACAACCCACAGGAAGGAGGAGGCAGAAAGACTTTTTATTTCTTTGTCTTTTCAGAGAGTCTGACAACATGGTGAGAACAGTATGTCTTTCCACCAGTGTAAATACTTTATGAATGCCTTTTTGTAAACCTTCCTGTCAGAGTGAATTACTCTCTACAGCAACTGCCTGCTCCATTGTAGCTCATGGCCATTCGAGCCCCCAAATAATTCTATAATTGGATTTGCCAGACAAAATGTAAAACAGAATGAATCTAATTCAGGCGTTACCAAGAGTGTATGCTGAAGGGCCCCGGCGCCTATATCCTTCCTGTGTTTGATACGACTAATAACTCAGATTAATCCATTTCCCTAGGGTTGAGTGTGGGAGGGTGAAAGGTAGGGCTGAGATGAGAAGAGGGAGGGAGAGACAGAGTAAGGGCAGCATTCTGTTTACTTGTAAACTGCAGCATGTGCAGTCCTTTGGTAGCATGCCTTTCTAGCCTGATGGCCATGCAGATCTAGAAAGGGAACTAAACCAGGGATCCAGGGACTCAAGTGCTGTAACCAGTAACTGGAGAGCCCCCAGGAAAGTTATTTCATCTTTCTAGAACTCTGCAATCTCCAAAAATGGCAATAACATTAGTGTTCTTGCTCACTGTTGGGTTTATAGTATTAAACTGATGTTATATAAAAATAAAGTAGTAAAGTAAAACCAACTAATGGAAATGAAAGCTTCTACTCACTGAGTGAGGCCCTGAACTATGCCTTATGCTTAACATTGCCTCATTTTCAGTCTCACAAGGATTCCATTTTATGGGATACATAAGAACTGGAGAGACAGGGCAGACTGTCCACAGTCACAGAGCTAACCAACGAGAGAGCCATGATCTACTCCCAAGCAAGTGTGGACTTTTCCAATTGCACCAGCTGCTCTCAAGGAACATCGGATAAGGACACTAGGAAAGATTTCCAGGATATATTATTCAGTGGAAAAAGCTACAGAATAGTGGGGATGGAGTATGCTACCTTTTCGGTAAGAAGGAGGGGAATAACAATATGCATTTGAAGTTGCATAAGGAACTACTGTAAGGACACACACAGAGTGAGAGGAGGGAGAACAGGGCTAACAGTCACAGAATAGAGGGTGACTTCATAAGGTAGACCATTTCACATCACCTACATTTTATCTACTAAAAAAAAAGTTTCCCCTTAAGTTCTTCATGGGAAGAGTCCTTCAGAGCTAAGTATTTATACAGGAAAGTCACTTTCCATCGGCCTATGATATTAACCAGTTATAACTCAACATTAGTGAAATGGCAAAATGCTGTTCGGTTTTATTTAAAAATACCCATTTCTCTGCAGCATCTAAAGGAAATGAGCCCGAACAATCACAGTTCTGGGTGCCAGAGTCTGGCAGGCTTCTCTAATAACCGAGAAATGAACATTTGCCAACTACTGTCTCTGTCCCAGGATGGTGGAACACTCTAGGTGTTGACTAATTCTCACAATAGCTTGATAAGAGGAGAATAATTATTCTTGTTTTATAGATAAGTTATTGTAATTAAGAAAGCCATACAAGAGGTAAGCAGCAACATCAGGATTTGAACTGAGGTCTCCTTATTCACGAGTCTGATGCTCTTCCAGATACGCAAACTGCTTCCCCAGGCAAATGCTTCACAGAGGAAACCCTCACCGGCTTGCTCCTCTCCCCTTCTCCATGGGAAGGGCATTCATTACCTTGATCAAACTCGGACCCTTGTCGTTCCAGCTGTTTCCGCAGCTTCTCATTTGTTTTAATAGATTCTTCTAAACGCTTTCTCAAAGTTCGGATTTCTTGTATGTGCTCCATTAACATTTCTACAGGAAGAAAGGGTATTTTTAATTTAAAATCTGAAGCCCCCAACAAATTAAATAATTTATAGCTTACGCAGTGAGCTTGAAAATTCCAAACAGCACTGCCACGTATTAAGATAGTCAGCAGCTGGCAATTCTTTCCTAAGCTTGAGAAAACGGAGCTATTTCCCTTGCCCACAGCCACAGTTCTGTAATGATTCTCTGCAGCCCTCCATGAGGAGGATATTTTACATTACACAGAAAAATTATATTCAATGCAATTTTAATGTTAGCGCTAATGTGGCCTTTTATTCTTCTAAATATCAAATATTAATTCAAAATCTTCCTCATGGTGAAACTAAGAGATCACTTTCAAGTCCGCTTGAATTGCCTGAGAGTTGATTAAACCACTTTCATAATAAATTCAGATATTTTAAAGACTAATTCTTTGAAATAAACACTGTATACCTTTATTATTTATGGATATAAAGCTTATAAAAACCAGAACAAAAATCCCAGTGCAAGTCAGACTGGTTAAGAAGAGCACCTGAGAGTCCACAGTGTTTGTGTCAGTATAAATACGTATGACCTTTGGGACTAGTTTTATCATTAGCCTTAAAAAAGGCTCTTTCTCAGTATCTTTTCTTAAATAATTCTACTTCTAGGAATCTATTTTAAAAGGGACAACTGATATGCTGGTACCATTTACCCGAAAGCATAAAATGGTTCGTGTTAGTGAACACTGGAAAACAAAACAACTCCAACTGTCAAGTAAATTGTAGTACATCTATTACAGTGCAGTATTGTACAGCTATTTGAATTACATTATGAATAATATGTAATGTCACGGAAAAATTAGCATGGTATTATGTTAAATTTTAAAATAGATACAAAACTGGTTTTTAGCATAATCATAACTCTATTTAAAAAAATTGCATGGACCACACACACAAAGGTAACAGACCAAAAGATTAACAGCAATTGCTTTTACATGGTAGATTGCAGAGTTTAAAGAAATACTATGCTGTATTTTCATTTTCTAAAATGAGTATCAATCTTTTCTCAGCTTCTGCCACATCTCTCTTTAACAAAGAAAGAAGTACGTTTCCAGTTGTGAGGTAAGTTTCTGGAGTCAGTGTTTCAAGCATAATCACATTAAGTATCCAGAGACAAAACTAATGTCTTTAATTCATCAATTAGGGCACACTCAGTATGTCTTAGTAATGTTTGTTTTAAAACATTATACTAATGTTATAGCCCAGTTTTAATTCCTCCAAAATGACTTTCATTTAAAAGTAGCACAATGTTACAGATCTTTTCCTAATTAAATAGTAATTTTGCCATGAATTTGAATGTTTATGAGAAGACTTAATTTCCAAACCTTCCGTTATCTCCTATTAATGCCAGAAGTGTGGCAAGTCATTTGGTGGAATGTCTGAGGACCTCATTGTGCAGAGCACTGAAAGGCTCTGTCTGCACTCAACCCCTGGTATATTCCAGCACAGTACTTCCCTGTTCCTGTTCGCTGCCCTGTCAATCTTCACACAGCAGCTATTCAAGTTGATTTAAATCACAAACTTAGCTGTTGTAACTGCAACCTTCCTTGCTGGTTTATCCAATCCATACGCTGCTGGCTTTTGGGGTAATAAATGCTCAATAGCCAGAGACAAGTCATTCTCCCCTGATCTCAGGCCAGTGGCTGGAATCATCACTGAAGCATCAGAAAGCAATTCCAGCTGAAATGGACACTACTTATTAATTATGCAGCTATAAGAGAGAAGAAGGAAATACTATACTAGCCATTACAAAATGATACCGAAATATCTGCCCCTCTTATAATAATAATATCCTCTTGACAAATGTCTATTCTTCAAAACCACAAACTCTGTAGCAAACAACAACAACAACAAAGGTACATATATTTGCTTAGAACTTCCAATTTACAGAGTGTATATTAAGAAAGTTCCAAAAATAATGGGAAAGTTTCATGCTTAATGGTATTTCTTATTGTCTTATTTACATTATGAGGTTCGGAGAATAACTTAAATGTCCAGTAATTGGGGAAAATAAGGAAAACTGCAGCTCAGCCATTCAACAGCCTAACTGGAAGTCATTTAAAGTGAGGTTAGGTAACAACATGTTAGAAAGTTTACAATAAAATACTATGTGGAAAAGGAAAAACACTAAGGGAGAGTAGTGTTCCTCTCTCAGATTATACCAACGGCCAAAGGAAAACGCAGACTAAAAAGCTAAAGCAAAATAAAGTCTAAATGGTTCTAGAACTCCATTAAAGGAGTATAAGAAAGCATCTGAATAATCTACTGCAAGGGTATAATGAACCCAAAGACATGTGTC
Organism: Elephantulus edwardii; assembly: GCF_000299155.1. Classification (NCBI taxonomy): domain Eukaryota; kingdom Metazoa; phylum Chordata; class Mammalia; order Macroscelidea; family Macroscelididae; genus Elephantulus; species Elephantulus edwardii. Next base: position 3,461,470 of record NW_006399842.1, on the reverse strand, counting down.
TCCACAAGAATAAAAAGTAAGAGATCACTAAAAGTTCTGCTTTAGAAATAACCTCAGATTCACGTGGTAGAGGGGGACAGCCTAGAATGAAGGGAAAGCAAAGGCAAGAAAAGGGAACTGCCCAATATCCTGGCAGAAAAGACTGAAAGATGCCAACCAAAATCAACGTACTGCCATTGGGTTAACTCAGTCTCATAGCAACCCTCTTGGGCAAAGCAGAGCTACCCAAGGCTGTAATCTTTACAAAAGCTGGCAGTTATTCTTTCTCCCACAGGGTGGCTGGGAGAATGAAACACTTAACTACTAGTGATGAGTCAAACGCTTTAACCACTGCACCAGCAGGACACCTTCTGAAAGAGTACTGATCTCTAATAATGAAATTTAAATCACTTAGCAATTAGCTTGCAAGACTGTGCTCTAACTCCTCTAGTTCCTCAAACCTTCAGTCAAGTCTATTATTCATACAAAGACTTTGTGGGAGTGGCCTAGTGAAAACGGAAAAGGAACCGAGTTCCACGTTGGATTGCTGAAGTAGAGGACAGTGATGGCACTAAGCACAGGAAAATAACTCACGACCTAACCTAAACTCCAGCTCTCAGATGAATAGGGATGACAGAAGGAGGACTGAGGCCTTTGAACTGTTGTGGTTTTGGAGAAGAGCAATGAACATCCAACTACCAAAAGAACAAACAAATATGTCTTGGAGAGGGTGAAGAAGGAGAGGAAGACCCTCAGCCAGGTGGACTGACACGGTGACTGCTGCAACGGGCTCTAGTGTGTCAGGAAGTATACAGATGGCACAGGATAGGACAGGGATCAGCTCTGTTGTTCACAGGGTTGTTATGAGTCATACTTGACACAATGGCATCTAACGACAAAAACAGAAACTAACAACCTAAACTAGGAGAAAGTAGAATGTGGAGTCAGAAGTGACTGAGGATAAAGTATTCAGAAATTCAGAGAAATCACATTTAAATAAAAGCTAGAAAGACAAAGAACTTAGGCCTAGGAGACTGGCTACTGGAAGACCTCAAATAATATCTGAGTTATGGCAAAAGTAGGCACTTTATGCACCAAACATAGTTTCAAGCTGTGATTATCTAGCCTTGAGTGTCCACTTCCTAAACAATATGCCTCTGGAAACTCTATCAACTTTGAGAAACAATGATAGTTATAGAAAGGCCTCATTCAGGTCTTTTTTTCATAGGGTCGCTATGAGTCATGGCTGACTCGATGGCAGTCAACACCAACCAGATTCCTAGAGAGATTTCAGGCATAGGTTCTACTCATCTGTCTTGTACATATTAGATCTCCATGTCACATTTCTTCTAAGGGGAAGGAGATTACACTGCTAAAAATATAAAAGAAAAACTATTTAGATATATATATATACACACACACCACACACACACACACACACACACACACACACACACACACACGTTGTTGTTGTTTGTTGTTATATGTTGTCGAGTGGCCTGCGACTCATAGCGAACCTATGTACAACAGTCCTGAACCCTGCTCTATCCTGTGCCAATCTTATTGTCTCTGGCACACCTACCCCATTACCCCAGTCACTGAATATATCCATTTCATCGAGGGTTTTCTTGTCCTGTGCTGTCCCTTCATCCTCCCAAGCATGACGTTCCTCTCCAAGGACTGGTCCCACCTTGCATGGCCAAAGTATGTCAGATGAAGCTTCAGAATCCTTGCCTCCAAGGAGCAGCCTAGCTTCACCCTCTCCATGATGAATTTGTTTGTTCTCCTAGCAGTCCACAGTATATTTAATACTCTTCTCCAGCACCACAGTGCAAAGGCATCAATTCTCCTTCTTTCATCCTTAGTTTTGTCCAGTTTTCTGATGCATAGCAAGTACTTGAAAAGACCATGGCCTGTATAAGGTGCATCTTAGTTTCCAGATTGACATAATTACTCCTCAGTACCTTGGAGAGGACTCTGACAGCAGACTTTCCCAATCTAATTTGTCTTTTAATTTCCTGATTGCTGGTACCAAAAGTGTTGATTATAGAGCCAAGCAAACATATATGCATATTTATATATATAATGAAATGTCATTTAAGCAAGGAACTGCTTGGATCTGACTTGTGATTTATAAAATCTATACTTGCAAGTACATTCTTTCTGGAGAACAAGGTGCATCTGATACAGGCCATGGTCTTTGCTATCACTTGTTATGTGTCAGAGTTGGACAGTGACTAAGGAGGATGGAAGGAGAATTGATGCCTTTGAGCTGTGGTGTCGGAGAATAGTATTGAATGTACCCTGGACTGCTAAGAAGACAAACAGATTCATCCTGGAAAGGGTTAAACCAGGCGGCTCCTTGGAGGCAAGGATTCTGAGGCTCCATCTAACATATTTTGAACATACTGTAAGGAGGGACAGGTCCTTGGAGAGGGACATCATGCTTGGGAGGGTGGAAGGACAGCACAGGAGGGGAAGGCCCTCTATGAGGTGGATTGATTCAGTGACTGGGGTAATCGGGATGGGAATGTCAGAGACAGTGCGATTGGCACAGGACAGAGCAGAGTTTAGGGCTATTGTACATAGAGTTGCTATGAGTTGCAAGCGACTCGACGGCACATAACAACAACAACATACTTGCAAACTATCCAGTAGAAGAAGAGAGAGACCAGAGGCCAATAGTTGAGATAAATATGCTAGGCAGATAGAAGTCTACATCAGCAGTTAGAAAACTACCATTGTGAGGAAAATCCAGCTCACCATCTCTTTTTGTAAACCAAGTTTTATTAGAGCATAGCAACACTGATTGACTTATATATTGTCTATGGCTGCTGTGCTACTACACATCTGTCAGTCTGATGTACTATGTGGCTTCTTTGTTGCTGAAAATATACTACTAGTATTTCAAACCCCAGCAAAGCCAGGTCACTCCTGGTGGAAAGACTGCAGTGGAGCTTCCAGATTAAGAACTGGACATCCATTTCTGAAATAATGAGACCATGAAAACCTTATAAGAACATTATTAGATAGAGCGCTGGAAGATGAGTCCCTCATGTTGAAAGGCACTCAAAATATGATGTGCATAAAGCTGCCTTTCAGAGCTGAGTCTACCTTAATGATGCAGGAGAAATAACACTTTCACCCAATGAAGGACATTCATTTGTTGATATGGCACAACTCAAATTGAGAAGAAACAGCTACAAACACTCATTAATAACTGGAATTATATAACAAGTATGAATCTAGGAAAATAGAGACGTTGTAAAAAAATGAAAAACACAAAGACTGACATCCTAGGTACCAGTGAACAGAAATGGACTATTATCGGCTATTTTGAATTAGCTATTACACAAGCTACTATGCCAGGAATAAAACTGAAAGGGAACAGAGTCGAATTCATGACAAAAAAAAATCCTTCAAGATCTGTCCTGAAGTACAAGGCTGTCAGTGAAAGAATATCCATATGCTTACAAAGAATATCTGTTAATACAACTATTATTCAAATATATACACCAACCACTGAAAAATATACGCAAATAAACTCACTATTATTCAAATATACACACCAACCGATGAAAACACTGAAGGTTTCAAGCAACTTATGCTGTCTGGAACTGATCAAATATGAAGACAAGATACATTAATAATAATTGGTGACTAGAATGCAAAAATTGAAAACAAAACAAAGAATTGGTAGTTTGAAAATATTATCTTGGTGACAAAAGTAACAGAGACTGCATGATAGAATTCCGTACCGTAAATGATGTACTCCTTATTATTATCTTTTCAAAAACAAACAGTAGTAATTCACATGATCCCCACCTGACAGGACGCACAGGCCTTCATCTGTGGGAAGAGGCTGCACAACGGTGGCGCAGTCTGCAGGGAGACATGCTGCCATCCTACGGCTGGTGCTTCTCTGCCGGTTCTAATTCACCAGTAACTCCACGGAAGAAAGAGAGGTAACCTCTTTCCATAAGGTTTACAGACTCCAAAAACCTACTGGAGGGTCAGCTCCCTTCTGACTCTACAACAATGAGCTGGAGAGTTGGAGTGGAATGAGATGAGGGGGGAGCTCCTTACCAGCAGTATGAACAAGGCCAGGAGCTGCCTGACCCAGAGCATCAGCTGCACACGTGCAAGTTCAAACAGAAACTGAAGACAATGAAAACAAGTCCACAAGAGAGAAAATGCAAACAGGAGTTTATACCACCTGGATTTAACAACCATTTCAACAACACATTTGATGCACTGAGTAAAAATGACTGAAGACCAGACAAGTTGCGGGAGGATGTAAAAAACAGCATACATGGAAAAAGCCAAAAGTTGTTATAAAGACAAGAAATAAAAGACCAAAATGGATGGCAGAAGAGACTCTGATACTTGCTCTTGAATTTACAGAAGCTAAAGGAAAAGGAAGAAAGAAGAAATTAGAGGGCTAGTTAAAAGATTTCAAAGGGCAGCTCAAGAAGAGAAAGTATTCTATTATAACAAAATGTGCAAAGAGTTGGAATTAGAAAACATAAGGGAAGAATATATTCAATATTTCTTATATAAAAAGAAATGAAAAAACATTCAAACTTCAAATTGCAATATTGAAGGATTCTATGAATAACATATCAAATAATGCAGAAAGCATCAAAAGAAGATAGAAGAATACACAGATACTGCACCAGAAAGTATTGGTTCACAATGAACTATTTCAGGAAGCAAGGGCGATGTGTGGTTCAAAATAAAAAAGGTGTGCATCACGATTGTATCCTTTAACCACTCTTATTCAATCTGTCTATGAGCAAATAATTCAAGAAACTGGAATATATGAAGAAGAATGTGACATCAGGACTTCAGGAAAACTCCTTAACAATCAGTTATGTGTTATGGATAACACATCGTGCTTGCTTAAAGAAAACTTGAAGAGTTTCCTGAAGACCAAAGCTACCTGAAGGAATCACTGAAAATCTCTACTATAGCCTTCAGTGTGGATTACATTTCAATATCAAGAAAGCAAAACCCCTCACAATTGGGCCAAATGTAACATCAGGATAAATGAAGAGAAGACTGACATTGACAATGATTTCATTTCACTTGGATCCATAATCAACACCCACAGCAGTACTGTCAAGAAATCAAAAGTATTATCACATTGGGCAAATTTGCTGCCAGAGACCTCTTTAAAGTGCTCAAGAGAAAAGATGTCAGCTTAAAACTATGGTGTGCGATTTTTGTCTCACATACTTTGGGCATGTTACTGCATGTATCCTAATCCTGGAAAAAGACATTGTTGTTGTTATTAGATGTCATTGAGTCGTAGAGGACTCACAGCGACCCTATGAACAAAGGATCTGAACACCTGTATAACATTCATCGCCTCTCCAAGTTCATAGAGTTCCTGGAGGCAAGCTATTTCAGAAATGGATGCCACTCCTGCTTCCAAGCCTGTTTTAACCTGGGAGGTCCACCAGACACTGTCCACCATGAGTAACCATTATCACATTTGACACATCAGTGTCACAAAAAAAGACATTACGTTCGAGGGGTTTGTGCGGGGAGAAGGGTGCAACAATGAATGAATGGAATCCCAAAATCTCTGTAGATGTTCATTTAAATGAAAAATAAACAACCCAAATTAAAAAAAAAAAATTTTAAAAAAAAAGACATTACGTTCACAAAAGCAGAGATGCAGTGAAGGAGAAGACAGACTGAAGTAGACAAGACTCTTAGCAGAAGAAACTGGGAAGATGGCACAGGAGAGGACAGGATTTTGATCTGTTGTGTATGAGTCACAATCAACTGAACAGCACTTAACAATAACAACGGCTGCTTTCATGCAACAATGGCAGAGTTGAGTAGCTACTGAAGAAGCCATATGATTCATGAAGTCTAAAATATTTATTTGAGCTTCTAGAGAAAGTTTGCTGGTCCTTTATACAATGTCTGGAACCTCTGAAATATATTGTATCACATATAATAAGCTCTACCTATTATCTCAAGACAAGGAAATCAAGACTGCAATACAGAAAGTATTTTCCGTAAAGGGTAAAGAGAGCTCAGATGCAGGTGGAGTCTTGGGACCCTGATTCTGACAACAGAATCTGTGGATACTGATGAGTTGCAGGAGAGTGGCTGAACCAATGAATCAAGGGCCACACTAAGTGGAAACAGGGAAAATATTAAAAAAAAAACAAAAACCCACAAAATATCAAATTAGGACATTGAAAAAAAACCAACCATGAAACTTACTGTCATCAAGTCAGTTCCGACTCACAGCAACTCCTCCGTTTCAGAGGCTGTAACTTACTGGCAGAAGACTGCTCAGCAGGGAGCCAGTGGTGGGGTGGATTCAAACCACTGGAGACGTGCAGCCTCAGGCAAGCAGCTCAGAGTTATGGGCTCTACCACCAGAGCACCCACAACAGGGAATTAGGTACTTTTTTTGGTCTCCTTTCTTTCTTTCTTTTTTGTAGTTAGGGTGAAAATTTACAAAGCAAATTAGTTTTCCATTCAACAAGTTATTCATATTTTGTTTTGTTGGCATTGGTTACAAGCCCTACCATGTTAACAGAACCCTTCCCACTTGGTCCCTCTATCCTCTCTGTTCCTGAACCTTCTTTCTTTATCTTCCTTCCTGAACCTTCCTGTCTACTGCACTTTGATTCTGGCCAAGTGGTAGCCTTTTGGTCTCATATGGTCAATGGTTATTCCGAGGTGCACATTCCTCCCTAGCACTATTACTCACTTTACAAGCCTGTCTACTGTTGGCTGAAAGTTGAAATTAAGGTACTATTTGGTATCTTATGACAGTAGACATCTTCAAAGTGACCCTGCCTTAAGATGAATTTGGAAAAACACAAGTAAACAATTAACCACACTTGGAACTGACATATAATTTCAGTGCTTTCCAGCCTGTCAACCTTTAGCAGAGCAAGTAAATGGCAAGGCATATATTAAGGCATCATGTAAAATAGTAAAATGACTTTTCTCTAATCACCTACATTTTCTATAACCATAGCTTTGTCTTATGATAAATGATATCTTTAGTGACCAGTTTTGACCATTAAGGGATCTCCTTTCATCACAGAAACAGTCAAATGTCACCACTCTGGCTACTAAGGTAAGTTAGAAAATTAATGCTTAAAAAGTACTTGCAAGGTTTAAAATAGCCTTTTTCTGATTAACCCTCAGTGAACTCTGTAAGCATTTCTGTCAAAGTTTCTGTTTGAAAAAGTAGGAAAAACTAGGACATATTTAAAATGCTTATAAAGCTTAACTCACCTTGAGAAAAATTGTTAGCCATATTGGAAATCTTCTCTATCTCACGACCTTGCTTCTGGTCTCGTGAGGATGAGGAAGACTTTTCTGACATTTCACAATCAGATAATGCTTGAGAGGCTGAAGGCTCAGGAGATTCAGGGAGAATATGCTGGTAGGTCAAGTTGTCTTCCTCAAACCTTAATTGTTGAGATTAAAAGATCAATCAACAAGAGTACTCTAAAAAGCTAAGCCAGGATCAAGATTTCAAGAACTCTTATGATTACTCTGTCTTATACTTTCTCCACATTTGCAATTTCAGTCAGCCCGGCTGTTTTCCTAGAGCAGTTAAGAGGAAATTAAAAACCAAAAAAGGCACAGTGGGCTTGAGTTTGGAGTCAGTGAAGAGGGGGAGCATGGAGACTGGACCATCCTGGGGTCTGGCTTGTCCGGCAGCGACGCCCACAGAGGGCACTGATCACTGACAGCTGTTGCCTGCGCAGTGCCAGACATTTCAGATCCTTTATCCTACCTGGTTCCTCTTAACCACCTTTAGAGGTAGGAATTACACTCCTTGTTTACAGTCATCGAATTCACCTGCCTCACTGTCTCTTAGCATTAAGGTGACAGAAGTGAGTGAACCCAAGGACCCAAAAGGAAGAATATGGTAGGTCCCGCTCTAACCTATGAAGTGTTCTTATGAGTTTAGAAACCCTCATGGTCCTCAAAAAGGTCCCACTATCATTATTCTGGCAAGATATGGTTATTAACCTGCATTTTCCAAGGGCCACCTAAGCCAAGAAGGAAAACAGACTGAACTCTGTGAAAAGCCTATGTGGATCTCCATTAGAGATAAGCTCCTTAATTTAAGCTCTTTTTTTTCCTTCCTCTTTTTTCTATTGTTTCTTGTCAGTGGCCACAGTCTCATTATTCATGAGCTCAGACAAGAGCAAAGGACTCCAAAGCTGCAATGCATTCATTAACAGGTAAACACCAGATGTAACTTCACCCAGACAGCGTGATGGATGCACAAGCTTGCTGCTGGCTTGCAAAAGTGCACAGTGGGCCAAGGGCACCCATTTAATTAGCTTAGGCATGACCCATGTGAGTGCTCAGCCTACAGCTGAAAAAGGGAGAACAGAGGAAAAAAAACAAATCTGTTAGAAACACAGAGGGGTGGTGTAGTGGTGAAGGGCGGCTGAAAAGAGGCTCTGCCTTCTCTGATCCATTCGCGGCAGCAACCAAGGCAGTCTATTAAAATGGCAGATTTGATCATGTCTAACCCAGCTTAACTGCCTTCAAAGACTCCCCCTCTTCTGAGAGACTAGTTGGAACTCCGTTACAGCACTTGTGGTTCTTCATGTTTTCCTAGCTAAAACGCTTACATTCTAGGCAGCAGATATACTGAGAGTCTTCTGGCCTCGAAGGGGCCACGACTCCCTCACTTCAAGAATGGACACTTTCTCTGTAACCCTTGCCTCCTCTGATTCTCAGCCTCTCAATCTCAGCCAAGACTATTCCCATCTGAGAAGCCTTCCTTGCCCTCTGCAGCCTGCCAGGAAGATGTGAGTTGTTATAGGGATCAAAGTGGAAAACTGCACCGGGAGGAAATTGTGAAATGACCAAGTGGATGAGGAGTATTTCTTCTAAACATATAGCAGTCCTGATCAAAATGTCCTCCAGTGAGCTCAGCTTGTGGCCACTCCTTGCCTGCTCACTCTAAGAATGCTGGTGGCCTTCATGATGTCCATAAAATTGAAAATTCTGTAACTCAGAATGGCTCTATTGCTTTCTAATACTCCCAGGAGCCCCAAAGGCCACAGCTTCTGAGAGAAGGAAGGTACTCAATGGCACTAATAGCATTCAGAACCTTTGAGAAGTAAACAGACGAGGGCAAGACCTTGGTATTTTCAGTTGGCCACAGAAGAAAATGGGAGAAAAAGCATATTTATCATGTTTTTATTGCATGAACATCTTCTGAACTTTTTTCTCATGAACATTTATTCCACGAACATTTTCTGAACTCAACTATCTACCAAACATTTGGTGCTGGAGCTGGCACAAGACAGTCTTTGCATGCAAAAGGCAATGTGAATCAACAGTAAGAACACAGTGGCTGGAGTCTGACAAACCCAGGTACAAACTCCAGCTCTACCCTTTGATGACATATATGCAACTCTCTGGCCCACAGTCTAACCTTCTTGAAACAGGGGCAGTAATGTCCATCATATAGGACTGCGAGTGATCAAGGACAGTGGCTGATACAAACATGTCAGCTCCTTCCCTCTCCCTTAAGGAATTTATGGAGTAGAAAGACAAACACAGAACATATTATAATACCATGCAATAAGTGGTACATCACAGTACATCAAGGAATATTGATCCTCAAGTTAATGGAGAGATGGGCTTGTGTCAAGGGGAAAGGCAAGCTCATTTCTGAGTGAACTAGTCCTAAAGAAAAAGCAGTCTAAAAAAGCAGGAGAGGAAAACAGTAAAAAGCCCGAGGAGACCGAAGCTTGGTGGGAAGGAAGAGATGACTTAAGATTCTGAAAGTGTCCAAAATGGTCGTTTAGGAGTAGGAGTTAACCCACAGGTACCCAGAAGCCAGGAAGAAAGAAATTGTTATTTAGGTCAAACAATCTAAAAGAGAAATGTTACAAATAATCTTAAATAAATAAGGGAAGTGACAAACATTGTAGCGTTGTTGTTATGTGCCATCCAGTCTCCACGACTCATAGCAACCCTAGGACAGCAGCTCTGCAGCCTGCCCTGTCCTGAGCCAGTCTCACTGACTCTGACACACCTACCCTCATTGCGCCAGTTACTTTGTCAATCCATCTCATTCAGGGTCTTCCTTTCCTGCGCTATTTCACCATCCTACTAAACATCAGGGACAGGAGAAGGACATCAGCATTAGCTGTGAATGGTTTCACAACTCCACTGTAAGGTCTTAAGTGTTTGTGCCTTATTTACATATAGCATGACAGAATGGGAGGGGCCGGAATACTGAGAAAGTTGGTAGACAAACCAAACCCTCCAAATCTCAGGTTTTCTCAGCAAACGCGATGCACTCACCTGTCTATCAATTTATTCTGGGCACTTGCCTCCACTTCAGCTGATTTTCCTAGAACCAGAAAAAACAAGGAGAAATGAGGGGGGGGAGGTGAATTTTTTAAAGTATTTCCTAATAATTTCTTGCTCATACATTTGTAGCAATACATTTATTTAAACATGCTTTTTTAATACTCTCAGATACTTAAAGCAGTGTTTACCAAGAACGCAGTTCTGACCACAGACTCCTCACTGTTCTGGCACTAGTTCTCAGGAGGTCTCTGGTGACGTAGTCTATAGCGAGTCATGCTACTAACCCAAAGGCCGTGGACCCCAATGCTTTGGAGCCACACGAGGCTCCTCACGGGAAAGCAGGGCAATCTCTTCCAGTTACAATTCAAAGCTCTGGAAACCTGACAGAAGGTCACTCTGAGTTGGAAACAACCCAAATACAGTGAATGTGAGTTTGAGGCACAAGGTGTAGTAGCAAAAGTGTGACTTGAATCTCAGAAGCAGTTAAAGACATTGCTGGGGATGGTTTCTTTTTCCTTCTCTACAATTCTGATACAAAACGAACACATAGATGTTCCTGTCATTACAGGAAACAGTTCACAGTGTCAAGAAGCAGCACACCATCTTCCAAGAGGACGCCTACATATATTTGCCAGTTTTTCTTCCATTGTTTTTTTCCATGCATTTTGGTAATTGTACTTTATGTGACTTAATTTTTTCCCACTTAGTACCTTATTATAAGCATTTCACTACATTTGCTTCAGTAACATTATTTACAACAACCCCATTAATATTCTATTATAGGCATGCATATAGTTTTTAGTCAGTTCCCTATTTGACATTTAGACTATCTCTAAATTTTCCTTTTTATAAATAAATCAAATGAACATCTTGGTGCACACAGCTTTATCTGCATTTAAATTATTTCCTTAGGAAAGAAAGACTCCCAGAAGTGGGATTACTAGGGAAAGATTATCAGTGTAGATAAAAAAAAGTCACTGGCTGCAGCAGGGAAAATGACTAAAAGAAATGACAAAAGAAAACAAAATAAAGCTCAAAATGTAGTTGGGCACAAAAAACTGTTCTGCTCTCTTCCTGCTTGTCATCATTTGCCATTTGAAAGGAAGCACATGAGCCCAGATTTCAAAGAGACTAACAACTTTATTTTAAAAATACTTCAGTACTCTGGAAATTGCAGACTGGGATGAGCTCTTTGAAGAAGATAACGCATGGCTAAAGAAAAAAACAAACCCTTCTATAGCTGTACTTGAAAATGAGACTATAATTAAACTGCACCCACACACACAATTTTCCAAACTACTCCTAAAAGGGAAAGTTCTCCAACACCACAGCACAGAGAAGATCACTGGAGGCTGCACAGTTGCTTTATGTCTTGTGGTTCCCCTCCCACAAACTAACAGCCCGGCTGGAACTGCTGTCTAGACTCTGCAGCCCACCAGGTGGGCCACCTGGGCACCAAGAGTCGGTGCATCTTAATGAGAGTTTCAAAGTCACCTCCTCTGTAGGGACGGGCATGAGCCAGTCGGGCCCAACCACGTGCAGCCCAACTGCTGTTCTTCAATATCCACATCTCCTTGGGCCTCATGACCATCCTCTACTTGCTATCCTCATTTGCAGCAAAAACGTGGAAACTTGTCTCTGTCTTCTCTTCTCTCTCTCTCTCTCTCACTTGCTCAGTTCATACTGTCACCTGTTTTACTGCATTTCACAGTTAAGCAAAAGAGATGGGGGTTCTCCCTTCAGTACGGCTAAATCACAAAGCTTTTTGACCTTGTAGGGTCTATCTTGGCAAAGATCAGCATATTTTGGCTTTTCAAATGACAGGAGAAGTTAACTCTCTAGGCCTCTTTCACAGTGTATGCCCCTCCACATTCCTCTTGAAGAGAGGAAAACATTGATCCGATTGAGTCAAACTCCAAGAACTTCACAAACAGTCAGGGGTAGGGGCACACAAAAAGGACACCCTAGTCAGCATTCTTCTCCTCACACCTGTCCTACAGCTGACGGAAAGGCTTTGATCCTACAGTCTCATGGGCCATCTGCCCCAGTCCAACCTTCCAAAGAGCTTTATATGGTAAACGTGCACTAGCCAGGCAAACAGAATCACATTTAGACACTGGACATATACTAGTCAAGCTTCACATTCACCACTGTTTTCCTGGGTGTATCAGAGAGGTCACAGGGTAAGGAATCCTTAGTGTGCAGTAAGTTTTAACAGTCTTGAGTCTCCTGACCATGAAATGATCTTTAAATCATTAGTAATCTATCCTTAATTCCTAACAAAATCTTTGACATCACTAGCTCCCCAGGTTTGCTCTTCTTTAAGTAAGAGACCCTTTGGGGAACTTATTATAACTCAACAATTGTATTCTATCCATACTCCTGTCACAACAGAATGCTTTAGAAAATAAATGACAAACAGTTACTATGGGAGTCACAGGGACATCATTATCAATTAGGAATTTGAATTTCTTGGTGGCAACTGCCTTCACACAGGTGACATGATACCATCTGTTGGGCTATTCCAAAGGCTTAGGATCTGTATCATGAAAACACTTTCTCATCTCACAGGAAAGTCCTGATGTTCCACCTGAAGGTGTAGTGTGTGGCAGTGGAGGTGGGAGGGGTTTCGTATTTTCAAATAATAAATACCTTGTTCTCAAATACCCATATTTGAAAGAAGCAAGATAACTAGAATGCAGTATAGTCAATCTACCCACACCTTACACAGATCTGTCCTGCATATTGCTATCATTTAAGAAGAAGGCTCTTTTGAAAAGAGTACTCCCTAACTCAAATTTTATTAGCTATAGCGAATTTAAATTGTGTAGCCTGGCATCTCCTGCCTGACTCAAGTGTTTCTTCCCTTCCTTCTCAGTAAATACTTACAGTGCTCCTTCCAGGCACCTCTGTCAGAGAGATGAATACTCATTCTGTCCTCAGCGAGTTCACATCTGGCAGGGCCTCAAAAGACAATTACACTAGAGATTATAGTGCTGAGAGGGGTCCTCACAGATTTTAGTAGTATTTGCTTCTTTGTTATTCCGGTATAATCACATGCTCTTTTGAATTTGTTTTTTTAGAAAGAAGACTATATTTAAAATGAAGAACTCATGTTCTACACTACCTCAGCTACAAAAGCACTGCAGGATAAGATCCACTTCCTAATTCAGGAGTCATCCACCTTATTTTCTGTCAAAAAAAAAATACTGTAGTGAGGTTCCTGGGTTTCTTGTTCCTTTTGTAGAAGAAAATCAAGCCCTAAGTTTGTGTGTTGTCTGCACAGCCTGAAATGCTTCTAATACAGAATCCACAGGAAACAAGAAGTAGGATCTCTTTGGGCTTGTCAAGGTAAGTAACTAAAAAATAAATCAAGGAGGGTGTCGGAAGTGGGAGGGAGGGCAGCAGGTGCCAGAGGCACTTTCTCTCAGTTGCCCACTTCCTAGGACATAGGTTGAGGACTCCCGTGAAGAAAAGAGACAGCCGGGAAGATGCCTCAGGCCTGGAAGATACAGATCCATTTTGAGGACTGAGTTATTTCCGACACTAATAAAATGAAAACCAGCTTATACAGAAAAACTTAGCTAGTGGACTTATATAAAGCTTAAAAAAAAAGTCAAATGACTCAAAAAAAATCACCTGCAAAAGTCACAGAGTACAAGGAAAATCAAACTGCAAAGCGTTTCTTATCCTGCTAACCAATGACACCAATAGCTATTAGACAATTTGGGGGGGGGGGGGAACAGGGGCAAACAACTGCCTGGGTGCAGAAGGCCAAACCGTATCACACTTTATGGGAATTTAATTGAACATATGTGGACTCCCATGGACCATCTGTTATATATGTTTGAGGACAGAAGAACCAGGTCAGATTCTGGTTCTGCTAAGTCAACTGTAACTCTGAGCAATTTGCTTTCCTTCGCAAAGGCTAAATTCTCCATTAGTAAGCCAGACTGTCCTGAGGATTAAATGAGTGCAAGAAGCCCCATCTCACCAGAACAACAAATACTAGTGAGTTCTCAGCATCCAAGAGTCACGTACCAAGCACTGACCAAGGTATTAGAATGGCCAGGACTTAAGATCATTTCCCAAAATGCAGAGCTATGTGGAGAGGGGTTGCGGGTGAAAGGCACAGAGCTTTAAGCTGAGCAGCCCAACTCTAAAGGCTGCGCTCTTATGGTCTGACCCACCTCTTTAGCTAAGTAATTATTTCTGTGCCTCAAGTTTGCTGTAATACCTCACATTTCCAAAGTCACTGTGAGGTTCAAATAAAATAAGACATATAATACCATGTGAAATGCATAGTAGACATAGTGACATGAGGTTTTGTGTAGAGACCTGTTTTGAAATCCCTGCCTTAATGAATGAACACAGTTGACTCTCCAATCCCATTGAACCACAACTGCAACTCTAAAGCTGAGACTGATTGATTGATTGATTCATTCATTCATTCATTCTCTCAAAATATACTGAGAAGGGTCTACAAACTTGCCAGGCATTGTGTATGACTCAGGGATACAGCAGCAAACACAACAGTAAGCCTTGAGGGGATTATTTCTAGTAGGAGAGTCAGAAAAACAAATACTATGCAATTATCAAGATAATAATGGAGAATGGAGAAAACAGGGCAAAAGAAGAATGCCAGTGATGGGCCGGGATGCTTTGCGTCTTTATATAATTTTCAAAGAAAGGCTCACTGATAGGATGTTTGAGAAAAAACTGGAAGAAATGGGAGATTTATCAAAGAGAAGAGCAAGTAAAAATGTCCTGAAGATTATGCTTTAGCATGATCAACAGACCACAAGGCCTCATCTGAAGGGATGCAAGGAGGCGGAGTGAAGGGGTAGGAGACAGGTCAGAGGTGACAGGGGCCTGGAGGTAGAGATCTGTAGGATTTTATATGGAAAGGTTTTCACCCTTAGTGAAAAGGAAAGCCTTTGGTTTTGAACAGAGAAGAAATATGAACTGGCCTATATTTTGATAAAGATCACTCTGACCACTATATAAAAATGGACTATATTGGGACAAAGATGGAAGCACTGTTGGAAAGCAGCTCTGATAATCTAAGCAAGATGATGGCAGCTGATTAAACCCATGGATAACTCCAAAGTCCCTAACAAAAGCAAAAACGAATAGCAAATACAGCAATGAAAAGTACAAATTTCATCAGATGTAGAATACATTTTAAATGCAGCACTTCAAAAAAGGAGATGGGAGGAGAACTGAAATGAATGCTGAGAGGTGTCCTGGAAGGTAAGTAAAGAAAGGATATCCACAAACAAAGAGGTGTCGGTATGTCAAATACTACTGCGAGTTTAAGTGAGACGAAGACTCATTTAGGCAAGTGGAAAATGCCATATCTCCAGAATGGTTGGGATGACTAAACAGCCCCTATGGATTTAAGGGAGTGGAAGCATACAAAAATGTAGTAATAATGGATACAAGAAAGAAGGATGAATTAATAACTATACAATAGCAATTTAAAAAAAGAAAAGTTTCAGCTTTGGAACCATGATAATGTTTTTCATATTAAAAAATTAAATTAACAAGGATAAGAGGAACTCTTTAAATTGAATATAAGCAGAAACAAATGAACATAATTATATTTCAAATAAATAACATGGCAACACTGTGGGGAAACAACTAAACTAAGTAACTTCCAATTCAGTAGCTGAATATATGGCCTAAAAATAAAAAGAACGGTAAGTAAATCTCCACTTATCTGGTAAACCTGGTGTTTTTTCACTGTGGTATGTGGGCAAAAGAATTCTAGAATGATTCATGTGTATTCTGAAATTGAACAAATGAGTAAGTATAGTGTAGAGTAATGCTGTTAGAGCCAGGTTAAGAGAACTGGCAAAGGCTGGCAAGATCTGGGGGAAAGACGGTGGTGACGGCTGCGCAACTTAATGAACACAATTGGTGTCACGGAAATGTACACGTGGAAACTGTTGAGACGGGAAAGGTTTTGTTAGATTTAATCATATTAAACACAGTTGGGGGAGGGGAGAAAAATCCCAGTAGGTTTATATGAGACTTGGCCCAGTGTGAAGTAATGATTTTTTTAAAAAATTTAAATAGAAGTCTGAGTCTGTGAATGCCAAAACTCACCAGGCTCGCCTGATCCGTCCACGACTCATCAGTTTCCCACTTTGTACAGGCTGCAGTCTTTATCAATTCTCTATCACCCTGTATTAATGGAAAATTTTTGTGTTTTTCTTCTGATAAGGGTTTTTTGGTCCCAGTTTTGTGCATGCACATTTTGCTGTATATCTTAGTTTTATCTGTGAAAAGGCTTAGGAACTATGATATCCTACTAGTAGTAAACATACTCAGCATAAAATCTTTCCTTTTTAAATATCATTTCTTATAAAAATCAACTAGGGCTACCTGTAGAAATAGCTGATACAGGACTGGGATAAGGATAGTACAAGATAACTTTGAGACCTTTTCTGTGCCAGAAATGTTCAGAAAAAGATACAGACACATCAAAATGATCTGCTGCTTGCTAAATATGCACAACAGGAGCATCAATATGGATAAAAGCAATGGATACTATCCACTGAAGAACTTTTCAGCTCATACTACTCCTAAATAAAAAAGAAATAAAGTAATAAGGAAATATATATCTAGAAGGGGAAGGCAGATGCTTCCTAGTAAAGAAATGATGATGTTAGAATTAAAGGACATAGATAACCAGGTGGCATAATTTAAAGTGACTCAGGCAATAATGCCCAATGGATGATAAAAGTCAAAGGTAAAAAGTGCCTAAGGATATGGGATATTTATAGTGTTGCAGAGATATCAATCACTAATTAGTTATTCATTACAAAGGAAGATAGTAGTTTAGAGAAATCTTATAGACATCACCTTAAACAATCAAAGTTAATTAACACAAAAAATGGGGCAAATGGGTATTATATGCATATGAACAAACCATCACTTAGTGCAGTATTCCTGCCAAAGCAACATAACCAGAACCTGATTAAGGGAAACAAGAGATATTCTCAACTGAGGGACTAGCATGACCGCTTCAACTATGCCAATGTCATGAACGACACAGAAAGGAAGGGTGAAAACGGTTCCAGGTTAAAGAAGACCGAGGACCAAATCAAATGTAATAGGAGGACGGACCTCAGAGGCTATCCAGAATAAAAGTGCCATGAAAGACATTATGGAAACAATTGGTGAAACTTGAATACAGATTGTGTAATAACATACTAAATGATAGTATTTCCTGATTTTGATCATTGTACTAGGATTACATAAGAAAACAACCTGGATCTGAGCAACTGTTTACTTAAGCTCCTCTCACAGGGCTCAGAGATAGTAATTGTGTGTGCAAAAGAATAAGAATGATAAAATAAGTATTACCAAACAGTAACAACCGATGTTGTTGTTTTTATGTGCCGTCGAGTCGCTTGCCACTCATAGCGACTCTATGTACAACAGCCCTAAACCCTGCTCTATCCTGTGCCAATCGCACTGCCTCTGACACACCCATCCCGATTCAAAAAACATATGGGAATTCTATGTCGTCATCTCAAAAACTTTTACGTTATTACAAAAAACGTGTTTTTAATGGAATAACATGTGTTTCAGTCCCTAGCACACAGCAGATGGTTAGCAATTGTTTAAGGACCAATTATGATTCTTCAATATATACAAGTTTTCATTTTTACTCAATTGTCAACACTTCAAACTCCCAAGTTTTCACAGAAAAAAAATCAGATTTCCATCTTTTCTTTAAATGTCTGAAGAATCAGCAACTGTTTGTTTCAGAGCCCTTGAACTAAACTCAACTCCCAGCTGAGAACAGTGCAGACTACAAAGTGCACAGAGCTGGTTCGTGGAAGGAAGCCACAGTCAGTATGGTTCTGACACACCTCATCAGGGGAGCGGAGAGGAGGCTAACCAGCTCAAGGAGTCAGTTCTCTCTCTCCCCCAAACAGAAATTCTGGATCAATTACTGACATAACTTAGAAGTCACAGCACTTCATCCCACTTACCAGAAAGAAACAACTTCTCCAATTCCTCCAGCAGTTGTGCACATTGATTCAGCTGCCCCTGGAAACCCTCAGCCAAACCGTAGTCCACGTCACTGGCCCGGAGCAACTCATCAAATGCCTTAATCAGGGTGTTCATATGTTGGCGATAAACAACACAGATGCCATGGCTGTCCTTAAGCTGCTGTCGTTGAAGGGAAAGCTCCCTGGCTTGGGACTGAACTAATGAATTGTATCTGATAAAAAAGAGGGAAAGAAAATGCTTGTACTGCTTCAGAATTGAATTTTTGTGACCTTAACACTAATTGGAAAAATGACAGAGCACAATTTTTAAAAGCCTGAAGCTGTACAAGTATATACACTTTTAGAAAAATTGAAAGTGCACAAGGTCACTCTCTTTTTTATTTCAAAATACCCAACAATGCTGGAACAAAGGTTCTTCTACAATATTTTTAACCTTATAAGGCCCCCAATTAAAATATGGATTGGCAAGGACTTGGGAGAAAGATTAGTTTCCACATACTCTTCAAAAATACTATTCTGAATTATAGAAACAAGAGCCCTCAGGGTCAGGGGCCCACTACAAATTCCCATAAAGACCTAAAAATAAACTCTCAGCAGGAAAACCAGGATAGTATGCTTTCCTTTCAGCAGAAAGATCAGGGAATAATCATAATCCTCAATCCCATTTATTGAGGGTCAATACCACTCTCATAGGATTAGGTACTTTATATGTTATCTAGTCCTTCAATCTTATGGTGAGTATAAGAACTTCTCCTTTTAAGAACACTGTAGTCTCAGAGTCATGAAATAGTTAAGTGGTCAACAGGCACAAAGACAACCCTGAGTCTAAAGCTCATGCTCTATTACCTCTTCACTACTCACTACATATGCTGTCTTTTTCCTTTATGATTCCACAGCTATTAGCGGACATGTTGTTGTTGTTACATGTCATTGAGTTGCCCAAGACTCACAGTGACTCTATGTACAATAGTTCTGAAACCTGCCCTGTCCTGAGTCAGTTTCACTGACTCCAACACACCTACCCCCACTGTCCTAGTTACTGTATCAATCCATCTCATCCCGGGTCTTTCCTTTCCTCTGCTGTCGTCCACCATTCCAAACAAGATGTCCTTCACCAAGGATAGGTCCCTCCTGGCCCCATGTCCAAAGTATGTAGGATGGAGCATCAAAATCCTAGCCTCTAAGGAGAAACTTGGTTTCCCCTTCTCTAAGACAGATGTATTTGTTTTCTTGGCAGTCTATGGTATGTTCAATACTCTTCTCCAGCACCACAACTCAAAGGCATCAATTCTTCCTCTATCATCCTTAGTCATTACCCAGCTCTATGATTCATAGTAAATAACTGTGAAGATCATGGACTTGATCAGGCACCTTAGTCTCTAGAATGACATTGTTGCTTCTCAGTACTCTGGAAAGGTCCCTGAAAGCAGATTTATCTAACACAATTTGTCTTTTGATTTCCTGACTTTTGGTGCCAAGAATGTTGACTGCGGAGCCAAGCAAGCTGAAGCAGTTAACAAACTCAATCTTCTCCATCTATGATAGTGCTGCCAATTGGCCCAGTGGTAAGAATTTTTGTCTGCTTAATGTTGAACTTTAATCCACATGGAAGACTACAGTCCTTCACCTCCTGGAGCAAGAGCTTGAGGTCCACCTCAGTTTCAGCAAGCAAGGTTCTGTCATTTGTATAACATGGGTTGTTGATGAATGTTCCTCATATACTGATGTCATACTCCTCCTCATCAAGCCCACCCTCCTGAATGATCTGCTCTGCATAGAGACTGAAAAGGTATGGAGACAGGACACATCCCTGATGCACTCCTTTCCTGATTTTGAACCGAGCAGTGTTTCCCTGCTCTGTTCTGAGGACTGCTTCCTGGTCTGTGTATAGCTTTCACATAAGCACAATCAAGTGTTTTGGAATTCCCAATCTCCTCAAGGTTAACCACAATTTGTTGCGAACTACACAGTCAATGAAACACGGATAGATATCCCTCTGGTACTTTTGGCTTTCTGCCAAGACCCATCTAAGTTTTGGCAATAATGCCTCTAGTGCCACAGCCTCTTCTAAATTCAGCTTGTTTTTGATAGTTCTCTGTCAATGTACTGTTCCAGTTGTTTCTGGATAATCTTCAGCAGGATATTGCTTGCCAGTGATATTGTATGATAATTTCCACACTCTGTCAGGTCACCTTTTTTGGAATGGGAATAAATATGGATCTCTTCCAGTCAGTTGGCCAGTTAGTTGTCTTCTAGATTTCTTGGCACAACCCGGTGAGCACGTCCAGGCAGCAGCTGCTTGTTGAAATATGTCAATTGGTATGCCATCAATTCCTGGGAATTTACTTTTTGTTAAGTCCCTCAAAACAGCCTGAACTACCTCCTTCATCACCATTGCCTCTTGATCACAGATTAAGGAAAGAATGTACAGACAAACTGTGGCCACAATAATCTGGATGCAGGGAGTGGCTTGACAAAAGACAGCGGCCTTCCAAAGCAGCATGGTAACATGTTATTCCTTCCCTAAAATGATGATGA
This sequence comes from Elephantulus edwardii, assembly GCF_000299155.1. Classification (NCBI taxonomy): domain Eukaryota; kingdom Metazoa; phylum Chordata; class Mammalia; order Macroscelidea; family Macroscelididae; genus Elephantulus; species Elephantulus edwardii. The sequence goes on along the minus strand of NW_006399842.1, from coordinate 3,440,588 downwards.
CCTTTGACAAGTGATGTATATATGATGAACAGATAAGTCATGTGACACACACACTAAGTGGAGCTGGTTTCATAGAAAATAAAGAAACTGGTGTTAGAATGGTATGACAGGGACTTGAACTAAAACAATAGCTACAAAAACAAGTTTAAGTGCACCTCCTGCTCAGGGTGATTTTGAGGATTAAATAGTAAAAGTAGCTAAGGGGGAAGCTGACACAACAGACTTTCAATAAATACAAGCTTCCTTCAATTCACAGCTAAGAAGGTTTTAAAAAATTCATTCTGGCTTCTGACAATTCAGAAGGATGATTTGTCTCGAATTAGTGACAAATGAAGGTCAGCTTTACAAATGATCCCATTTTTGCCTTATCTCATGGAGCAAAACTGTGTGTGTCTATGCCCATAAAACATATCTTCATGACTTAAGAATTCTTCTCTTCCAACACAGGCTTATTTCTCTAAGATGACCCTAAAGGGTAAAGATACTGTAAATATTTACATTCTTCCCTCCTGTGCCTAGGACACACCGTTTCAGTTTCACAGTACAGCAAAAACCATTACGAAGTCTAGGAGTAAAGATTACAGTTGAGCAAGTACACTCACCAAGTGGCTGCTATGAAACATTTACCCTGAGTCCTCAACCTCAAAAGGGCAAAGAGATACTCTGTCAATTCAAGAAGGCAAACACTAAGGTCTGATGTTCGTGCACAGGCACTGCTCTTTATGGCCTCACATTTCACCTCCCTGCAGAGCCTGGCTGCCTTCATCTTTGACCTTCAAGCGTTCACCTACTAAATGGTAGCATTCACTTTTACCTCATAGGCCCTGACCTAGTGGCAGAAGAGTGGAACGGCAGGCTAAACCAGCAGGAGAAAGGAGAGGAAGAATGTACCTTGATGGCGAGAGATCTCTGAACTTATTCTGCAGGTTATGGATTTCACTGAAGAGTTCCATGTTCAAATTCTGCTCCTTCTGCAGCTCATATTCCTGCTCTACCAGCTGCTGTTCGAGGTTCTCCAAGATCCCGCCATCAATCGTCTCTGGGGCCACAGGATGAAGGATTTTCATGTGTTTCACGTAATGTACTTGGTGCAAACTGGAGAAGGTCAATTCTTCATCTTCAATGTTGCCCTCAGGCTTGTTCAAGCCTTCCTGGGCCTCTTCTGTCCCACACAAAACAGTGATAATGGCCTCACTGCACTGGGAGTGCTTTCCTGATTGAAGCTGAAGTAGAAAATTCTGGTAGCCCTTGAGCTCAGTTTCTAGGTCACAGATTTTCTGTTTTAAGTATTCTACGTCGTTGGAGGCCTCAGTATGCTCAGACTGATCAGTCTCAATCTCGCTGACTTTAACAGAAAGCTGGGTCTTAGAACTCACGCATGGAGAAGTTACTGAAGTTGTACGCAGACAGGCTTCGGAAGGGTTCTCTTTGAATGCTGGCAAGATGGCAAGGTCACCAGGTGGGTAAATTTCAGAGTCTGAAAATCAAATAGATTTCTGTTAGTTTCTTCTGTGGTGAAAAGTCACCACTTCTACAGCCTTCTAACCACTTTACCTGCCTCTAGTCATTCCCATTTAACCCCTCAACCCATTCCCTTCTTGAGAAACTATTCTAAAAAGTGAATTTAATCATGATATTTCCCACATTAAACTTATCAATCAATCATTACCTTGAAGGATCAAATTCTCTACCAAACTTCCTATCAAAGCACCTGAAACTCTCCATGACCAAGTCTGCTACAAGCTTCCAGAACATCTGGTACCACTGAGAGTTACTACTAAATAACTCACAGCCCCTTGCACATACCATACTACTTCCTGCCTCCATGCTTTGTACAAGCTGTCCCCACTGTGTGGAATACCCTTGACCCTCTTCCCTTCTTGGTGAATTCCTACTCATCCTTCAACACTCAGATCGAATTTTCTTTCCTCTGACAGGCCATCTCCAAATTATGCATAATGGTTACTTCCCTGTGTTTCCATAGCACCTTACACATATTGCCCATAACAATAGATTATATCTTGGGTGCTAACTTAGCAATTAGAAGTGGCTTATTTACTTATTACTAGAACATTTTTTTTATTTGGATGTCCCACTCCCTGGCTGTAGTGCAACTTCCTTCACGGCACGGACTTACTCTCCTTTCTCCATATTTTTAGTGCTACACAGTACCTAGGCCAGATCACAAGTCAGTGAAGGTCTGCTCAATACTGAGGGGCTGAGAGGAGCTCCTACCGAGCAATAATCTAAAACCCTTGGCAAGTGAGAGTCTTCTTCCAATTTCCAGGTCTATCAGTTTTCACAAGATGCTACCATGTCCCCCTGAATAAGCTGTTTCACTCACTCAGTCACACAAAAAAATATTTCCTTAGAACTAAACTGAATCATCAGAGTAGAGCCACTCTTGTTTCAGAGACACAGTGGTACAGAAGGAAAAAAAAAATTTACATAGCTTTGAATTCAAAGAAAAGTGAAATCACACCCAGGTATACCATTTACTGTAGGGGAAAAAAAATCAGACTGTGGTTACTTAAGCAAGTAACTTACTCTCACAGCCTCAGTTTTCTCTGTATGTAAAACGAAGAAAGATGTTTCATACCGCTGCCGTGAGGCCCCGCGCTCAGGCCTGACTCCAAACATTGTCTTTATCCACTAAAAACATGCTACTTGTTGCCAATGGAGGAAAACTCAGCTCAGCGTAAGGAGTAGTTAAATACTTAAAAGTCAGTAGAACACAAGAACAAAAAGTAACAATCCATCTTTGAACTCTAACAGGCCTGGATTCAAACTCCGGCTCTGTCCCTCACTAGGTGCACAGCCTCAGGCAGGATGCTTAAACCCTCTGAGTCTTAGTAGCTTCATCTATAAAATGGATAGAAATTCACTAGGATGGTTCTCATGTTTGTTTTCTTTTTAGGATTAAATAGGACAATATGTGAACAAAGATTAACAGAGTGTCTGGCACACAACTGTAAAAGAGCCAGATGGACAACTTTTACTCAAAAAGGATGAGGTGCTCATCTCTGGAGGTAGACACCAAAAGGCTGTGAACCTACAGAAGAACAAGGTGGGCAGGAGGAGCTGAGCTGGACAACTCACCAAAGGGAAGCCACACAGAAACTATCAGGAGGCTATGTTCCCGTCCAAATTCCCAGTTTCTACTCCTTATACTTTTAGTTTCATCCTTATCTCTCTGCTCACAATGCACATTAAATAAAGTAAACCTTTCTGTTTTGGAAAGAGTTGCTACAAACATCCATTTCTGATACAGACTGTAGCCAACTCTCATGGTTACACACACACACACACACACACACACACACCCTCGTCTTCTTGAAACGTCTGGAAGGGTGTGCACTGTAACACATACACTTGGATCTCCACTTTAAACTTGCTCTTTGTAAACACAACAAACCTAAAATTCAGGATGGGATTCATAATCCTGATTTCAGAAATGCCTTTCAAAAGTCTACAATCTACAGAAATCTGCGATTGGTCTAAGAAAGGATCTGATTTATAAGCCCGAGGGTTAGTTTACAGTCTAGCACCTAGCATCTGACAGCCTAACATCAGCTGTCAATGTGGTCCTGCTATTCTCTGCTCAGCAGTCCTCAATAAACAACTCAATAATGGTCTGAAGGAGCTACTTAGGCTTTTCACACAAATATTACTGCAAGGAAGGCTTGAGGAGGGGAATGTACAAGTGATCCTAGAGACTTACCAAGCCCTCAAGGAATTCAACTCTATGCCAAGATCTGTATCAAGGCTTAGTGTAGTTAAGAACACACCCAAGAATCAGAGTGAACAAGCAACAGAGGCCTGGCCAAAGGCTAACAGACTGCCTCAAACATTCCAAATGCTGCTCCCGAATGTATCTATCCTTCCTCTATTTAGGAGTCTCCTGTGTCAGGGGTCCAAAAGCAAGAGAATCCTTAACACTTAAGGCAAAGGTCAATGGAGTGTGGAATTCCCTTCATTCACCAGTTATCTGCAAAGGGAGTACCAAGAAAATGGCATCAAGGGTGTATGTAACACAGTTTCCAGCCTCGCAAAGAGCAGTTACGGAGCATGCCGATTGAAGTTAAGTGTTGGTGAGGGAAAGTGCCAGCACTAGAAGGTCTTCCTTGAAAACTGATACTGAAGCAGAGCCCTAAAGGATGAGGCATCAGCTAGGCAGCAATGAAGGTGCTGTTGGGAATTCAGACAGAGCCGAAAGTACATACAAGCTTAGCAGCATATTCAGAGAAGTGAAAGAAGTTCAGTAACCGGAGAACTGAGAGGGAAAGGGAAACCATCAATCAATCAGAAAGCCTTTATTAATCACTAACTCCTAAGAAACCAAAAGATGTCCCCAGGACCATTTAGTTACGTTATAGAAAATACTGCAGTTCTGGAACGTTCCGCAATTCAGCTAGACTATACTTGATTAACTAGTGACTCTGCCAAAGCCCAGACCACTCCACAAGCACATAGCCATGTGTCTACTGTTCTGACTGGAGGACTTGGGAAGGCAAAGGCCATTGGTTAATATGTACTGGACTCAGGAGTTCTAGATTCAGTATTTCCCTCAGAGACTGGCATCTGCATGGACATCCTGTGACAAATGCAAAAGTCCAAAGAACAGTACTTCTTAAAGAGTATCTTGGATCCAAGTTAAAGATGACATTTTTTTCTCCTTTATTTTTTTATATGAAGGAGAAAAAAATATTCATGGCTGAAAGAAAAGCATAATCATATGTTTATTCCAGGTGAATGGAAACATTGGGTATTTATTTGTACTCATCATGATTCAAAAAAGAAAGGACTACTAATACTTACCTTTGGCCTCACATCTCTATGCTCTTCCACTGACCCACAGCCCGGCCTGGCAACTTCCATAACCAGCGTAGGCTGCAAACTCTCCTCTGACCAACTCTGGTCAGCAACATGGAGACCAGCTTCACACAAGCCTCAATATGCTGAGAAGACTATCTCTGCCATCTGAGAGATCTCCCCAGAGCTCAGTCAACCCAGGACACCCACCAGACCCCAGGCCACTACCTGGTAGAATGGTGTCTGTCCAACAGATCAGTAGGCTCAACAGACAATAAAAATTATCTTTTAAAAAAAAAACCTCACAAAACAAAACCTTGTAACCTGCTCACTAGGCAGGTAAGCTCGAATGAATTCTTTTCACAAAGCCCCTGCTTCCTCACGTGTTCACTGGGTTGAATGTGTGAGTGGGAGTGGGCTGTGGTGAGGTTTAGTAATGATTTTTACATAAAGCATCCTAAATGGTGCTGCCACACTGTAACTGTTAGTACATGCTGGGGGTGAATTCTGACCAGTCTCACAGCTTGTTGGCTGATCGTTGCTGTCCGTTTCCTTGTCTTTCCAGATGCAGGGCATGGTTTTCAGTTCGTTTTGTTCTCCTGGGCTGCTCTGGTAAGCTGCTCCCACACGGGGCTGGGCTACAGGCATTCAGAAAGAGAAGGAAAAAGAAATAAAACCTCTGACTTGAAATTTAGCCAAGCGGCTAAGAACACAAAGCTACAAGAGGGAAAATAAAAACACTGGGGAGGCAAAAATGCAATTTATAAGATAAAATTAATCTATCGAACTGCCATAACAGGACAGAAAGAGCATAAATATACCGCAGCTTGTCTGAAATGGTTTAAGTCTAAGTTCTCAAAATATAGTTCCCCCAAAAAAATCCCAAACCAAAACAAACCTATGAGTGAGATAATGAATTCTACAGACTCATGCTCCCTTTCTTTAAGGAAAGCATCCCCGGGGGTCTTCTGGACCTGGCAGCCGTGGAACTAACAGCTGGCCAAGGCACCCTGGGGTCTCAGCAAGAAGCAACAACAGTGCAAATGGCAAAGTCCTAGCAAAGTACCAGAGCCTCTGCTGGGCTGAGTCACCTTTGCCATAACATCTTTCCTCTCTGAAGGCCCCACTATGGTTGACATTAAATCATTTGACTTTTTGTTCCCTCACCCACACCCATCTCCCTCAACTCATGCAGAAAAGAAATTCTTGGAAGTAGACTGTCTGGTTCAACTCCTTCTCTCCTATCACCAGAGCAGGAGGGAGGGCCACAGCGGGCACCTGAGAAGGACTCCCCGGATGCATGAATTGATGCCTAGATGGATGGATGAAGAAATGTATGGAAGGTGGGAAATGAGGGATGTGCCGTGCTGCCAAAGGCCAACTTAACCCGAACCTGAATAATGATAAACACAGAGAAAACCTAAAGTTAAAAGGAAAATACATCTGGTTCCAGATCAACATAAAAGACACAAAGTATCATGGCCAGACTGTATGAACCATTAAAGAGCACAGGCTTTGACATCAGGCAGCTGGATCAATCTAGCCTTTTATAGTGTGTCCTTAAGCCCAGTCACTTTATCTCACCATTTCAACAGGCGTAATTACTGTGCCTACCTCAAAGAAATGTTGAGATGATTCAATTAGATCATGTAACACAGAAATTCCTTATGACCCAGCTAGTCCACTGCTTGGAACATACCCTGATAGAATGAGAACTGAAGTACAAAAGGAGACTTGTACACCAATGTCCATAGCAGTGTTATTCACCATCGCAAGAACATGAAAACAGCCCAGATGTCCAACCACAGTCAAATGGATTGAGAAATGATGGTACATTCACACAACGGAATACTAGGAACAATGATTTTGTAAAGTATTACCTAACTTGGGAGGGACTGGAGAGCATTATGTTAAGTGAACTAACTCAGTCCCACAAGGACAAATACTCTATAAAACCATTATTGTAAAATGAGTACGAGGACCCAAAAGGGGGAAGTGAGTGAGCAGAGGGGTGAGGATGGGCTGGAGGGAGGGGTTAATCATAAAGTCGCACAATTTGATGGCAGGGAGAAGGAAATGGGAAAGATCTGGTATGAAAAACAATTTAATCAAACTTTGTAAATAAACCAGTATTTTAAAAAAATATGGAATATATTAGGTTTCAACAAACAAGAGTTGTCAATTTTATTATCACAGGAAGCCCAGACTCCCAAACCATGGGCCATCTCTGGAAATCCTCTAACCTGTGGCAATCCCCCACACCGGCACTCGGCACTTTCACTGACAAAACTCCCTGGACATGCATCTCGCCTTCTTACTCCGAATGAACCAGGACATCGTTTGTCCGGCAGGCTGTTTCTTTCTCAAACCCCTGACCACATGCACTGGAAAGGGTCTAAGCGTGCTTGGCTCGACACTACCCCATCATTCTCTGCTCCCTAAAATCTCAAGCTCTAATGCTCATGCCCTCAGGCTGTACCACCAACTACCCATCTCACTGCTGTCATCCACTTACTGTCTTCAGATTCATTGAGGATTTTGCTTCGAACTGCCCTATTCTTCATGATAATTTATCTCTTTATGACAAAATTTCTCTGTTGTCTACTCGTGCTATCTCCAAATCCTCTTCCATTCTCCCTTGAACTCATGCCAATCAACCCCTGCTCAGGTAACTGAAAGAAGTCCTTTCAAGGTCAGCAAAGAAACCCACAGAGAGAGATAAATCAATCCAATGGTTGAGCCTCAATCCTTACCATGCTTATCCTGCTAACAGTATTCTACACAGCTAATGAGTGTCTTTCTTTACTCAGATACTCAAGTTTGATTCTCTCATGGCTCCCCTCCTATCTCACTAGCTGCTGCTTTGTCAGTCCAACCTCTAACTGCTAGTGAGGCCCAGGCTCAGTATCCAGATCTCTTCTCTATCTATATCTACTCTGTCTCCGAGTTTCACATCTTAAAATCCCAGTCATATGTTACTTTTTCCTAAGTCTGTATCACTATTCTCCAATTCAGATTCATCTATCCCCAAATGCCCACCAGCACCACTACTGCAATGGTTGATCGACCCAAAACCCACTACCACACAGGCAGTTTTGACTGAAAATAGCCTTTCAGCAGTTTCTGAAAGACATGTTTACCGGAGAGTGTTAATATCTTTCTCCTGCTAAGCAGCTGATGGTTTTGAACTGCCAACTTTTCCATTAGCAGCCCACTACCTTACACACTATGCCATGAGGACTCCTTAGGATGATCAACAGGCATCTCAAATAGTCCAAAACCAGGGATCTGTTTTCAAAGCCTGCCTCCGTGCTTCCTTTCTCATCTTCATGAATGTAACTCTAACCCTTCCAACTAATCACATTCAATGTGCCCCTTTAGCAGGGATCACACAGGCTTTGACATCAGGCAGCCTTTAGTAAAAGTGTGTCCTTAAGCCAAGATGCTTTATCTCACCTATGCAATGGGCAAAAATTACTGGGCCTGCCTCAAAGGAGTGTTGGCAGGGAGCTCTGGTGGTCTAGTGGCAAGAAGCTGCACTGTAATCCCAGAGGTACACGGTTCGAATCCACCAGATGCTCTGCTGAAGAAGGAGGGGCAATCTCCTCCTGTACCAGTCAGATCTGATTTGACGGTACACACACACACACACACGATAAAATAAAATTTTAAAAAATTTTTTTAAAAAACGAATGTTGGCAGGATTCAATTAGATCATGTATCTAAAATATTTGGAATATATTAAGTTTCAACAAACAAGATTGTTCATTTCTCTCTTGGTTAAATAGTAAATGCTTTAAACTTTGTGGGCCATTCAACTCTGTCATCATGGCAAACAAACAGTCACTGGACATATGTAAATGAACGGGCTGGCTACGGTCCAATAAATATATATGTAGAAAAGAGGCCACAAGTAGAATTAAAAAAACAGGCATAATTTACCAGCTTCTACTTTGACGTCTAAGGCATGATCATGTAACCCCCTTCTGCTCACAGCCATCAAATAGTTCTCAACTTTATCCTGAGTAAGAGATGAGTCACAGGCAACGCGACAGCACCTAACAACAAGAAGAAATAAAGCCCTAGAATGTTCTATGAAGCCCTACATCATCTGGTACCTTACTGACCTCACTTCTACAACTCTGTCCATTACTCACTCCACTCTAGCCACTTAAGTACCTTCTTTATTACTCATCTAACTTTCCAAGTTCAAAATAATATTAGTATCTTTGTCCCAGTTATTCTTTCTGCTAGGAATGTAATTTCCCAAATGATTAGCTGTTCATGTTCCCCTAATCCCCAGTCCCCATTTAAATGTCACCTCCTCAGGAAGGCTCTCTGACATTCTGTGTGCATTAGCAAATCCCACTCCTATTCCACATGACCTCATAGTACTCATCCTCAGCTCATACAGTACGTATCTGCTTATGAATTTACCATCTCTCTCCTGCCAAAAGAATGTAAACTACTCACGGATTTTGTGTTACTCACCAATGCCTAGAATACTGCTTGGCATGCAACAGATATTTCACAAATAAATATGTATATAGAAATGTTGTTGTTGTGTACTGTAGAATTGGAATCACTAACTGTCCGATGAGTTGTCAAAAGCAGTTAATCACACAGGCTGGGGGGTGGGGGAACGGGGAACTGCCCATCCTTCTGCTGAGCAGTTGGTGGCCTCAAACTGCGTGCCAGGGGATTGCAGTGCAGCTTCTTGACGCTAGGCCACCAGCACTCCCTGGTTTTTGTCTTTGCTTTTGCCTACTACTTTCACTTGCTTACATCAGGAGTCACAGTGATACAAATATTTGTGGATTCATGAACCCACCGAAGACGATATAAAGATCCTAGATGCTTGCATTATTCTATAGTCTTCCAAAGATTCTCAAAGGGCCCAGCCTACTCCACCACCACCTTCAAGATGATTCCAATGCTTGGTGCCCCTCCATCTGGTTTCTGAGGCTGTAAATTTTTACTGGAGGAGACTGTTCACTTTTCTCCAATCAGAGAAATTGGTGGGTTTCAACGACTCAACTTTCTGTTTGCAACCTGGCATGTTATGAACTTTGTGAACTATGCCACCAGGGTTCCTTCTTAAAACCCTCAGAATGCCACTGTCCTAAGCTGGAGAACATTACCGGAGGCTCCTCCTCCAAGTCCACCTCATCCAGACACACTCGTACTGTCCAGGCCCTTAGAGAGCAGAAGGAGTAGATTCAAAGTGAGGAGAGAGGTGGGTCACTTCCGGAGGAAGACAAAAAGTAAGGAGGGTTTGTGGGTAGCTTGGAGGAACACAAGCAAGGATTGCTTTCAGTCCAGTGAACCCCGCAAAGAGGACTCTCATTTAGAACCCCCATGATGCCACAGACTGAGGTTTTTAGACTCAGACAAAGAAAAGAGCCCAATTAAAGCCATCCCTCAACTTGGGCACCTGCGAACAATCCCATGTCAGGGAAACAGTGAGTCCTCAAGATCTGCGAGGCATCCCAAGTTGCCTTCCTCCAGACTCCAGGATAAAATAAAAACAGACCCGCTCTCCTTAGCATGCTACCTCTGTTGTACATTTGTCAAGAGTCAAGATTAACCACGGTAATTCATGAAATTTACACTCAAACTGACAGTAATTCTAAACAACAAGGGCTGACATTTCAGGCAGTTCTGGTGGGTCATTTATCTAGCACGTGAAGAATACATTTTCCTTTGTGCTTACCATTCTGCAGCATTTGGTCCGATGTTGGCTTCCCTTCCATCATGGCTTCAGCCAGAATTAGCCGTTGGTGAAGTTGTTTGTTTCGAGTTTTAAACTCCTTCAGCTCTCCCTTCAGCTCCATGATCTGGCCCTGCAGCTGGGTCACCACTTCCTGGGTGGCAGAGGGCGGCAGATACATGCTTCCTAACGACTGGGAAGGTTTGAGGAGAACTGGCAAGCGAGATTTCTTAGCATCCTGAAAATACACACATGTACAGCAGTGAATATGCTTCCTTCAGTTGTACTGATGCCACTCACATAAAGCTGGAGTCAAACTGGCTGCCCAACTGGTTCTTAGAAAGTTGTCTGTATTTTCTCCCAGCCCACACAGTGTCAGCCTTTGCAGGCTCCTTCTGATCGACAGCTACAAAGCTTTTCCTCCTTGGCCTTCTCCTGGCCCTGGTACACTGTTTCGCTGCTTGTTCCAGGTGTTCAATATATGCTACCAAGTACAGCCAACTTCAACTTGTGTGTCAGAACTGCAATGCACTACACTGAGTGTTGAGGGCTAATTTTTACTTCTCAGAAGTAGCTCATCAGTCTTTATTTTTAGAAGCAGCTCTGGGTAGATTCTAACTTCCAATCTCTCAGTTAATTGCAAAGCCTATAAGCACCATTTGCACCCCCCAGGGACTCCTGTTCAGTATTTGGCAATCCTTTTTCTTAGCATGATCTTCTGGGGTACACTGCCATGTTTCCTATCTTACATTTTCTCAGTTCCCATTCACTCCTCATGCTAAGCTGATCTGCCTGCCATCGCTGCCTGCCAACTAGAGCCACGCCTTACTTCAGTGGCTACATCAGTAGATGTTTCCTAGGGCAGAGCACGCAGCCTGTCCACCCTGGACAGCGTCATTTGTGATGGCTCAAAGGCACTTCCAAGTCAATGAAAAATTCAAATCTCAATTGCTCCTGTGTCTGTATGTTCACTCCCAAAACTACACTACTTCAACATTCTCATTCTTGATCAATCACTCTATTAATGTACCACCTAGAAATCGGGAGCCATCAGTGAAGTATTTTCACCACCCATTTTCATCACTCACCAACCAAGTCCCACTAGTTCTACCCCCAAAATTATTTCTCAATGCTTTCCACTGTCCTCATTCTAGCCTCAAGTCACTGGAATTTCTCTGCCAGTCCACTGCAACTGTCTCTTTCATGTTCTCCCCACATTTACTCCTGTCCTCTCTAATCCACTCTCCACACTGAAGAGAAACAAAACAAAACACCAAATCTATTATTTTTTTCAAAATACTAACTTTATAACATTTATTTTGGTCTTTATTAGACGCAGTGGCTCATTATAACTGTTCTAGTAATTTGGTTAATTTGGCTTTATTTTCTTTTTTTTAATGTGATAATGAACAAAAGTTTATATAGCAAATTAGCCTTCAATAGTCCATACATATAGATTCCATGACTCTGATTACAATTCCCACATCATAACAGCACTCCTCTTATTTCCTCCCAATGTTTCTTGTTTCCACTCATCGTTCTTTCCTAACACTCCCAGCCTTCTGAGCTGTATCACTGGGCATATGCTGCCCTTTTATCATGTATGGTTGATTGTTCTATGGAGCATGTTCCTCTCTGGTATTACTGATCATCTTATATGCCTACATACTGTTTGCTAGAAACTGAATCCCAAGGGAAGGGTGACAAGAAGTCATAACCTTGTTATGACCTGGGGGTTCTGCCAGTCTCTATCATAACAGTGAAGCCTGGTCAATTTTATGATTTTGAGTTTGTTCTCTCTTCTGCTTAAAATGGTTTTCATTGGAAGGTGGAGAGATGGCAAAAGACAGGAAAGCTGACATGTGACTGCGGCAATGGGCTCGAGTGAGTTCCAGATTGTGAGCACGGCATGGGGTAGGACGGTGTTCACATCAGCTGTTCACAGGGTTGCAAAGAATTGTACTCGTCTCAACGGCACCTAACAACAACAACAGTTGCCATATAGCAATGGTCAGACTCCCTAGCATAGCTACAAAGCCCTGTCCAAACTGCAGCCTGATATACTTACTGCCTGCCCCTCTCTCACCCTAACTTCCAGCCACACTCATACTGACTTTCTGTCAGTTCTTGAAGTCATATTGCTTTCTACCTCATGACACTGGCTTATGCAGTGTGTCCCTTCTAAAACTTTTCCCCCCAAATAACGCCTAAGACTCAGTTTAAACATCCCTTCCTCAGGAGAATGGCCTTTACTTTCTAAGAGCTCAGGTCTCCTCATTGTACATACTCACTGCCCCTTATAATTTCATAAACACCATTATCATTAAATGCCTGTGCAATTACTTTATTATCTGACCTCTGAAGCAGCCTGTAAGCTCCAGTGTTGAGGATCTCTACACATCTAAGTGACTTATATCACAGCTTCCAGCACAATGACTAGCACACACCACAAACTTCACTATTATTTATAGAGTCCACAAAAACAGGACAAATGGAGGCATTTTTCAAGCAGGTTGCCTGATAGAATGACAAAAATGTTCTAACGCTGGTTGTGGTAATGGTTGAACAATCTTATGAACATACCAAAAGCAAATGAATGATACAGTTTAAATAAGTGAATTATCTCTCAATAAAACTTTTTTAATAAAAAGGAGTAAAAACCTGAAAGGAAAACAGGTTAGGACCCAGAGAATAAGAAAATCATCAAGACTGCTCAAAATAACGAGCAATTTGAATTGACTTTTCAATATGGTGGGATGTAAAATATGCATTTTCAAGTAAGTTCCGCATTCTCAGAGCTTAAAGGATAGAAGTTATCATGCCTGTTTTCCAGAAGAAGAAACTTAGATGTCAAATAACTAGTAAGGTAACAGTCAGATCTTAAACTAGATCTTGAGATGCAAGGACTCAGAGTTCAGTTAGGAGAAGCTGAGATACTTTCTGCCCTGATATTCCAGAGTAGGTGTGGGGAAAATGTGTTCAAGGACAGGAACAATGGAGATGGCGAGAGGGACCACCAAATGCGGTGATGGCGAGAGGGACCACCCGAATGAGCTGATGGCGAGAGGGACCACCCGAATGAGCTGATGGCAAGAGGGACCACCCGAACGTACTGATGGCAAGAGGGACCACCAAATGAGCTGATGGCGAGAGGGACCACCAAACAAGGTGGATGCTCCATTATAAAGAGTTAGAGAGTAACTGTCATTTGCTTGGTCTTCATTCTCCACCAATCTTTATTCTTGGATGCAAATCTGTGTGTCATATGGCAAGAGAAAAGATATCTGCAAGTGCCCAAATGCCAAAGTCAATTTCAGTCTGGAAGGCTGCCGTCAGTCAACCTAGTGTCGCTTCTAAAATAACACCAAAGAAAATGCTACCTTATGGGCAGTGAACAGAGTCCCCACCTACCACCTTATTAAAGATGCAATAATGAAACTTTTAACTCGGGAGGGCTTGAAGGGAGGCAGGAACTCAGTGACACCACCCACCAAGTACTATGGCAGTTCACCAGGTACCTGTCACACATCATCCCAGGAGGCCATCACAGCAGCCTTTGTTTCTAAGTGACGCTGATCCCATTCCAGACACTGAGAGAGCCCAGATGACTTACCCAAGGACTCAAAGCAGCTGGGTGGCCTGTTCTGGGGGTAAACTCAGTGTCTTACCTTTATAATTAAACAACTGGAAGCATATTCAGTCTCCTTCTTGCTCCTTTAGCTTTTGAAGATTCCTTTTAACAGGACAGCAGACTTCTGACTTTAGATTCCTAATTTCTCCACTAACCAAAGTCCTCAAAGAAAGTCACATTTCCCCCACTTTTCAGAGACTGGAGGTCATGTTGGTGGCTTGAGAACTCCTCATTCTCTGAGAATAGTAACTTCATAAACCCATCTTCCTCTAAAGCCAGAATGCCGTTTATATCCTAAAAGCTCCAATTACCAGCTGAGTCACCCTGGACAATTTTCTGTGCCTCCGTTTCCTCATGTAGAGGACACAGATAATGCCCATCTGACTCATACTTGTTGAAAACATGAAGTTAGATAATATTTGTACAGAATATGTGACACAATGCCTGGCACAAACAATGCAGAGAAAGAAAGAAACCAAAACACAGAGGCTTTCCTCTTTAAGGCACAAGTAAAAAGGATGACTTCAAACTAAAAAAGAAAAGAAAAATTCCCTATATTGGGGGAAGTTAAATTTGTTCAATTATCCAATTTTCTTGAACACAAGATGACATCTCCCATGGAGGGATGGGGGTGGGGAAAACCTCCTAGGTTCCCTAACAAACACACACAAACTGAAGGAGCTGGGGCAGAAGAGAGCATTCCTATTCTAGCCAAATTGCACAAATTTGCATCTCGAATACCATTAATATAATGGCAGTGTCTTTTTCTCTCTTTTCCTACTGATATCTTTAGAAAACCCTCTTCTAGAAATTACAGTTTTTGGTGCATAATTTAAAACAACCACAGCAATTTTGCTAATGATATATCTAACTCTCTTTTGGTATGCACAAAAGCAGTAATTTAGTGGTCAGAAAATAAACTTAATTCTCCATTCTGATGCTATGAAGCAATGTGTACAGTTGATTTCTCAGATACAAAATACCCATCAGAAAAAGGAACACCAACCGCCATTGCTGGAATCTATTAGAAACATGACCTATTTCTTACAGGAACACTCACCATCTCTCTGCTTTGGGGATTCTCATTCCCAACCCCTCCCAGCAAGAAAGTTGAGTAAGAGAAGCAAACAGTGCTAAGAGAGTTTAATTTTCCAGGGTGCATACTGATGGCATTTTAGGAGATGCTTACAAGAGATACAGTATCTTGACTGATGCAAAATAAACACACAGATATTCACACAATTCAACAAGATGCTATCACTCTGGGCCACCACGGTTGGAAGGCAGCTGATGCAGGGAAAGGGTGTGCCCATGGAGCGTAGCTTAGTGAGAGTGCCAGCATGAGCCTTTAACCACCATCTAACAAGAAGAGCATCGCTGCGGTTTTAGCTTCCTCATCTCTAAGAAGCACTGGAAGGCAGTAAAAAGATGCAGACAAAATCCTCAGGGGAGTATCCATCAGTCGCAAAGTCTGAGCCAAATATACCTGAGGTTCTTGCCTCCACCCCTGAAGTCAGGTTTCTGATGATTTTATTATGATGTATAAAAAGTAAATGTCTACCAGAAGGTAAGAACTGTACCAGTTTGGGCACATCCCCACAACAGAATCTCATCCAGACATCACAGATTTATAATGTGAAAGAGAAAGATGAAGACATGGGGATAACCATGATTCTATTTTTACAAGAAAAATAGCTACATGAGGTACAGACAAAGGAGATGACGATGCAGTGGGAGAGGACAGTCAGAGGGGTGGGGAAGAGGGAACAAGGTGGCACTTCAGGGAAGGTGAGAAGGATGCATCCTCTAGGTGGAAGACATGGATAATTCAGGAAGGAGGTGACACTAGACCTTCCCATTATAGAAAATAAAAACTGGATTCAGATGCGAAGTGAATTTTTCAAAACAGAACTGTTTGTCATGACATTGTTAGGTAGCATCAAGTGGAGTACACTCCTAGCTACCCTAAGAACAACACATCTGAACCTGGTCCTGTCCTGTGCCATCTTCCCCATCTCTGACACACGTGAGCTAACTGCTGTAGTCACCGTGTCAATTCATCACCTTGAGGGTCTTCCTCTATTTCACTGGCCTTACATTAAGAGCGTGTAAATGTAAACACTGTGACACTGATGTGCCAAATGTGATAACGGTTACCCATGGCAGACAGTGTTTGGTGGAGCTTCCTGATTAAAATAAGCCTGGAAGCAGCAGTGGCATCCACTTCCGAAATGGCTTGCCTCCGGATACTCTATGAACAGTGCTCAGGTCTTTCAGTCATAGGGTCACTATGAGTCGTCTGTGACTCGATGGCACCTAACAACAACAACAAATGTAAAGAAAGATGAAGAAAAAAAAGAAAAACTTACTTTGCTGATTGCACTTGGGACAGAAAAGGGAGTGATATTCTCTTGCTGATGCTCAGCATTCAACATAGTATCTGTTGGTTTTCCTTTCCACGGCTTTCTTATTCCTTCATGTGTGAATCGGACAGTGTCACCCTCCATGATCAGGGTCTGCACCGAGGCGTCTTTCAGCTCCACCTTGGACATTTCACTCATCTTTATTTTCTGGGCCTCCCAAGGTGACGGCCGCTCATCCTGAGGCTTGGAAAATGAGTTGGCTTGGATGAAACGTCTGAGTTCACCTCTCAGTTGGATGGCCATTTGCTGAAGTGACGTCTTGGTTTTACCATCACGTTTTTCTCCAGAAACTTTCTGCTCTTTCAAGTACATTTGTTGCAGAAGTAGTTTGTGCAATGTTTGCAGAAGATCAGGCCTGTTTTTCCAAAATGGAAGGAAGTGGGACAGTTAAGTTTTCTGGCAAAGACTTACCTCAGTATAAAAACTTATCCCCTGCCCAGTTCCTCAAGGTTCCACCAACTTTTCTCCAGATTCTATCTCAACTAAGCACACTGAGCTCCCACCATGAGCTCATACTAAGTATTTTCCCCCCAGATAACCTCAAGACAACAATACAAGGTAGGTATTACTAATTTAAAAATAGCAGAAGTAAAATTAATTTAACACAAGGTATAAAATAATGGCCAAACCGAAAGGTCAATCAGTGCCCTCTGGCCAGTCATGGACACAATCAGTGCTCAATGAGTAGGTGGTGAGTGAAGAGATGCCTGTAAACAGACCAAACAGGAAGGAAAGCATGGGGGTTTTGAAGTCAGACAAAAAAAAAGGCTTAAAATTCTGTCCTTCTATGAAAGGAAGTCTCCCTCTATAGTCTTCTTCTACTTATTAAATTGTGATAATTCAACATAATAGTCTACCAGCAATGGACGTTTTGCATGTCCTTGACCATGTGCCCTTGGCCCACCTCTGATTTCAGTTGTAACCAAAGGCTCCTCCAGCCGTCACTACATCGCGTTGCTGCCATGGGCATTTCTCCAAAGCTCTCTGAGCCACACAGCAGTGCAGTGTGCTTATGTGGACCAGCTTATACCTCTGAGGGGAGAAATCCTCAATCACTGAGGAAGAAAGTTGGCGGGCCAACTCTAAAGCCTTCCAGCTTTAGAGAGGGACAATCTACCCAGTCCCAGTGTACTCATGCAGTGCCCAGCCGGATTAGTACCGAGCTCTGCACAGGAGCAAACCCTTCTTGGTTTACCTTCATCCATTATCTTACTCTCTTTGATGTCTTAATCTTGATCTCTGGCATCACATCCCAATAAAAGAACTTCTACCCAAATTCTTATCTCAGAGTTGGCTTGTGAGGAATCCAACTAAGTCAGTGTATAAAATACCTGGTGTGGTGCCCAATGTGGAGGAGTTCATGAAGACTAGTTTCCTTGTCAGTGGGTTTCCTGGGCCAGGCACTGTACTAGGCTCTGGTGATACAAAACTCACGAGGACTGGTATTGGAATGGGGGCATGTAAACAGGTCATTATTCCACAGGTAAAAAGGTAAACACATGTGGTGTGGAAGTAGGGGTGAGTTTCCTGGGGTGCTAGTGTTTAAGGAGAATAGCAGGAAAGGACTTAGCGAGGTGATAAAGGGTTGGCAGGGTAAGGTGGGATGAAACACTCTAAGTATGAGAAACAGTATGAACAGGGGTCAACAGTGTAAAGAATAAAAGGGTGAGGTTGGAAAGTTAGACAGGAATAACCCAAAAAGCGTCTCAGCAGTGAAGCTAAGGGAAGAGGAGCTGGCTGAAGGCTCTCTTAGACGCAGTGGCACAGTCACTGTGTAGAGAATGAGTGCAGGATGAGATTTGCTGTCAAAACGATGGTGTAAATACACACAACAGTAACACCACCCACCTACCGCCACACACCCACACACCGCTCTAATCATTGTGAATGATAGCAAGAAAATATTTTAAGGTGAACTTTGTGATTGTTAGTTGCCATATGTTCCAATTCCTGATGACCATATTTTTACAACAGAACAAAATGTTACCATTTTCATGGTTAAGTCCATTGTTGAAGTTACTGTGTCAATTTATCTCACTGAAAGTTTTCTCATTTTTCACTGACCAGCCAAGATGGCTTTTCTAAGGACTGATCCTCCCTGATGACATATGGGACTCAATCAATATTAAACTATTCAAAACCAGAAACAGGGAAAGAAACGATAGCCAAGAGAAGAACTATCACTTACTCATTCACTTAGTGCTATCGAGTCAGAACTTAACTCACAGCTGACCCTCCAACACGTTTTCAGAGTCTATAAATCATGCGAAAGAGACTGCCCATCTATCTCCCTCAAAGCAAATGGTAGATTCAAACTGCTTGCCTTTGGATTGGCAGCGCAACTCATTACATGATAGGCCACCAGAGCCCCCTAAAGGAACTACTGCTATTGTTGTTATGTGTGTCGTGTCATGAAGGATGAAATAACGGTAGAAAGTGGAGCAGAGGGTTGATAATACAGGCAAACTGAACTTGCAAATACAATGTACCATTATGAAAACAAACAACAAATTAGGAATTCGCCATTAAGATAATAGAAATAACAAAGTGACCTGAAAATATTTTTATAAGAATATTTAAATAATAAAGAAGAGAAATGTATTTATAAAAAAAAGGCAAGTATGATATTAAGACAGGAACACACTGGAAAAAAAGAATGCAAGCCGTTAACAAACAAGCAAAGAGACAAGTTAGAAGGCTTTACTGTGAACCTCCACAAGAAGGTGTGGCAGTGAACAGAAAGAGACAGGTTCTCATCAAAGGTAGTTCTTTTTTCCTGTTTATCTTATTCCAAGAAACCTCCTGATAGATGTAGTCAAACTGGATTCTATGAGCTTCTTTAGCATACCCTGGCTTTGCCTTCCTCCACACTAATGTTCTACTAGAACCTTTCTGACCTGTCCTGTCTCCATATCTTTATGCATCCTTATTTTATCTTCCCTACAGTCTCAGTACAGCAATAAAACCTTTTTCCTATAAGGATCACTATCATCTAACACATATTGGTGTATATTGTCAAGTTGGAATCGACTTGGAGTTGGCTCTCCTGCAGGTTTTCAGAGGCAGTAAATCATACAGGAGTAGACTTGTCTATATTTCTCTCAAAGATAAGATGTTGGATTTGAACCATATAGTTTTGGGTTGGCAGTGTAAGCTCCTTATCCCTAAGCTACCAGAGCTCCATCTAATTTCATAGGAACTATTAACACAACTCAAATGAAAAAGCTTCAGTTCACTGAAGTGATGTTTTATAAGAAAAAAATATAAAGTCTCTGGTACATTTTTCACTTCTACATGAGATTAAGGGACAGGGAGGCCCAGTGGTTAAGTACTCAGCTGCTAACCAAAAGATTCACAGTTCAAACCCAGTAGCCTCTCCAGAGGAGAAAGGTGTGGCAACCCCTCCCCATAAAGGTGACAGGCTAGGAAAGTCAGAGTTCTACTCTATCCAACAGTCACTACCAGATGGAATCAATTTATCACCAATAGGTGGTGGGGTAGAACATGGAATTATTTAGACTACATAAACCCTCTTAAACCAAAGGGAGTTCTGGTGGCTTATTTTGTAGGGAGTTTCACTACTATCTAAAGGCTATGCCTCTCTGACAATTCGAATCCACCAGCTCCAAGTTCAGGAGAAAGATTGGCAATCCCCTCCCATCCAGCGAAAAACCTCAGAAACCCAATGCTGGGCCAGTCTGACTCAATGGCAATGAGTAAAAACTACCTTAAATCCAGACTTTAAAAATATTTCTGCCATTTCTCTACCATCAATAGATGGGAAACTAAATTTTTCTTCCTTTTTCATCCCTTAATATAGATTAAAAATAATGACAATTGTTATTCAGCTAGCCAAAAGAGACTCTTTAGTCACCAACAAACAACACACAATCAAACCCAGGAAAGAGCTTTATAAATGAGTAGTAAAGGTGGAGAAAGAGGCCATTATAATATACTAAAGTGCTGGTACTCTTAAATAAAACATTTCAAGTGTTACTTTCCTAGAAATCTGAACAATGGATTCATTAAGCTGTCACTATAATCAAGACCTTTTTAATAGTTCAGTCCACGGTCTTGTCAGAGGCCCAAATAATATTTACACACCCTTGCCAAGCATCTCTGCCATGGAGAAGGAGTAAGCAAAAACGGACTGGCATTTGCCAAGCACTCACCATGCGGCAGATCCCTTAAGTACCCAAAACACATTTAATCCTCACAATAAAACTGTGAGACAGAGACTGCTATTAACTACATTTTAGAGATGAAAAAGAGGCTCATAAAGATTCAAGACCCCCAGCAAAGTGGCAAAGCCAAGGATGGAATTCAGACTCTTCTGAATTCACACTAAGTGTTCTTTGCACGTCTCTAAATTAGCTTCTGCCCTCATGATGAATTTGAAACACTTTGCCAATTCATTCAAGCATTTATTGTGTGCTTTCTACATATCACGAAGGTAGTTGGAATACATGTGAGTCAACAGTCTTAGTCTTCAGGAAGTCTGAACTTTAAAAACAAAAGTCATTCACTTATTTATTCATATATACATATACATATACATATAAAACTAAATAAAACAATCAAAAACCAAACAAATCTGTTTGGGGAAAAGTAAAACTAGGTTGCTCCTTAGAGGCAAACATGGCAAAACTCTGTCTCACATACTATGGACTTGCTGTCAGGAGGGGCCAGTGCTTGAAAAAAGACATGCTGGGAAAGGCGGAGGGTCAGAGAAAGAGAGGAAGGTTCACAAGGAGATGGACTGACACAGTCACTGCAGGGTTTTGATCTGTTAATCACAGCCCTGCTATGAGTCATAGTCAACTTGAGGGCACCTAATAACAATAACAAAAAGGTAATGATAAAACCTGCTGCCACTCAGTCAGTTCTGACACATAGTGACGGTATAGGTCACAGAGCAAGCTGTCCCACAGGGTTTCAAGATTATAATATTTATGGAAGCTGACAGCCACATTCTCTTCTGGAGTATCTGATGGGCCTCAACTGCCAACCTTTTAGTTAGTAGTCAAGGGCCACTCTTCCAGAACTCCTTAATAGGTTAAGTACTATAAATTGGGAGGGGGGAGGAATAGTCTTGGATAAAGTACATGAACAGGGGTTTCCTTTAGACACAGTGGCTGTGAAGATTCTATGTGAAGCAGGTTTCTGAGTTGAGGCACTGCCAGTCACATATGTTTGTTGCTGTTATGTGCCATCAAGTTGCCTGCAACTCATAGCAACCCTATGTACAACATCCCTGCTTTATCCCTTGCCAATCTTATTGTCTCCAACACACCTACCCCCAATACCCCAGTCACTGAATCAATCCATCTCATCGAGGCTCTTCTTCTCTTGTGCTGTCCCTTCATCCTCCCAAGCATGACATCCCTCTCTAAGGACTGGTCCTTCCTTGCAACATATCCAAAGTATGTAAAATGAAGATTCAGAATCATTGCCTCCAAGGAGCAGCCTGACTTCACCCTCTCAAGGACAAACCTGTTTGTTCTCCTAGCAGTGCAGTATATTCAATAGTCTTCTCTAACACCACAGCTCAAAGGCATCAACCCTCTTTCTATCATCCCTACTTTATGATGCATAGCAAGTAATTGCAAAGACCATGGCCTGTATCAGGCACACTTTGGTCTCAAGATTGACATTATTGTTCTTCAGTGCTTTGGAGAGGTCTCCTAACAGCAGAGTTTCCCAGTGCAGTTCGTCTTTCTATTTCCTGGCTGCTGGTACCAAGAGTGTTATTTGTAGAGTCAAACAAACTGAAGCTGTCAACAATCTCAATCTCTTCATCATCCATCAAGATGCTGCCAATTGGCCCAGTGGTGAGAATCTTTGTTTTCTTGATGTTGAGCTTCTATCCATATTGGAGGCTGCAGTCCTTGACCTTCTGCAGCACGCGCTTCAGATCCTCTTGAGTTTCAGAAAGCAGGGTTGTGTCATCTGCATAATGCAGATTCACATATACATCAAAGAAAAGAGTAAACCAGGTGGAAGGAACAGCTACTGAATGGTCTTGAAGAGAAAACAAGCTTGGATGTTTGCAGATCAAGAAGGCTGGTGTAACTATAGTGCAGTGAACAAGATTGGTATGCGACAGAGAACAAGGCGGGGACCAGGCCGGGAAGTTCTGATTTTATACTAAGAGCTGCAGAAATCCAGGGAAGGTTTTAGGCATGCAAGACACATGACCTCATCTAAGTTTTTTAAAAGATGACTGGTGACTCTGAAGGTAATGGACAGTGGGCAGAATGAAGCATTTTGACAAGTTTGAGGAATACAGCCAAGAGGTGATGACAGTGTAGATGAAGGTGGTAGGCTGGAGGTGAGCACTGGTGGACTTAGGAATATATTTGAAGGTGGAGTCAATAGGATTTGCTGATGGATATTGGAATTAATGAAATGAGTGAATAAAAGGAGTTTCAGCTGCAGCAATTAGATAGAAAGCAGTGCTGCTAACTGACATGTAAGAGAATGCAGAAGCAGCGGAATGGAGCAGGGAGTTGGGATTCAGACAGATTAACTTTGAGGTGTCTATTAGACATCCTGGTGGAGATGTCAAGTAGACAGCTGATTGTACGATCCAGAGAGAGGTCTGGGCTGTAGGTATAAATTTAGAAGTCACTTAAGCATATTTTAAGTCATGGGAGAGTGAAGAGATGAGAAAAGAAAGGGGCTGATTACACAGTTCCGGCACATTCCAGCACTCGACATTTGACAGAAGAAGAGCCAGCACAGGAAGCTGAGCTGGAGAGGGCAGTGAGGTAGAAGGAAAAGCCAGGGAAAGGGCAGTGAACAGAATGCAAAACACAGAGAGTGGTCAGAGCATGCTAGGAGGCCAACATGCTGACCGCAGGGTTTGGCAACTTGGAAACTACTCCGACCTTGATAAGAAGAGTAAGAAAGCACGAGGAATGCAATAAGAAAGAGCTTTCAGGAAATCTTGCTTTAAATGGGAATAAAGAAATGGGGCCAAGAATTGGAGAAAATGTGAGACTGGGGTTAGGGGGAACACTTTCCCAAAGGGCTGGCATTAATGTCCTAGGCTTACAGAAATGACAAAGTGCCAGGAAAAATGATGCAGAAAAGGTGGCAATGTGAGGATATGAACTATAACCCAAGAGGGCTGGCCTGGGACAGGAGCAAGAACATGTTTTTCATTTTAACAGTAGAAAGACGGAATTGATTGATTGATTGATTGATTTTTAGGTTACAGAAAAAAACAGGCAGCACTTGTTGGAAAAATCAGGTCATTTGAATCTGGCTGCATGTTTTCTATGTGACTTCTATAGTCGGGAAGGGTAAGGAATTGGGAGAAGAAAAAAGTCACAAAATAGTCTTATCTTGGGCAATGTTAAGTGCTTGTTCTGAATTGAGTATTGTTGTTAGGTTCCATCAAGTGAAGGAGGACTCATAGTGGCCCCATGAACCACAAATCTGAACCCTGTCCTATCCTGTGCCAGCCTCATCATCCCTGACACACTTGAGCCCATAGTTTCAGTCACTGAGTCAACCTACCGAGTTGTGGATTCCTCTTTCAACGATCCTCCCCACCTTTTTTGTACATGACGCCGCTCTCGTGGAATAGCCTCTCCTAGCAATATGCCAAAGCATGTGAGAGGGAGCTTTGTCATCTTTGCCTCCAAGGAGCACCCAGGTTGCACTTTCTCCAAGACATATCTGTTTATTCTTTTGGCCGTCCATGTGATATTCAGTACTCTTTTCCAATACCACAACTCAAAGCCATCAATTCTATCTTTCTTATTAATTGTGAGACTAGTAATCAGTCTTAACTATGACCTGTGAAAGCATGTAACATGAGTTATCTGAATTGAGAGGGCACTCGGCCCGTCCAAGAACTGAGAGTAGGGCAAACAAAGAAAACCCAAGGCCACTGAATTATTCCAACTATAACAACCAAAAAGTACAGAGTGGAACTGCCCTATAAGGTTTTTCAGGTTGTAAATCTCCATGGGAACAGAACTGCCTAATCTTTCTCCCTTCAAGCGGCTCATGAGTTGGAATCATCAACTTTTCCCTAAACAGCCCACTGTTTAATCAACTAAGCCACCAAAGCTCCCTGCAAGAAGGGCTTTTGTTGGTGTTAGGTGCCCACTTCCAGTAAAGTACAACTCATAATGACCATATGAACAACAGGTCTGAACCCTCTCTTATCCTGTGCCATGTTCATCATCTCTGACACACCTGATGTCATTGCTGCAGTCACTATGATCTTGTCAACTGATCTTGCTGAAAGTCTTCCTCTCTTTCGCTGACTCTACACATTCTCTAGTAGGATTCTCTTTCCAAAAAACAGCCTTTGCTAGTACCATGCCCAAAGTACGTGAGTAAAAGTATGTGAGACATCATCTTTGCCTCCAAGGAGCATTCTGGCTGCACTTTCTCCTAGACATATCTGTTTGGTCTTGGCAGTCCATTGGATGTTCAGCAATCTTCCCCAAAACCATAACTCAAAAGCATCAATCCTTTTGTCACCCTTATTCACGGTTTATTTCTGAGATGAAAAGCAGATGACTGAAAAGACCATGGCCTGAAACAGGTGAACATTAGTCTTCAAACAACACTCCTTAGTAATTTGGAGAGATCTCTGACAGCAGACTTGCCCAATGCAATATGTCTCCTGATTTCCTGACAGCCGGTACCAAGGGTATTATTGATGGTGGTGTAGTCGATGAAATTGTTAAAATGTCAATCTTTTCTCCATATATCATGATGTTGCTTATAAGTTCAGTGGTGAGGATTTTTGTCTTCTTGATGCTGAGATGCAATCCATATTGAAGGTTGTAGTCTTTGATCTTCTATAGCAAGCATTTCAAGTTCTACTTTTCAGCAAGCAAGGTTGTGTCATCTGCATTACACAAGATGCTGATGAGTCTTTCTCCTATCCTGATGATACTTTCTTCTTCATAGAGTCCAACTTCCTGAATGATCTGAATAGGTATAGTGAAAGAATAAAACCTGGCACACACCTTTCCTGATTTTAAAGCATGCAGTATTCTCTGCTTTGTTCAGATAACAGCTTCTTGGTCTTGCTATAGGTTTCATATGAGCATAATGCAGTGTTCTGGGATTCCCATTCTTCTCAGTGTTAGCCATAGTTTATTGTGATCAAATGATTTTTATATATTACAGCAATGTGAAACAAGAGGTGGGCTGGGGAGAGGGAGGAAAATAGGGGCAGAAAAAATGTGCAACAGTGAATTAAAAAAAATACTAAAATGTTTTTGTTTGCATAGTCAATAAAACAAAGACCATCATTCTCTGCTTTAGCCAGAATCCATCTGACATCGGTAATGATATCCCTGGTGTCATGGCCTCTTCTAAATCCCGCTTAACTTTCTGGCAGTTCTCTGGCAGTATACTATATTAGTCATTTTTGGATAATCTCTAGCAATATTTGGCTTGCATGTGATACTTATGATATTATCCTAAAATAACCAGCCTTCTGCTGGATTTCCCTTTTTGGGGAATGGGAATAAATACGGAATTCTTCTAGTCCCTCAGCCAAGCTGCTGTCCTTCAAATTTTCTGGTATAGCCCAATGATGACATCCAAAGCTGCATCTGTTATTTAAAACATGTCAACTGGTATTCATTAATTCTTTGGGCCTTATTTTCTACCAATGCCTTCAATGCAGCTTGAACTATTTCTTTCATTACTATTGGCTTTTGTTCATAAAGTATTTCCTGAAAATCTTCAGTGTCAATTCTTTTTGCTTCATTTATTCTGTGTATTCCTTCCATCTTCTTTTTTTATACTAGTTTATTTACAAAAGTTTAATACATTATCACACCAGATCCTTCCCATTTCCCTCACACACATCCTCATCAAATTGTACAGCCCCATGATTAATCTTCTTTTGATATTCCTGGATCATTCAAGAATGTGCCTATAGCATCCCTCAGTATCGCAACTCAAAGCTTGAATTTGTTTTTTAGTTCTTTAAACTTTAGAAATGTTGAGTAAGTTCTTTCCTTTTTATTCCCCAATTCTACTTCTTTGCATATTCCATTATAATACTTTGCTTTGTCTTTCTGAGTTGCCCTTTTGAATTCTTCTATAATGATCTGTTCTCTTCAGGGATGATATTACTAATGTCATTCCACAACTCATCCCATCTTCTACAACTAGTGTATAAACACTCAAACCTATTCTGTAGATGCGTTTTAAAATCAGGTGGGATATATTCAAGGTCATATTTTGATTCTTATAGACCTGTTTTAATTTTCTTCAGTTTCAACCTGAATTTACACATGAGTAATTGATGGTCTCATCCTCCATCAGCACCTGGCTTGGTTTTCATTGCTGATATTGAACCTCTCCAATAATCCTTTCCACAGATGTAGTTAATCTGATTCCTGTCCAGTCCATCTGGTGAGGTTCAAGTGTAAAGACACCTTTTGTGGTAATGGTTTGTTTTTTTAAAAAAATGTATTTGTAAGAAATAAATCGCTGAGCATACAAAATTCAATCATTAAATGTCCAGCCTCATTTTTATCACCAAGACCATACTTTTCAACTACCATTCCTTCCTCCTTAGAGTATGGGGGGAAAAAAATGAAAGTAAGGCTAAAGAAGTATGATCAGAGCGGAGGAGACGCCTACCAGATCACACAGACCCTCAGTTACCTAACTTACAAGAGTTAGGTGTCTCTGAGGGATTTTAGGTAGGTAGATGGCATTTTCAAGTAATCACTCTAACAGCAATGAGAAAGACCGTTTGAAAGGAACAAGGGTGACTGCAGGGGACTGTTTAGCCTTTACTTAACACAGTGAATAGCTAGAAGGTGGAGCAAACAAAGGCTGAGCTGAATTTTCCCAACCTACCCTTAACAGGTGGAAGCAGGAACGGCATCCACTTCCAAAATGGCTTGCCTCCGTAAACTCTATGTACGAACAGTG
Organism: Elephantulus edwardii; assembly: GCF_000299155.1. NCBI lineage: Eukaryota > Metazoa > Chordata > Mammalia > Macroscelidea > Macroscelididae > Elephantulus > Elephantulus edwardii. Next base: position 3,413,083 of record NW_006399842.1, on the reverse strand, counting down.
CTCAGGCTGTTCATTCATAGGGTTGCTATGAGTCGTCTACGACTCGACGGCATTAAACAACAACAAACACCCTTGACAGAGCTCTGGATTATCAGACATTGGCTTAACAATAAATATAGAAATAAGATTCACTGGGTGACTGCTGTTCCTTGCATACAGCACAAATATTACCTTAAAAGGAGTGGAGGTACCTGAACTCTGAGCCTATTCCAGAGACAGAAGAGAAATATAACTGCCAGCTAAGGAAACAAAGGTGGATGGAGCCTCAAAGTTCAGCCAGCCACTTGCCCTGGACTCACTCACCCAAACCCCTTGCAGTCTAGAGGGCGGAAAACATAATGAAAATATCTCCTAACTGAAAAAGAAGGCATACAGCTTCAATTCAAGACCACCAGTAAAGTGTTAAGAGTGGGCTTCCCTTCCCCTTCATCTCAATATCCCTGTTCAGCATGAAGCAGCCAACGAGTCTACACCTCTATCCCAAATGGGAAACTCACAAATGAAAAAAGACAACCTCTTTTGTAAAAATAAAATACAATAATAAGTACATAATCACCATTGGACTATGCCCACCATTACCCTTTTTCCAGTCCCCATTGGATCTTTCTCATTTACTCCACCCACTCCCTCTACCTATTAAATTGTTCAACCCTGTGATTTCACTCCTACCCATCCTCACCCTTTGGCTCTCACCACTTACACTCTTAGATATTTATGCATGATGTTTTACAATTTAAAAAAACATATTAAGGGAGAAAAGAAAAAATTTAAAAAAAAACAAGAAGAAGGGGTAGGGAAAAGGAGGTACATAGGATTTAAGCAGTTATATCCCCAAAATCACATTTAACACCAACTTTAGACTCTGTATCTATTCATTCATTAAGGGGTAGATAAGTATTCTCACTTCGATTTTACAAATGAAAACAAGATGGCACAGTCAGACTAGAGTTCAAGTCTCTGTGACTCAAAAACCTTGCACCCAAAACATGACCACCTCGAGAGATTCTGAGACATGGATTGGTATTTCTCTAATTAGAAACCTGGTTATCCAAAGGAGAACAATTTTTTGTTTATTTTTAAAGACTTAGTTGTAAAATTCTCCAATGGCTCTACCACTTTCTAGCCAAGGTACTATCCCCTTCCCAAATGTCACCTCTCACACGTATAAACAGATTAAAGCCATGGTGAGCTGAGGCAGGGCAGGTGAAGTGCACGTGATTGATGCAGAGTGTGTGTGCCTCTATAGCTGCAGATTCCAGTCAAGTTTTTAGCAGACCTGGCTTATTCTGTTGGGGTTCAGTGGTGCAAAAGGGAAAAATGCTTCAGAGAGCAGTATTAGGGATGCTGATTTGTGTTAGCATTAAGGAACCTCTTCTAACCCTGAAATGGGCAACAATGGCCTGGAACTCTGTGGAACAGGCACAAACAACTAAAAGAGAAGCCATATAAAGAACAGGGAACTGATGAGCAAATGTCAAAGCTAACCTGTAGAGTACAGGCTTTCTTAAGAAATGTAATTAGATCTAAATTTTTAAACATCACAAGGTACAGAATTTACATTTTGGGCTTTAGCTGACAGTGTGAAAAATGTGAGGACCAGATCTTGCATGGGAGCAATCCACGGAGCTTAGGAGGTCCGTTGGCTCAGAGGGGAGCTCACATCCCATCAAAGCTGACTGCGCTTTCCCCTGGCACACTTCACCCAAATACATGCCTGCGTTGTCCACAGAGAGAACTACATTTGGGGGGGAGGGGGATTTAAGCTCTAAATTTTTAAAATTTAAAGCTTTTAAATTTTTGAAAACCTTAAAAGATAACTACTTAAAATATACAGAGCAGGATTCTAATGTGTAGAGAATCTTTCATTTCTCAAGCTCCAACTCTGGTCACATGACACTCTAATAAGATAACCAGATTAGTCACTGGGTATGTCCCCTAAGACAGAGTCACCAGGTCCAAGAGTAGCTAGAATGTAATAAGGTACCTTCACCTAAATAGTTATCTTGCCAACTATGACCAGCTAGAGTACCCAAGAGGGCTCAAATCATATTAGGTGCGAGAGACTGGAGATGGGTTAGCTTCTCTAAGCTCATCAACAGAATACTTCAATAGTTTTTTTTTTAACAGGAAAAATGTCTACTAGGCTCAGTCTACTAATGAATAAGAAATATTAGCATTCATAGCTTTTGCCAAGCCTCTTGAGTAGGAATTCTCAGCTGTAAATCTCCAACATGTGCTGGAAGAGATGAAAAATTATATTGAATGCACATCATTTTTTTCTTAATCCTCACAGTAACTGAAAAAGAGAAACAGAGGCACAGAGAAATGAGGGAAAAGTCTTTCTGACTCTGAAGCCTCTAATGATAGGGTAGGAAGACTGAAAAAGGAGAAGTATTGCTCCTAAAGGATTCATTTTTTTACAAAAATTTACAAATATGCTTAATGTTTCTCCTTTCGTGTAAGGAAAAGAACTTCCATTATTTTCTCAAATAGGAATGACCCCAAGAAGGTATAATGAAAAAAAAAAAAAAATAGAGTTCAAACTCAACATACAAACAGCAGAGTTACAGCTACAACAGTACTTCTTAAGCTGTTGTATAAACAGACGAGATAGCTCTGATTTTCCCTGGCAGTTTGACAGCCCCTTGTGGAGGCCCCAGGAATAACTCTCAAAGAAAGCTATCTCCCTAAACCCTTTCTATGTAATGGGATTGCATGAGGCTTTGCTGACATTCCCTCACAAACACTACCATGCAGCCTAATTACTGAACTGCATGACTGGCAAGGCCCCTTTCAAGCTTTTTGAGAAGCTCTCTCAGGTAAATGACACTGCACTTACATTTAAATCAATTTAGCAAAATGAGTTTGTCCTCCTCTCAAGTCAGAAAGAGAAAACAATACCCAGTATGTACCTGGATTCTAGTAACAAAGTGGCCTTTTCATTAAAGAAAGGGCCAAGCAGGTGCATCAGCTCTCCTCCCTCGGGGCGCTGGTCTCCAGGGCAGTCAGGTTTGAGGGTTCCATCGTAGTCTAAAATATTGGAGTCCATGTGCCATAAGTATCCATTTTTACAGCCTCCTTTGAAAGAATCTTCCATAATCTGCGAGAAGAAGTATGTGGTCAAACCATGGGGGCGCACTGGGGATGGGGTGTCAAGAAGGTCTATGGAAGGTACAGAAAGGACGGAGGTGGTGAATAAGTGAGCCAAGTGTAAGTGGGTGGAGACCCAGAGTTTGAGACAAAAAGATCAAGAAGGTGGAAGAAGAGAGAAGGGAGAGCGACCCAGGCACACAGGCTCACATGCAATCACCCGAAGGCAGGGGGGAGCATAAAGATGATTATGTCTCTTGTGATCCTCAATTTCCTGGCCTCTAAAATGGGAATAGTTAACGTTCACCCCCGCAAGGTGTCTTGACTTGCTACAAGGCACACTGGGTAGGCATTTCCCCACCCCACAACTCCTTGTAAATTCTTTGCAGGGAGCCTAAGGAAATATATCATTAACAGTGCTTTATTTGGACATTTATTATACATTGCAATTTACTCTCCTTTTTATATATCAAAAAGTAGACTTTCTCTTTACAAATGCATCCTAATTAACATGACTTTGATTTGTTTCAAAAGGTGGAGAGTTCCTAATTCCCAGGAAGACGTTTATTTATGAATCCACCTTCCCGGATCACTGAGGGTCTCACAGGAGTGGAAGCAAGGAAGAATCTAGTTAAAACCTGTGCTGGGCATGTCTTGAGGTGTTGCAATTAACATTCTTTCTCCCCAAAGCTATAAATTTCCTCCACTCTCTATAAATAACTCCTCTTGACTTCATTACTGCTGGTGATACATACACTAACCATCACGACTCTCCACACTTGTAAAACGATGAAGATTTTGAAATGGAAGACAGGACCCACACAAATGAGCTGTTATTTATAGGGTCTTGTTTGCCAATCTAGTTCTTAAACCCATCAAAGAAGCAATCTTCAAAGAAGGAAAAGTCTAGAGTATAATAATAAAAGTAGTAATTCTTACTATTTTAAACATTACAATACTACTAACAAAGAAGTATTATTATCCCCACTGATGCGGTAAATTCATCACATATAGTAGACTGACTGAAACCCAGGCGTATTTGACTCCAAGGCCCCTATTTAATTGTATTGGCCCCCAAAACTATCTACATTTTAGTGGTCTTTTATTCATGACTCCATGCATTTTAATACCACACAAAGCTACAAATGGCAAATCTGTAACTTCCTATCTCCCATCAGATTCTGGTTCAGTCAACTTTGGAGATGGTTTGCTCTGAATCTCAATGTAACCAGAGGAAGGTTCTAGATGGACAGGCAGAGGGAAGATTCTCACAAGGCTCAGAATTCACTGAGCTAGGTTCCAGATGGCCTTGATAAGGGGAGCCTGGTTCTGTCATTAGTTTTTTAAATTATAATAAAAATGATAAGGGAGCTCACAGCTGTCCCAAGACAAGAGCTCTTATCTTAGGTCTATTTCTGACTCACTGTAATGGGGATAAATCACCTCCCTTCACAGATCATGGTTCCTTACACATGAAATGAATGGGCTGGAGTAGATCTCTAAAAATCTGGACAGTCCAGTAGCAGATACTTGTTCTTCTCCTATAACCACATTTTTTATTTTCTTCACAGCATATACCAAAATTTGCAAGTGTATGTTTGCTTTCATCACGCCTAAGTGGCTTTCTCACTGAGTTGGTGACTCCTAGGAGGGAGAGACACAGCCTTCCGCTTTTCACCAGCACACGGCCGCCACGCAACATGCGCACCACAAACACACAGCCCTCTAAATTCAGGCAAGTCTGAGAGAAGGCGTTTGAGACTGGGCAAGCGGGCATGGACTAGGGAGTTAACTATCCATTTCATACCTCATTGCTCTGCTGCAGATGTTGGTCACTAAGAACATTCTTCTTGTCGTCTTCTCCTCTTTGGTCTGCATTCTCTTGGCTAGCCAGAAGCTACATGGTGCATGCAATGGTGTGAAAATGCAACCCAAAAAAGTGTGCAGAATGAATAAGTATGAATAAATCAGTGAGGTCTTCTTTTAAAAGAAAAAAAAAATGCACAACAAAAACCAAATAGCGGGGGGGGGGGGGGGGGAATGCCAAAGCCATGAAATAAAAATTAACCAAAGTTAGAATTGTTAATTCAGGCAAATCACACACAGCTGCCTGAGATCAAGTATAATTTAAAGACAGATTCCCCAAGAAACTGCCAAAGCCATTTCGCCCGAGCCAGCCCTTGCATGGCCTTCTCTGATCTGCTTTAAATTGAATATGCCAACTGTTATGTGCAGCCATTCCTGCTTTTGCTAAATTCACTTTCAGATTATATAAAAGTAACAAGATTTTTGAAAATAGCTATTGATGGAATTGAAAATACCAAATAGCGAGAAAGCAGTAAATGAAATTTATGGTGTGCTCAATTTATGCATCACTTCTCCTATTTAGTATAGCACATAAAACCTCTTTTCTGACTCAGACATCTGAGATGGACTGCCCCAACAACACAGTCATTTTGCTGACAAAAGTCCTCACACTAATGGGCAGAGTATCAAGCTTGCCTGATAACTGTGCTCTTGGAAACGAAGGAGGGTGATTTATAAAGGTGACATAAATTCCTAATACTTTAAAGAAGTGTAAATCCCAAAGCTTCAGCACACTGCATTCAGTAGAGAAGACAGTGCAGAGTTCTCAAGATAGCAGAAGCTCAGTTAGCTATCTGAGAGAGTGAAATTTCCAGTTAGGGGGTCCCTTGGATTAATCAAGTTAAAAATGGGAAGAAAGGGGAACAGGCTGAGGGAAGAAAACCTGAGTCAAAGTTCTTTCAAAAGTCTACCAAACTTCAAGTGCTGAAATCACTAACAGGGAGGGGTCACTTACTAGGCATGTTTTGGAAGAAGGAAAAATTTTTTTTAGAAAAGCAAACTATTATTCTTTGTAATAAAAGTTTTTCTTTATAGAAATAACCTGGAGTCAGAATATTCAACCCAACCACATTCACATATGCAATCCAGATCAATCAGAACTGAGGGTTAAAAAAAAACCAAAAATAACAGATCTTGCTCTACTAGCATTTAGGCACTGAACAACTGCTTAATACTTGAAAGCCAGTATAGCTGTAATTTGCTGCTGCTAAGCACAGTAACTACATGAAGCAAAGATCAAACTACTGCCAGCCCAGCCCTCTGACACCTTCACAAGCCTGCTACGCTCAAGCCCAGTGCTGTGGCCACCTGTGTGCTGAGTGCCTGCCAACCTAGAGAGCTCACCTTCCAACACCACGTTGAACCATATTCGGTTCTGACTTATATTGTTTCATTAGCTAACTTTCTGAAGCGGATCACCAAGCCTTTCTTCCGAGTCTATCTCAGTCTGGAAGTTTCGTTAAGCACTACACCATAAATGGTCCTGTTGGTAACATGCAGTCCCTGACTTAGAATATATTTGAGTTGCAACACAAATCACATGCAAGCTATATGTTTTAGAGAAGTTTTTGGTACATTTTATAATTAGTAATATTGACTACATATAATGTGACAGCATATAATTTGCTGATGTTCTATTTTTATTCTATTTTTTTCTGACATTATATTTTTAGATGTTCACTTGTAGATGAATGCTATGATTTACTGTTAAAAATACTACCATATATCAAGCTACGAAAACGAAAAAAGAAAACAGGAATGTGAGTTACATAAGAAATTACTTACAACAGCATCATTGGAACAGAACTTCTTCAGCAGTCAGAGACTACCCACTTAGCATAATTGGTCACTAGCCTCTATTCTCTACTTCACTTTAATCGTAGTCTATACACTCACATCAGCCTAATCTGAAATAGTGATGGCTTAGATTTCAGCATTATAGCAACATGCAAGACATTATAGTATGACAAATCAATAAAGAGAGGCTGTTGTTATGTGCCATTGAGGCAGAATTGACTCCTACCTGGCCATCCAGCAAATTTTCAGAGGCTGTACGGTGCATAGAAGGAGACTGTCCACCTATTTCCCAAAGAGCGGCTGGTGGATTTGAACCACTTGCTTCTAGGTTGGCAGCTCCCTTGTAAGGATACTTGTTATGTGCTGTCAAATTGCCTGCAATTCATATTGACCCTATGTACAACAGCTCTGAAGCCTGCACTGTCCTCAGCCAGTCTCACTGACTCCAACACACCTACCCCCATCGCCCCAGTTATTGTATCAATCCATCTCGTCCACAGTCTTCCTTTCCTGAGCTGCCCCTCCACTCTTCCAAGCAGGATGTCCTTCTCCAAGGACGGTTCTCTCCTGGCTAAAGTATGTGACATGGAGCTTCAAAATCCTAGCCTCCAAAGAGAAACTTGGTTTCACCTTCTCCAAAACAGACCTATTTGTTTTCTTGGCAGTCCAGGGTATGTTCAAGACTTTTCTCCAATACCACAACTCGAAGGCATCGATTGATTCTTCTTTCATCATCCCTTTGTCACTGTCCAGCTAGTTGATGCATAGCAAGTAACTGTGAAGACCATGGCCTGGATTGAGCTCACTTTAGTCTCTAGATTGACATCATTGCTTCTCAGCATTCTGGAGAGGTCCCTGACGGCAGATTTTCCCAGTGCAATTCATCTTTTGATTTCCCAGTTACTGGTGCCAAGAGTATTGATTGTGGAGCCAAGCAAGCTATAATTGTTAACTATTTCAATCTCCTCTCCATCTATCATGGTGGATACGAGATATATAAAAATATATTCACTAAGACATCCATCTAAGTTTATAAATATGTAAAGATATCTAAACTTCAAGTACTTCTTCTTCTCAATAGTAAAATTTTCTCACGTGATGTAGAATCAATGAGAACTAACATTATAGAAGTATAAAATGTTAAGCCATTTTGGAAAATGTATCAGCATTTTTTTTTTACCAGCAATTTTTTTATAAAATTACTCAATCACCTCTCAAGTCTATTCTCTTAAATATTTGTGGTTGTTGTTGCTGACGGTCTTCGAGTTGAGAATGGCTCACAGCAACCCTATGAACAAAAATCCTGAAGCCCCTTTACAACTACAGACATTTATCACAGTTCATAGAGTTTCTGGAGGCATGTTGTTTAGGGAGTGGATGCCATCCCGCTTCCAAACTTGTCATAGTTATACTGTTGTTATGTGCTGCTGAGTCACCTGCGACATATAGCAGCAACTCTATGTACAGCAGCTCTGAACCCTTCCGACACACCAACCTCAATTGCCCCAGTTACTGTATTAATCCATGTCATTCGGGGTCTTCCTCTCCTGCACTGTCTGTCCACCTTTCCAAGCATAATGTTCTTCTCCAGGGATGGGTCTCTCCTGGTTACATGCCCAGAGTATGGGAGGCAGAGCTTCAAAAGCCTAGCCTCCAAGGAGAGACTTGGTTTCACCCTCTCCAAGACAGACCGATTATTTTCTTGGCAGTCCATGATATGTTCAAGACTCTTCTCCAGCACCACAACTTGAAGGCATTTACCAAGTATAATAAAACAAATCAAAATCAAATTACGGTTACCCATGGTGGACAGTGGTTGGTGGAGCTCCCAGTTTAAGACAGATTTGGAAGCAGGAGTGGCATCTACTTCCTAAACATGCCTCTGGATACTCTATGAATTTTGATAAATGACAATAATTACAGAAAAGCTTCAGTCCTTTTTTTCTTACACGGTCGACTCATAGGGTCGCTATGAGTCATGTTCAATTTGATGGCAAACAACAAAAACAACAATAAAATAAACAGCTAACAAATTGTAGAATACTACTTGGCAGTATAAAGGAACAAATTACTAGCTCAAATACATTAAACTGTATGCAAGGAATTTTATGTAAAGGAATGCATACTATATGATCTATGTATATACAGATCTAATACAGGCAAGATTAGTCCATGATGGAGGAAAATTAGAAGAGTAAGAGTAGCTTTGACCCTATATAGGGTCACATGGACTCTTGATAAATGTTTGCACTACACAGGTAAAAGTTAGCCAATGTACCCTGAGCAAACTATTGTCAACAAATGTCATTCCAATTTGTTGAAATGTTAAAAGCACAAGGTTTTTTTAGCATTTCTAGATTCACAATCATGTCATTATTCAATACACTCAAATAATCATCTTTCTCTTTACCCTACCTGATTTGGTCAAAATTAAGGACTGGTCAAGAAAGTACATGTATGGGCACTATGTCAAGATGGTTAATTTAATTTTCAAAGGCTTAGAACAAGATGTTAAAAAAGTCTATGAGACTCTGTAACTGGTATAAATACATAACATTTACATATAAATTAGTCTCTATAACTGCATTTGTTCCATCAGAGTATTCACCATACCTTATGCTTCTTGGAATTACCGACTAGAGAGTGAGGTCACTAAAGACAGGACCAGGTTTTAAAACCAGTGTACAAGAAGCTGCACTGCAATCCCAGAGGTACATGGTTTGAATCCACCAGATGCTCTGCTGGAGAAGAAGGGGCAATCTCCTCCTGTACCAATCAGATCCGATTTGATGGTACACACACAAATAATAAAAAATTTTAAAAAAACAAACAAACCAGTGTGGTGGTCAATCAATCACTGCTGGAAGACTTTTCCACTATGAGAGCTGGAAGCCAAAGATTTTCACAATTACCTGTAGCCTTGTTACACAAGGATTACTTCCTGGGATAAATGAAAACACATCTTTTGAGAGCTTGTTAGATTATCAGACTTCACTCCAGGCTCACTGAAACACAATCTACATTCCCAGGAAATTCACATGAACATTAAACTTTAGAGGTGCAACCTTACTAGCACAGAGCACAGAGTGCAGGCAGAAACAGGATCATGGTTACAACATGGAACTTACTAAAATAATAATCTAAATATAGTCCTATTTTCTATGCCAGGCACTGTGCTGATGACATTATAAATCATAATTTATAACAATTTAAAAAGTCAAATTATTAAAAAAGTTTCTCCTTTAAATGAGAATTATCTGGTCTGACAAATCAAATTTTATTCTGTTGCTATTATCAAAGTATCTTAAAAGCATCTTCTACTTTTCTTGTCACTGTTTATGGTTTACTTGGTGTTTTAGTTGGTATAATACAGCTACAATGTTTATATGTAGATCTTTACATTATGCATGACATTATGAGAGTTGCATTATACATTACTCTGATATAGTACACAAAATAAGATCCTTTAGAATAATAATGTACAAGATATGTAATATTGGATTTGTACATTAGAGCACAGAACGTGACTGAAAAAACCAACTTGTACTAGACCAAAGTTATCTAACACAGAGTAAACATTCTAGTTTGAAGGGCAGCTGCAGCATGTGTAACATTGGCAGTGGTGTCTGAGTCGTGGTGGAATTCTTTTATACTAACCAGTTTAGAACTGCACAAGGTAAGTACCACCATCAGGACATAGCTGTAGGGTTTTATGGACCATTCCTATGTCTACCTTTAGAAAACGGATATTTTTCCTATATCGTATTTTACTGCTTTAATCACAGACTGGATAAAAAGGACAACATGTACAACCCCAACTAAAATAGTTTTGTAGCCTAGACAACGAAATGGTACAACAGAAGACTTTAAAACTACAATTCTTTTTGGATTCCCCAGAGTGTATCTGCACTCTTCTTCAAATGGGCCTCTTCCTCAGGAGTCAGCATCACCTTCACAATGTCTGAGATTCCATTCTTCCCCAAGATGCAAGGAACACTAAGAAAGACATCTTCTTTAATTCCATAAAGACCCTTAATCATGGTGGAAATTGGATGTACCTGCCTAAGATTCTTCATTATATTTTCTGTCAGATCTGCCACAGACAGTCCAATGGCCCAGGAGGTATAGCCTTTCAGTTTGATCACCTCATAGGCACTGTCAACCTCTTTCTTACATAGGCATGTGAACCTCTTTCCACTGCTCCTTATCTGAATCAGCACCTAATTCAAGACGCAGATTTTTCAGAGACACCAGTCACATTCACCCCACTCCATACAGCCACACTAGAGTCTCCGTGCTCTCCAAGGACCCAGCCATGACAGTCAATGCGTGAACTCCCAGCCTCTCCCCCATTAGGTAACAGAACCTCGCTGAATCCAGATTGCATCCACTGCCAATAACACTGTTTTTGGGAAAACCACTGATCTTTCAAGCTACACAGGTAAGGAAATCCACTGGATTAGAAACAACAAGCAGCTTGCCGTTTGGGCTGTACTTTACAACATCAGGAATGATGAATTTAAAGATGTTCACATTACGCTGGACCAAAGTGAGATGGCTTTCCCCTTGATGCTGATGTACTCCCACTGTGATAATAACCAGCTTGGAATTTGCAGTTACGTTGTAGTCTTTGCCAGACACAATTTTTGGTGTTCTAAGGAAAAGGCTGCCATGTTGGAGACCCATCATCTCTCCCTTTAATTTGTCTTCCATGACATCAACAAGTGCAAGTTCATCTGCCAAGTCCTTCATTAAAATACTGATGGCACAGGCCCTGCCAACAGCATCAATCCCAACAACTATAATCTTATTCGGGGTGGGGGGTGGGGAGGGTGTCTGTTTTTCTTTAAGAAGATTCTGAATCAGCTGATCCTTGAGAGTAGCCATACCAGATTTGGATGAAGAAGGAACCGGGAATGCATGTCAGGCGGGTTTAGTGGCGCAAGGCAGGGAAATTCTGACTCGGCAGCTACTCAGCTTCGAGATCACATTTTCTACTCCTATCATGTTTTTTTTCATTATTGCACATTTTCTTCCCCCACTCCCAGCCCACCCCTTGGAACAACGCATCCCTTGTTCCAGATTGTCATACACATAATGCTTAATCATATATTTATTTTTTTCTGTTCTTCCTCTCATTTAATCTAATGCAGTATTCATTATCTCTTTTCTCATTGCCTTCCCAACCCCCCTCCCATGTCTATCTTATTTTATAAAAGAGGTGTTATGCAGTATTTGTCCTTTTGTGATTGAGGTATTTCATTTGGCATAATGTCCTCCAGAATTCCCCATGTTATGTCATGTCATGTTTTACAAGTTCATTGTTTCTCAATATTCCATTGTGTGAATAAATCATAGTTTTTCTATCCACCTATTTGTTGATGGACACCTAGGTTGCTTCCATCTCTTTGCTATTGTGAATAGCACAGCAAAAAAGCATGGGTATGCATAAATCTGTTTGAGTCATGGCTCTAATTTCTTTAGGGTATATTCCCAGCAGTGGAATTACAGAATCAAATGGTATTTCAATTTCCAACTTTTTAAGAAAGTACCAGTCCACCTTCCAGAGTAGCCCTACCATTTTACATTCCCACCAGGAATGAATAAGAGTTTCAATCTCTCCACAGCCTCGCCAGCATTTTCTGTTTGCTGCTCTGTTAAACGTTGCTATTGCTGCTGGGGTGAGATGTCATCATTGTTTTGATTTGCATCTCTCCTAGAGCTAGGGATTTTGAATATTTCTTCACGTATTTGTTTGCCATCTGACTGTCTTCTTTGGTGAAGTGTCCATATCCTGTACTCATTTTGTGACTGGGTTGTCTTTCTTTTTCTTGTTGAGATGTACTTGTCTCATTTCTATTCTCTTGAGTTACACAAGGTCTATTTCTTATCCAACATGATGACTCTATACACACCCATGTTCGATTAAAATATGCCTTTTGAGCCATGTTTTGCCTCTGTAACCCCACCTCTAGCGACTTTTAGTGAAGGATCATGAGGATGGTGCAAGATGAGGCAAGCTTCCGGTCTATTGTTCACAGGGTCTCTATGCATCGTAGCTGTCTTGAAGGTACCTAAAAACTACCATTACTGCTAATAATGACAGTATTATTAAATAATCACAGCAGCTAACCCTTAGAGCACTCACAATTTACCAGGCACTGTGTCAAGCACTTAGTCTAAACTTAGACAAAGTATTTCATCCCTGTGTCACATACAGTTCACGATTTGCAGACACTTCAATGCGATGAACACACTCTGCTGAAATCACTGGTGTGTGCCAATTCTTAATTAAATTATTCTTGAATATATAAATTAATGACTAGTAAATAAATATAAGGAAACAGGGGCAACCTCATGAGAGACTTTTTAAATGCACATCAAAATAATCAGATATCTATTCTTGATTGTTTTTAAATGATACCCAACATGCAGGGAATAAGGACTATCACACATTATTTAAGGCTTTATATTGCATTTTAAAATATAAACCATTTCAAAAATGGACTGACAAAATACACCAAGGGCCTTCAAATCATGAAAAATAATCTATGAGCCCAATAATGGGGAGGTAGGTAGTGAAATTTCAGTACATTGGCAAGAAGGTATAAGATGCTTTGGCATACTGAGAATTGGGAAAACGAAGAAACTATTTTACAAATACACAAATGCAGAAGGAAACATTCCAAAATGTTAATTAACTGTCACTCTTTTAAAGTGATGATATTAGAGGTAATTTCTCTATTTTCCAAATATTAGGCAACAGTGTAGGTTAACTAGAGTGTAGAACTAGAGATAAAGAATGGATTTTCAAAATATAAAACGTACTTGCTGTATTTTGTCTCCTTCCTGAGGTTAGGCTCCCGGAGAACAAGACGCATGTCCAGCCCCTACCCTGCAAGTCCTGCTCCTTCACAGAAAATGCTGTGGACAACAGAAGCCATTTCTGGTTTGCTTTTGCCTTGTTTATATTAAATAATGGCTTCCCTTTGTCACCCTGCCTATACCCCTAACTCTTCATCTCTCTGCTCAAAACTATTCTGGGTACATCATCTTATCCATGCAGATCTTCCCGATCCATCCTGGAGGAAGATCGGAAACTGTGCAACGAAGGGCAAGGCTATTCACAGGGAACACAAAATTGAAGTGTAATCTGATGAATGACTCAAATCTGAATTGTGTGGTATTAAGATCTTAGAATGGGAAGAGGAAAAAGCCTCTGTTCTCCAAAGGAGACATAATGGGACATTTAACAGATTTCTTTCAAAGGGCAAATGAACAAACAAAACTCACCATTTAAGATCCAAATGAAGAAGATAAAGACCAGCTTTTTAAAAATACTACCTTGGAGGAAGCAAACCAGAAGACCTATTTCTCTGCAAATGGATAGCAGATATTATTGTTTTTCAAAACTACCTAGAGTCCTGGGGGCTAGGATCAATAATATTCCCTCTCTCTAAAGAGAGCAGATGGTCAGAGCACAGTATAAATACCTCTGAGCTTTTCCCACTTGGAAAATAGGAAGAGACAGCTGAAAAGCTTACAAATTTTTCCCAAGAAATGATGTAACAAGTACTATGAGACCTGCGTTTGTATGGAGCTACTGGCTAAGTTCAAGATAATTCCAACCAAGAAGATTCCAGGAAACCTCAAGGACAAAAAAAAACCCTACTGCGCTTCAGAGGAATAGCCCCAGTATCCTGAAACAACACTAACACATTCACAAAGCAAGGTTCTTCCTGGAAGGAAAAGTGAGAGGCTCAGGAGAGGAAAAGAATGCTTATCCTTACTGCCACAACAGAAGGTCCTCCTACTGCACAATATGGGTCAAGAAAAGAAAAAAATAACACTTAACAGAGACAGCCAGACTTCATCAGGGTGAACAAGGCTCCCAGCTGTGTTCCTCAAGGTGGGATAGAAAGGAATGGGAGGCTCACACACAGTGATTCTACAAGGCATGTGAACCGCCAGGTCTTCAGTGACCACATTAAGAGGTCTTTTCAAGCTTTCAAATGTCACCAACTGAAAATTTCCACAGACGGGAAGGTGGACTTTTGGCTGGATGGAACACCAAACTGTTAATTCTCTGTCTTGTCCTCTGAACATAGCAGCAGAGTGCAGGAGTTCCTGGGTATTCATGGGAAGGAATATACATATGTGATCAAATGCAAAAGTCAAGATGCCGTCATATATGGGGGGAGGGAGGGAGTACACAAAATTCAGGTCACAAAGGATTAATGTTGCTATGTGCTGTCAAGTTGGAAGTGACTCACAGTTCACCCTCTGTGGGTCAGAGGCATTAAACTGCACAGAAGGAAACTGCCTGTCTTTCTGTGATGCAGCTAGTGTAATCGAACTGCATGGTTTTGGGCTGGCAATTCCTTATCCCTAGACAGAGCTCCATTAAAGGATTAATATAAGAAGAAAATAAAGAATTTGCTTGTTGCTGTTATGTGCTGTCGAGTTGCCTGTGACTCATTGCAACCCTATGTACAACAGCTCAGAACCCTGCTCTATCCTGAGCCAACGTTATCATCTCTGACAAACCAATTCCCACTATCCCAGTCACTGAGTCAATTCAACTCCTTGAGGGCCTTCCTCTCCTGCACTGTTCCTCCAACCTCCCAAGCATGATGTCCCTCTCCAAGGACTGGTCCCTCCTTGCAACACGTCCAGAGTATATCAGAATTTCAGCGTTAATATATCCATTAAGGTTCACCTCTAGCACCCATGTTATCAGGATGATTTGGCAGCTCTCTGCCACCCAGGAGACCACAGCACTCACACAGATATGCCACCTCCAGCACGGATCTCACATCTTGACTTGAAGTTAAAAGTATCACAATATATTAAAAGTGCCCAAGGCACGATCCAAAACCAGTGCCCACACATCCTGACCTAGCTGGACCCTCAAAACTCCACCCATAGCAAGGAAGATATCACCAAGAGACAGCCCCTTGATGTCCAAGATGCAGCCTTGAGAATTGTTTCGCTGTTAATTTTCTGTAATTAGTATATAACAAGATTTTCTTCTTACCTCCATTTGTTCTACTGACTCAAGTCTATCATTTCCGTGGAAATTCATACAGGAGAGATCAAAAATGGTTTTCTTCAGGTGCTGGTTGTCTGTATAGAGCTCCTTCACTAGCTGTATAAGGTCAATGACCTAGGAAAGAAGAGTACAAAGAACTGGCTACCCAGTAGCAATGTCAGTTTCCCAGGACCGTGACCCAACACAGAGAAGTTTCCTCTGAGCACGCATCAGCATCACAATTACGTAGCCTTTAGGAGAATCAGGGAGCTGATTCCAACCTCAGATCCCACTTGCAGGGAGGGGTACAGGAAAGCAGCTCTGTCCGCAGTCTAATGAAGCATATCTGTATTCCCAGAGTCACCACTTGGGGTAAAGATACGAACAAAATGCCAAACCTAAGTTTCAGTTTTTCCTCAACAGTAAAATAGGTTACTACGAGAATGGAATATCAACAGGAGTCACAGTAACAGTGGACAGGAATCCTTGGCACAGTTTAAACCCTCAATCAAGGACACCTAGTGTTATCTAGGTCTTGTCTCCCATCCCAACCCCTATTCAAAGCAGAATTAACCCCTCTCCTGATAACTCTGTATCTTATTCATCCACCCACCTATTATAACAACCTTTGCACTCCACATAAAGATGACTTGTTTACATGTCTATGTCTTCTGCTAGAATGAAAATATCCCAGCATGGACTCTCAGTCACACTGGTATGATCATCTTATTATACATCACCCAGTATCATAGGAGAACACACTTCTTATTATCAGTGGCTCTTGGAACCCTGAAACACTAGAGACCACACTAATCAACACGCTGTAAAACATAAAGGGGTTGGGTTTGTTTGTTGTTTGGGGGTTTCCTGGTTAAATCACTGATCACAATCTACCGGTTTTTTTTTTATTCCTTCAAAAATCCTCTATTAACTTTATGTTCCAGGTACTTTGAAATAAAAAATAAATATAACGCAATCATTAACGTTAAGACAGATGTTCACAGCCTATATCTGAGAGACAGAGGAGAGAACCCAGATCAGTGGAAGGACATAAGGAACTGGGGAAGCACAATGGGTAAGTGCCAGCTGCTAAGTGAAAGGCTGGTGGCTCAAACCCACCCAGCACTTCTGGAGGAGAAAGACCCAGCAATCTGTACCCCAGAAGCATTACAGCCTAGAACACCTGCTGGGGCTGTCACACGGGTCACCAGGAGTTAGAATCAACTTGAAACCATCGAAGGCTGGCACAGTCAGCACAGCCCCACCTGAGGAACATGAGTATGGGTGAACGAGCTGAGGGAACGCTAACCCTCTGTGTGGAGGAGCCAGGGCGCACCTCCTAGAGAAGAGCTGTGTTCTCAAGTCAGAGAAGGACCGTACTTAACTTGGGGGAAGGCCCTTCAGAAATGCTAAGGAAAAAAAGGTCTCAGAGCTGGTGATCTGGAACTGACTCATAGCCGACCCTCCACTGGATTTTTGGAGGATGTGAATCACACAGAAGGAGACTGTCCCTCTCTCCCCCACACAGTCCCTGGTGGATTCAAACCACTGGAGTGATGATTCCTTTAGAGGGTCAGCAGGACAGCTCCTTAGAGGCCACACCACCAGAGATGTAAACTTCCCCAGAAATGTAAACAGCAGGGGGGAAAGAAAGGCAGAGAAAAAGCAGAAAGGAGAGAAAAGATCTTTTAAAATTTTATACTCCTGACAAACTCAGGAGACAACAACCAACCAATGAAATGCTGAAAGTTAATAGGTTGATACCTTTTTCTTTAGGTCTTCTTGAGAAAACTGGTCCACTTGTAGCCGTTTGTGTTCTTCAAGGCAAATACTCAAATAAGATGTTTGATCACTATAAAATGAAAACGTTTCTTCTGCTCAAAATAAAGGGTGGGGTGGGGGGGACAGATCAGAAATAGTTACTTCCATGGCCAATCACAGTGCAATCCATTTAAAGTATGCAGAATTGGGTTGGGGGAACATTAGAGAGGAGAATAAATAAATACACACAGGGACTTTAAAGCACCACTTTTGGAGCAAAACTAATTTTCCTTCGATTTCTACAGGCTGATATGTCAATGTATAGTTCATCTTAGGCTATAGGCTTTCACTGTGGCTAATTCTGAATTATAATTTGCATATGAAGTGTTGTGCCTGGAGACCATTCTGAGTGGCATGAGCAAATGGCGATTTCAGTTTAAATGAAGGAGTGATTCTGTTTAGGTGAGAATACCAGAAAATTAGATGTGACCCACAAAGACAGAACTCAAGGGAAATAAAAGTGCCTGATGTGGTTTTTTTTAAAAGGCTCAAGAGCCCACATGAGTAGCAAACACACCAAGCGCAAAAACTGCCTGCTGGATTTAAGATCAGAGAATCTTTGGTCACCAATCTAAGGGCCTAGCTCTTTTGCAACAAAGCTCACATTCTAATAAGAAACAAACAAACAAAAAAGCGAGCAAAGAAGTGGAGAAGAATATTTATTGAGAAAGGTATATTCACAAACATGATTTCATTGAACAGGTGCTGGTATGAGCTGATACATCAGACACGCCATGCATTATAGTGGAAACAGCTAGACTACAAAGAGACTCTGTGCAACTTACTGTGGGGCCCAAGGCAAATGAATCTTTAGGAGCTCTGGTGGCTTGGTGGGAAGAAGCTGCACTGCCAACCCCAAGGCACACAGTTTGAACCCACCAGCTGCTCGTTGGGAAGAAGATGGGCAATCTCTTCCTCTGTGATTTACTAACTCTGAAAACCCTCTGAGGGTCACTATGAGTCGGCCCAACTTGATGATACATAATAATAACTTTGAGCCTTAGCTCTTCCTTTGTAAGGAGGGGTTCTATCTATCAAACAAAATTATTATAAGCATAAGAGGAAGAATGTTAAGGGCCTACCACTGGGTTTTTTCATACTATAGGTGCTTAAAAAACCTGCCAAACCAACCACTGCTATTATTGATATTCATTCTACGTGCCAGGCATCAGGCTAGGGGTCTAGAAAGGAATAATGCACCAACCCAGACTTTAAGGGGTTCATATATAGCAAGGCAAACTACCAGATACTGGTGTAATAAGTACCACGATGCAAGTACCAGAGACTCTCACCTTGTTGTGTTGTTAAGGGGCCACTGAGTCTAGTATGACTCATAGCAAACCTATGAACAGCAGATCTGAACCTTGCCCTTTCCCATGCCTGCCTCACAATCTCTGACACACTTGAGCCCATTGCTGCAGTCACTGTGTCAATCCACCTGGTTGAAGTCTTCCTTTCCTCTGCCAGCCACCCCTCCACTTTTCCAGGCATGATGTCTCACTGCAAAGAACAGCCTGTCCTAGCAATCTGTACTCTTCTCTAAACAATTTGCTCATGATCACAACAATGTTAAGCACAACATTAAGCATGAAACAGCAATCTCACTCATCCTGTCTCTGAAGCCCTGGCTCTTTGCAGTGGATGCTATGGTAGGCACAGCCCAAATGCTTTGGGCAGTAAGGACTATTTACCAGAGGAAACGAGATTCAAGGTTATTTAAAGCTAGAAGCAATGAAATAGAATAGGAAGTTAGAATTCTGCAGTAGACCTTCCACAGAATAAACACAATTTACTGGGCTGTTCTACTGTAAATGCCAAAGCCAAATGGCTACAGAATAAGAGAGCCAACATCAAAACAGCCACAGGTGAAAGGATCCCTTGAGAAAATCGGGTAGTAGTCTCATCTCCTAATGAAGTTTGAGGGCTCTCTTAAAGTTCATCCAAGATCTTCCTAGTGGCAGACCCAAAGGGAAGTAACACAAAAGAGTATTTACCTTCTCGCATGCGAATTGCATTGATTTGCTCCTCTAAGGTCTTCTGCAAATTCCGATACGCGAGCACATCCTGCTCCAGTTGTTTCCGCAGGGCAAAAATGGAGTTGAGCTCAGCCTGCAGGTTGTTGATACTTGGTAAAATAAGACATAAGAAGCTTTAAAAAAGACTCATTCGTGCTTTAAGATACAAAGCCCCCCCCCCATTTTTTTTTTTATTTTTAATTTAATGTTATTTCTGTTTGGGTTGGGTTGGGTGTTTTTTTTTTGTTGTTGTTCTATGATTTTTTTCCCTTCTGGTTATAAAAGTAAGTAGATGTTTATTAAAGAAAATTTTAAAAATAGGCATATGAAGAAAACAAAATTTATGACTCCACTATCAAATACCATGTGGTAGATAGCATTTTTCCCGGTACTTTTCTTGTGATAATTTTTACAAGGTTGAAATAGTAACAGACACACAATACTGACTTTCACATTCATTTAAACATAGTTTTCTACATGTTTAAACTTCTTTACAAACATCATTGGTAATGATTATAATATTTTAAATCTGGTGGCTGTCCCATCATTTCCTTTAACTTATCCATTTTTAATGGATATTTAAGACATTTCCTACTTTCTGCTAGATCTGTAACTAGGGGGAAAGACTTAATTCTTTACAGTGCGTCTTTGGAATAACATCTTAAGAGGACTTAAGCATAGAAAAGGAGAAGGTTCTTTAGTGCTTTCTGCCACCTAGAATCCAGAGTTCAAAAGAGAGGGATTTGGAAAAGTCTTTTATTACTCATAAAAGAGGTAGTACTGAGGATGAGGATGAAGACCACAAAAAGGAAGGAGAGTGAGACAACAGGTGGGGAAGAAGAATTCCATTAGGGGCCAACAGAGCTCTACAGTAGTGGGTCACCACTCACAAATGCATAGTATGGATGGGTTTCTAACTCGGGAGAGGAGTTCTCGCAGTGATGTTGAGTTCCCCCTCTGATCTTCACAGTGCTGGGCTGCATGGAGAGCTTGCATAGAACCACAAGGCCAGAACCCAGAAGGGGCCATGAAAATGCACATCTACCAGGATCTGAATTAATCCTGATCAGTGCGGTCCAACAGGTGATGGGAACGTTCTCTATCTGTGCTAATACAGTAGTAGCCACTGGCCACATGCAGCTAGCTGACCTGAACGTCCACGTTTACTAAATGGAACTTAATTTTTTTTTTCAATTTAATAATTCATAAACACTTTGTTTTGTAACACTAACTACAGCTGATTAATGTAACTGATTAATTGTAATGTCTGACCAACTCTGTATTGTACGTATACTGCCTTTCCCTTCAACTTAAATAGTGACTATTATCTATTATAAATTTGTATTACCCTTTTCTTTGCTTCGCATCCTTAGTGATCATCCAAGAATAATGCTGTGTGTAAACTTGTTCTTTGCTTTTGACAATAGTGGCCTTATACAATATTTGCCCTTTCGTGCCTAGCTTGTGTCACTCAGCATAATTTCCTCTAGTAAATTTCATTTAAATAGGCACATGTAGCTAGTGGCTACCTTATTAGACAATGCAGACCTATGAGGAGGGTTGTGTACTTCTATTGATATGCAACTAACAGAGATCTGAACCAATTAAACCCAGTTCTCAGAGGAGCAATGGAGACCCCATCTGTTCTCTGAGCAACATAAATAATGTTTCATTCTAAATCTCAGTGCCCAAAGCCTTATTTGACATTCAGGTTATTTTCCTAAGAAGGATTCCCAGAAGTGCAATTGCCAGTCAAAAGGTACAATCATTTAAAAAACTACTGAAACATCTTAACAGATCAGGAAAAAAAGCTTCTTTTTATAGACACTAAAATGCATACCATTCTCTATCCAGTGCCTAACTCTAGGTTTTCTAAGAGCCCATTAAAACCTAAGGAACTGTGGTGGCCTGGTGATAAGAAGGTGCACTGACAACCCAAAGTCACATGGTTTGAATCCACCAGCTGCTCCATGAGAGAAAGATGGTCTACCTCTTCCCACGTGATTTATTGCTGAATCCATTCCAAATCAATGGCACATAACAAAAAACATCAACACCTTGAATTAACTTGTAAAAACTTACTAATATGTGGATTTTTATAGATAAAAGTCCAGAGGCTTTCTGTACCTAGATGCTACAATCTGGACAAACGGAAAAAATTACGCTGAATGAAATAAATCAGAGGGGGGAAAAAAGGCCAAGTATTCTACAATCCCATTGTATAATCTAGAAAGGAAAAATATCTAGATTGGATTAATGCTCAGAGACAAAAGTTTATTAGTGTTACAGGGAGGGAAGGAATGGGAGTCGTCATGAATTTGGCACAATGAGAGTGGCACTGAATTCCAGTTTGGGATGACAGAGAACCTTCAGAAATGAACAATGATGACAGACACAAAATATAGTAAATGTAATGAGTATCACTTGGAAAACGCTCTGCACGTGCGCGCTGACTGCAATGCTCGGGCCGCGCTGTGTGCCCCACGCCGCTGCGCCCTCCCCGTCGCTCCGGCTGCTGCCACAGCCCGCGCCTCGGCTGGACGCCCGCCCCCGCCCGGGCAGCTCGCCGCCCATGCGCGCTCAGCGTGGGAGACCGGCCTTGTTCCTGCGGCTGCGGGGCGCTGCACACCGAAGGACACAAAGCTTTTATTGAATTCCTGAGTGATGAAATTGAAGAAGATCAAGAGACATAAGTCCCTCGGCAGGATGTCTGGAGGTTCGGAGGTAGAAGTGAAAGGGACAGAGCCTAAATCAGTTCGGAAGATTGATGGAGCAAAGACCAGGATGACTTTGAAAATTAACAATAGTATCCGGCCAACATTTGATGGAGAGGAGTCCTCACAGGGGCAGAAAGAAGGTTGAAGAACAAGAGCCTAAACGGACCTCAACACCTAGTTTTGTAAGTTATAAAGAATGATGGCAAGATGGCTCTTGTGCTTGACTGCCATTATTCAGAGAATGAGGCTAGACGGGAAGAAGAGAAGAGTGACATCTGCTCCATTAAAGAAGTGAGTTTTCAGTCCACTGATGAGTCTGACTGGAATGACACAAGGTACACCCTCCACACTGATTCCCTGCACTGGCCTTTGTATGACCACTTAATGGATCTCCTTGTGGACAGAGGGGCAGACAACGCTTTTGCAGATGAGCTGGTGGAGCTTAGCATAGCCCTGGAGCACCAAGAGTGCATAATGAACTATATGTACAAGATGTACTCATGTACAATAGTACACTACTTTCCTGGAAGATCTCAAAAGTTTTGTTAAAAGCCAGTAGAGCGGAGCAGACAGACACTGAAAAACTTCGTTTTAGGTCAGGTAAACAAAACCTAAAGGCCAGATGATAATAACCTACTATCATGGGGAGAAAATGCAAACTTAAATTATTTCTCTCAGAACTCTGTTTACTATTCTTTTATTCTTCCTCTAAAATTATTTTTAATTTTTTTTTTTGCTTTTTATATATAACATGATGGACAATAAAATTAGTTTATCCCTTGGAAAAAAGAGAAATGGTTAAAAATGGTATTATGGCATTTTTTAAAGTTATTTTTTACCATAACAAAATTTTTAGGCAGGGAAGGGGTTGGTCCAAAGCTTCAATATACTTAAGAACTACTGCTCCAAAACATATGTGCCACAGACAGAAACCCCCACCTCTCTAGACATTTCTTTCAGCTCCATCCACTGAACTGCACACATAAATCAACACATATTGGAAGGAAAATAAACCATTATGTCTAATTTTCTGTGCTTGCTGCTTTGAGGACGGTTCATTGTGAAGCAGTCTCCATGCAAGGAATGGGGCCCACGAGCAACATGTACCTAGTTCCATTTCAAGACAATCATAATGATCAATTTGTGAGGCTGATGGAAAACCTTACAGTGGTGTCACACACAGCACTCGCCTGGATGCGGACGTGCTGCAGAGACATTTAACCAAAGAAAAAAAGGAGATTGTTTTAGCAAAGCTCCTGCGATTAGGACTGGGGAAAGCTAACTGTTTCGCTCCCTCTTCTCCTTTGTGACAGGGTGAAAAGTACACAGCTGCTGCTCCTGTGTCTGTCATTTATGTTTCTCCAACGCCGGGAATCTTTTCAAGGAGCGAGGCGCTAGTGGAACAAAGGTACTTCAATCAGAGAGAAACCAAAGGCCTGCACCTTCTTCTTCCCAGGGAGGAGAGGGGGAGGTAGAAATGAGGAGTCAGAGCCAGGCTGAAAATGGCAGCCACCACTAACTCGCTCCCTGACCTCAGGCAAGTCAGTGAAACTGCCTGAGTCATGGTTTCTTCATCTGAATAAAATCCGGAAAATGATTCCATTGCCCACTAAATGAGATGTTACATGTAAAAGGGTACATATAGTGGATGTTGTTGTTGTTTTTGTGTACTGTGGAGTCAGAACTGACCCATAGCTGACCCTCTAGTGGGTTTTCAGAGGCAGTTAAATCAATTGCACGGGAGACTGCCCATCCATCTCCTGTGGAGCAGCTGATGTAGTCAAACATTGCATGCCTTTAGGATTACAGCACAGATTCCTACCAGGACAAAATGTTCAAGAAACATAATTTCCTTTTCTACACATCCCCAATCACTCATACACAAACGACGCCATTTATGGCTTTCTAGCTCTCGTGGGTTACTGCAATAGGTTTCATCTGGACATAATTTTGCCACACAACCCCCAGCAGACACTTGGTAACGTCTGGAGAGATGCAAGGTTGTTCTGACAGGGTAGGTGAAGCAGTATGGAGAGTTTAGAGTCCAGGAATGGTGTTTAAAATCCTACAGTGCATGGGACAGCTCCTCACAGCAAAAAGTATCCAGCCTGAAATGCTGACAGTGTTGAGGCTGAGGCTGAAGAATACAGTTGTAATCCTCAAGAAAACTGCTATATTATTGAAGGTCTAGGTTTGAGGACCACGGAAGTCTGATAAACTCAGATAATCCCAATTGTAGCACCTGGGTAACATCTCAAAGCCTGTATTTCCACTTCTATACAATGAGGTTAATGCTCCTGACTTCAATGTGGCTAATGTGAAAAATACAAAAGAGAAAGGATCAAACACACAATTGCTCACAATTTGTAACCTTCCACCCCACCCTCTCTTTCCAATTTTAATTGTTAGAATGGCACCTGTCTCTACAGTGATCCACCCTTTACTGTTATTTTTCACAGTGGAAAATGCCAGCACTACAAAAAGACCTCCCCTTGCCTCATCCCACAATTCGGCTACCTGGATATGCCAAGGTCTGAGGATTAAAAACCCCTGATGGCTATATTCATGTCTAGTAGAATATTGGTGGAAATGTAAACTTTTCATTTCAAGTTGTTGCAATTTTGAGCTAATGTTACCAATTTACTAGTTAATGTGTTTTCATTTCATGTTGTGGATATTTTGATTTAGTGTTAACAATTTTTCTGTTTACTGCCTTTATGTGTATCTTTTATTTCAAAGCCAGTTTGCTTGGCTCTATAGTCAACAGTCTTGGCACCAGCAGCCAGGAAATTAAAAGGTGCATTGCCATGGGAAAGTCTGCTGTTAGGGACCTCTCCAAAGTACTGAAGAGCAATGGTGTCTCTCTGGAGACTAAGGTGCATCCGATACAGGCCATGGTCTTCGCAATCAATTGTTATGCATCAGAGAGTTGGACAATGACCAGGGAAGATAGAAGGACAATTGATGCCTTTGAGCTGTGGTGCTGGAGAAGAGTATTGAGGATACCATAGACTGCTAGGAAAACAAACAGATTTGTCCTGGAACGGGTTAAAATGGGTTGCTCCTTGGAGGCAAGGATTCTGAGGCTCCATCTAACTTACTTTGGACATGTTGTGAGGAGAGACCGGTCCTTGGAGAGGGACATCATGCTTGGGAGGGTGGAGGGACAGTGCAGGAGAGGAAGGCCCTCTATGAGGTGGATTGATTCAGTGACTGGGATAATTGGGATGGGAGTGTCAGAGACAGTGTGATTGGCACAGGACAGAGTGGAGTTTAGGGCTGTTGTACATAGGGTCGCTATGAGTCGCAAGCATCTCGACGGCACATAACAACAATAGGGTAGGAGAAAGAAGAGCAGGTAGGCCATTTCACAGACACAAACCCAGAGATGACTGAGTGGCAGAGCTGGGATTTGAAACCAGGGCTGTGTCATTCTACTTTTACTGCGACTATAAAGATAAACAAGAAATCTTTGAAGCCTCTTTGCTGGTCACAGCTCTGACCATCTTGGTCTCCCCTACATTTTCATCCATTAAGAAAGAATGTGTGAAACTCTGAGGCATGATGTGGAGGGGCAGAGGAGCAACCATATCTACCCACAGGGCCTCTCAGTGCCCAGAATGTAATCTGGCTCCCATCCCTCAAAGCTGCCTAATTAAAGCTCAGCACACCCATTCCCTTTGAGTTTCCCAATATTGCTGCACCCCTCCTCCAAGTGAGACTGATTAGCAGCTGAGGCTTCTTGAAGATGCTCACGTTCAGAGTCGTATCGACTCTGAGAATTTCATCAGGATGTTTTCATTTTCTCTAAATTCATTTCAAATCTGAAAATCTGAAAATTAGCTGACAATTTAGAAAATTAGTGTTGGGAGGGCATTCATCCTCAGAACATTTCCCAATGCCTGCTCTGTACCACACCCGGTGACAGACACTTGATGCAGTGACACAGTAAAAAGAAGGTGTGTTCTCTGCACTCAGGAGCTCATGGTCTTTACTCCTCTCCCTCCACTTGAGGGAGGGAGACAGAAAAGAGATAACAGGTGTTATCACCCCAAGGGGTTAATTTGGACCACCTAACAAAGGTAATGCTTAAGCTGAAATCTGAAGGACTAGTGGGAGACAAAGTGAAGGAAAAGATGGCAAGAGCGGTAGGCAGAGGCAGGAGTGCGTAGCCCAGGGAAACATGAGTAGTTGATTAGAGTTATGATCAATCCAAACAGAAGGGGTTCAAGTCCACGAGCTGCTCTACATGAGAAAGATGGGCCATCTCCTCCTATCTGATTCACTGCTTCTGAAAACCTGCTGGAAAGGCAGCCATGAATCAGGCCTCGGTGGTACCTAACAACAGAGAAAAGCCTAAAAGAAAAATAATAGAAGATCTTCTTTAAACTTGTTATTGTGGAAAGCTTTAGACACGGACAAAACAAGTGTGCTAGGCCTCATCCCACTGCTTACACCCTAAACCCCACAATCAGGGCATCGTATCAGTCTTGTTATGTTGATATCTGACCCACTTCCTCCCTTCTGTACAATTTTTTAAGTAAATCATATCCTTTCAACTCTTAACTATTCTAGTGCACAGACTTGATTTCTTAATGGAAGAAAATCATTGACAGGCAAACAAATGCCAAAGGGCAAGAAACCTGCCTGTGGACGAAGAATCAGAGCATGGGAGAGCTAAGGCAGAACAAGGCCACTTCATCTCACCAGCACCAAACCACGTGTCAGCAATTCTATGAGGGCCCATTCTTCTCTCTGTTGTTGAGTCCTTTCCAATCATACCTGATCCTCCACTGAATTTCAGAGGCTAGAAATGCAGAGGAAGAGACTGCCCATCTTTCTCCAGAGTATCTTCCTGTAGCTTTGAATCATGAGAAAACAGAAGCCGCCAACCCCTACAGACAACACCACTAGAACATCCTTTAAAATCTCCAGTTACTTCAAGTCTTTTCGCCATTTTACTTCTGGAGAAATGACCCCTCCCGCTTTTGGGACATATATTCTCTAATAAAATTATCTTTATTTTCACCTTCAAAAAACCTATCAACCAAATAAAAAAGACTCTAGTTACTTCAAAATATGAGCTAAATAAAAAGGAAACATGTTTGCATCCTAAGGCTCTGACGCTCAACCTCCTGTGTGACCCTGAACAAGTCACTTAAGTTCTCCCAGCTTGGACAGCATGATATAAAATAAGGATGACAAGTATCACTTACCTCATAGCATTACTGCGAGAATTATATGTAGCGATGCACATGAAAACATTTCCTAAATGTATAATAAAACCAAAACCAAGCCCACTACCATTATGGCAATGTCAACTCACAACAAATCTGCACCAGATTTCAGAAGACTGCCCTGTTTTCTCCCACAGAAGAGCTGGTGGATTCAAACGACTAACCTTCGAGGAAACAGCTCAATACATAAAGTCCTATGCCACCAGGGCTCTCTAAATAAATCATAAAATGCATAAAAATCCAAGTAATTATTCTTTTTTTATCATATTGTGCCAAAAATCAGACAATTCTTAATAGAAAGTAGATCTATTTGGTTTTCAATTAAGGCAATTACCATCTAAGCACTTTATAAGCCTTCTAAGCAAACCAACAGGGCTTTGCTCCCTCAAGAAATTACCAGCTATTTCCATGACAGGAGTGTGCATAAGCACAGGCACACGTGTGCATGATGTCCAAACCGAAACACTCACCTGCTTGAGTCCTGCAGAGACTTTACCAGACTGGAATAGATGCCCTGCTCTTTCTTCAGGACCCGAAGCAGCTCTTCATAGTCTGACTGTTGCTTGTCCTGAGAATGAGAGTGAATATCTGACATTAAAGGGAAGAATCTTAAGAGTGTATTCTTTTATTATGCACTGTATGTGGATACTCCTAGTTTTGAAACCCTAATTGAGGTAAGGCCCCAAGGCAGGCGGTGAGTCAGGCAGGCCACAGTCAGAGAGCACCACCTTCAGGACAAGTGGGGAATGACTCTCTGCCTCTGATTAAAGAATGAAGCTGGAGCTAAGCTTTCTCATCAACCAGCTCTTACTAAAGAATCAGGATAATCATTCTATTTGTCCATCATGAAACTATCGCCCTCAGAGCTGTTGCTCACAGCCTTCACAACCGCTCACGGAATGAATGCCTTCATACACTCTTCCTCTATATGTTGTATGTGCTGGAAGGGGGAATGTGTGAAAATTTACCTCTTTCCCAAAGCACTGACATTCACTAACTGAAACTTGTAGAGTACTGGGGACAAGGATGTTCAGTAAAGAAGAAGGTGAGTACCACTCCTTTACCACTGCTGATGGCTTTCAAAAGAATCACAGTATGGGGGCCTGGATAGAGTGCGAGACAAATGCAGACTACAGCAATAAAAAACATAAATTGTCAGGCTTACAGGTCTGACAGAGACAAGTGGAACTCCTGAGACCATGGCCAGCCCTGAAGCACCTGCTAATCTTGGACATGAACCCACCCCTGTGGCACAACTTTTAGCAGGTGAACAGTGATGCCACAGAGGCATTCAGTCCTTAAAATGATCTACTATATGGTGTCAAAAGGGCAACATCTGCCCAAGGAAAAAGTTCAAAAGGCAGGAAGCAAGAAGACAGAGGATGACTGGAGGGAGACCGTGGGAAGAGAGCTGGTACAACATGTGGACGGCAATCAGTGTCATTCAGCAGAATATGCTCACGTGGTACCAATCTGCCTGCAAACTTTCACTCAAATCACAATAAATAAGTGAAGAAATCACTGAAAGAGCAGCACTCTGGAGGCACCCAGAATAGTGATGATAAACAGGTCAAAGATGGGTCACTGCCGTTCATGACTTGGTAGGCAGCAGGTAAGAGAAAAAAGAACCAGGGATTCTTAGAGTAAAGGCAGATCCTAGGAATGGGGGGCAGGGGGTGGTGGAGAGGAGAACCTATCTACAGCATTCTACTGTGCCAGAAAATATGAAAATATTCTAGTAACAATGGCATGGTTTCAAAAGGATAAAGATGTCAACCTTAAAGAAACTCCTACTAGGTGAAGTCCAGACAAAACAAATGATCGACATGAAAATGGCAGTGTCTAACTTCAGATGAGGAGAGAAAAGGCATTATTGGCACTAGTCGATTTCTAGGCAGTGGAGGTGAGATATACCTTCTCTCTTCAACTTTTTTTAACAATTTGGACACAAGTTGTCTCTTCATGGCATTTTCTACTTCTCTGCTGGGGTCAAAAATTTGTTGCATGGCCACACAGAACTTACAGACCAAAGAGGAGGCAAAAAATTTCCTTAACTCCAACAATAAGTGCCCAGAAGTAAGCAAGCCTATTTTGTCAATAGGCCTGGACCCAAAGACCTTCAGCTTTCTCACTCCATGGAAACCCACCAAGCTGTCTCCTAACAGCGTCCTGATTCTGTATCAGTTCTCTGTCACACTGGCCATCACTTCTTGCCATCATGCACTGCTTCTGGTGTTATAGCAATTTGCCTCCTGGGTTAGGAGGTTCTTGGTGCAAGAACCCCAGGTCCAAAGTTTACCCTCTTAACTCTTCTTCTCCATGGTAGTGAGGTGCCACCTTATCTAACTCTGGGATGGCTCATTTTATCTGGAGGGGGCAGGAGGGGGAGGGAGCAACACTGGCCAATTCCCTTGTTAAGAGTTCTAGCCATCTAATCTGCATTATTTATTCCTACAAGAGTGCCATATACCTTATCCCCATCATTAGCAAGTTTTCTAATCCTCTTGACGTGCTAAGGGCACCTGATTTGCACAATCCCACTTAATTATTGAGAGGAAGACCTTCAACCGGGTAGACTGACACTGTAACTGCCACAATGGGCTATAATATGTCAGGAAGTGTGAGGATGGCACAGGATAGAAAAGCACTCAGATCTGTTGTTGATAGAGTCATTATAAGTCATACTCAACTTGATGGGACCTAACAACAACAATTTTTTAAAACAAAGATTCTTACCACTGGACCAATAGGGAGTGTCATGATAGGTGGAGAGGAGACTGAAACTGTCAACAGCTTCATCTTGCTTGGATCCACAACTAACACCCTTGGTACCAGCAGTCAGGAAATAAAGAAATGCATGGCGCTGTCAGGCCTTGGTCTTTCCAATTACTTGCTATGCATCTGAAATCTGGACAATGAATAAGGATGACAGAAAAAGAACTGACGCCTTTGAAGTGTGATGTTGGACAAGAGCACTGAACATTCCATGGATGGCCAAGAGAATAAAGTTAAGTCTTGAAGAGGGTGCAGCCTGAGTGCTATTTGGAGGTAGGAATGAGGCTTCACCTCACATACTTTGGGCATGTTGCTAGGTGCGGCTATTCCTTGGAGAAGGACATGATATTGGTAAGGGTGAAGGGTCGGCAAAGGAGAGGAAGACCCTCAACTAGGTGGACTGACACAGTGACTGCTGCAATGCGCTCTTGTGTAGCAGGAAGTGTGAGGACGGCACAGGATAGAACAGGGTTCAGATCTTTTGTTCATAGGGTCGCTATGAGTCGTATTTGACTCAATAGCACCTCACAACAAAAACTTAATCATAAATGGGTGTTACAAGATTATGGCAATAAAAATGACATAAGGTGCTAAGGTTATCCATCACACTGCAATATAACAGAATAAGGTCCACTAAATAAAACACAAAACCATGTACCCACACTAATAAGAATAAATACTGGGATAACTAAATGGTAGGGTGGGGTGGAGATGGGGGTGTCTTAGTAGAATGCTAACTAATAAAAGTACAAGGAATGATGGAATTATAAAAGCTATCATTTGCCAGCCATTACAATACAAAATTATTTAAACAGTCTTTGTATTTCACATTCATTTATGCTTTCTCCAAGGGGCCCTGCTAGTGCAGTGGTCAAAATGCTTCGACCACTAACTAAAAGATCGGAGGTTCAAACTTATCAGCCGCTCTCCAGGAGAAAGGAGTGACTGCCTGCACCTGCAAAGATCTAAAGCTCTGAAACCCTATAGGGAGGTTCTACACTGTCCTGAAGGATCCCTCTGAGTAGGAATTGACTCGTGGGCAGCGTACTTGGTTTTTCCTGTGTTCCCCTTCCCCCCAAGAGCTACAGTGTACCAACCACCTGTTTACAAAGCTGCCCTCCCCAACCAGTCAGAGGGCACCTGGAAGGCAGCAGCAGAACAGTTCCTAGCACAGACCAAATGCTGCCATAAACACGTGCTGAACTGATGGCTAAATAGGTAGCAAAGGAACACACAGTGACTGAGATGAATCTTAAGAGCAGAGATTCCTGGGGCTATTTTGCATAATAGAAGTCAGAGTGAGTCAATGTCTTCCTAGAAGCAAATTGCTCACCCATGTTAAATAAATGAACTCTTGGAGCCATTTGGGTCCCATTTCATCAATCACCTATTCCCCTGCGTTGAATCATGCCCCATTAGAATGAAGTCATTTGGCTCCCTCAGCAAGGCTGAGAAACCAATGGGTCTCCTCTCGCACCAAGTCAGAGGGCCAGGAGGCCCAGAGGCCCCAGGAGGAGTAATGAGAAGCACCTTCTCAGTAAGAACAACCAATATCCCTTTCCCCTGCCCCTCTAACCCCCTCCCACTGCACCCTTCCAACCAAGAAACAAGCTCAAAGATCTCTTATCACAGAAGAGAGGTCAGACTCCATCCACATCTATAGCACAGGGCAGCAGCCCGTGAAGTGATCACCCAGCACCCAGTTCATCATGATTCCTCTGCCTGCCTCCTCTTAGAACAATCTCAAAAACATAAGGGGAGTCCCAAAGAGAGCCCTTTACTTCGTGAGCCCACCCCCAAGTTCACACTAATCACTAAGGTTCTGTCCTCCTCTAGGAATTCAGACACTCAGAGACACCAGAAGTACTAAAGTCACTGGCTCTCAGTCACACTGACTGTGACAGCACCCTCAATCCACTGCTGTAGAGCGCATGGAGCTTCCATGGTTTTCATCTTCCCCAGGGCATCTGTGAGAATATTCCTAATAAACAATCCTTTAGATTGTTCTTTCACTAAACTATGTTTCTATTTCTATAGCTTACAAATCAAAGAAAACACAAGTACATATTTCTAATCCTCTCAGCTAATATGGGGTGGAAGGCGTGTAATTTCCCATTTCACCATTTAGAAAGGTGAGTTTCAGAGAGACTAAGTGGTTTTTCCAAGGTCACAGAGCCAGTAAGTAGTAGAATTGTAATTCAGACACCAAAGTCAGGGAGGGCATTTTCTAATCCACCCTAGTGTCCTTAATGACTTGAAAAAAACACATGCATTGTGCAGATCACAATCTGAAGAGGCAGCAGAAATGTAAAGAAAATGTAATGGATCACTTGTTGGTAATCAAGGCAATTTAGTGGCCTGGCAGATAGATTGAGTCTATTTCAGTAGCTGTGTCACAGTCCTGCCACACAGACATTTATTTTAATACTCAAGAAACTTCAGCAGCAATGTCCTAACCATGTCAATAATCAAGCTATAAATCTCAGGCCGTAGCAAGTTAAATATGGTCAGTGTGTTTAACTCTGTATTCTTCAATTCCCTGATCATCCAGCATTAATCCTCAGGACCACACAATGACCCGAAGGAAAACAGAATGCCCAGAGTCTATGCAGACATCATCCCAGCCTCAAGTTCTTTGTAGAAAGGGTGGAGGATAAATCCTAAATCAACACAAAAGGACCAAAAGTTAGCAGAAGAAATAATTTTCTTTCTACATAGTTGTTGTATACTGTCAAGTCGGAACCGACCCATAGCTGACTCCCTAGCAGGTTTTCGAGGGAGGAGACTGCCCATCCTTCTCCTGCAGAGCAGCTGGTGGATTTGAACTGCGTGCTTTTAGGACTGCAGCACAACACCTTGCCCACTGGGCCACCAGTGCTTCTCTGAGAGAACTATAAACTAAAAAGTATCCTTTTTGAGGGGAAAGAAAAACAAGAACAAATTTGTAAGGCCATAACAATTGGGATTTCTTAAACTGATGCCTAAAAATTGACAATTCTTTAGTGATAATTTCATAGCAGGTTACATTTTGGCCTGCTGACTGAAAGATTCAAATCCAGCATCTACTGTAGGGGAGAAAGATGGGGCAGACTGCTCTGACTAAAATTACCAGCCCTGGAAATCTGGTGGAGGGTCACCAGCAGTCAGAGTCAACAAGACTACAGTGGTTTCTAAGTGATAATTTATAATCTTTTACTCACAATTTACAATGAGTCTTGTAGAGTAGAATTAAGACCTTTCTTCAAATATTTGGTTATTTTGTACAGTAATTGAAACATCATTAGGAAATGAATGTAACTAAAACACCAATAAAGCATATTAATGGGTATTTGAAATACATGTCACCCAGTACAAAAACCTAAAACTGATACAGCACAGATAAAAGTTAATCTAGTGAAATTAAATTTTGAAAACCTCAACCTGTTCAATAAATTTACAAACACATTAGAAGCATTATTACATGACTAAGAGGTGATTTAAAGTAGAAAAGTTTAGATGTTTTTCAAATGAGTAAGGATGTGTCTATCTTAAAAAATTGCTGGGTTGCTAGTTTGTTTCAAAGTAGTACATACATTATTACAGGCTGCATGGACATCTTAACAGGCCAACTAAATAATTATAAGCAAGTTAGAATCATATATGTTCATCCTCTGTGAGTTACTGGACTTAACCAAGGTAACCAAGTAAAATGACACAGCAGGCCCAGCCCAAAAGCTCTTTCTTCTCTCAGCTCAAAGGCTCTTTCCCCAAGTCCATGTTAACACTTTCATTCAAGAGAAATCGGAAAATATTAATCTCCTAATGGGGATGATAGTGAGCAGATACACAGCACAATGGCCAGTCAGCTGTTGCTGTTAGCTGCTATCCACTCAGCCCCTGATTCGTGATGACTCCAAGCACAATGAAACAAAATGCCACCAGGTCCTACTTCACTCCCGTGAGTTATGGGTAGGATCACTGGGACCCATGATCATCAGGTCCTTCTTCCTAGTCCAGCTTGGTGTGAAAGCACTGCTGTTCAACATCATCGTAACACTAGCTGCTAAAATACTGAAATATTTAAATAACCCTCTAGTCAGCACATCTCTACCCACCTGATGTCCTAGGTCCATCTTCCCTGTGAGCCACTTGGGACCTTCTCATAATCCAGTAATTACAGAGTTGATATCTGGTACAAGAGTACAACTCCAAAACCCTGCATTAGCCCTACTACTGTCTGTGTCTGTTCTGCTGGCTGCTTACTATGCTATACTAGCTGTTAATTATTTTGAGAATCACCATTCACAAAACCACAAGTTACAATCTGAGTCATTCATCAGAGAACTAATTTGCATAATAGTTCTCTGTCTTCTGAATATTTAAACTTAACTGAAGTCAGTCAGGTTTGTTTTTAAAAATAAATAAATAAAAAACACAACACACACACACACACACACACACACACACACAATTTGGTCTGCAATTAAAACTCCTTTCTGTTTTCAGTCCTGGTTGTTAATTTGCATAAAATAAAAGCGAGGGGAGAGAAGGAAGTCTCAAAGTAATCTCTATGCATCTCTCACAAATCAGGGTAAGGATTCACGCACTCAACGTTTACTGAGTCAGGCACTGGGCGAGGCAGTGAGATTCAGAGAACATCAGTTGCCTGCCCAAGAGATGCTGTGGTGCTCGATGCTCAAGTGAGGAAAATCAGGAAAGAAGGTCCCACAACATCAACAGAAAGGAAGACAGTGCTGCGATGGAGGGCCATGAAAAATACTATGAACCAGGAAGGAAGCAGAAATGGCACGACTAATGGCTCAAGCAAAGATCACACAAGAGGGGCATCTTTAGGAATGTTCTGGAATTACTACGCAAACAAGAAAAGAACAGGCCTTTCAGACAGCTAGAACTACACACACAAAGACACAGAGAAGTACAGAATATGGCAATTTCAGAAATCGGCAGAAGTTAGCTGTAGTTGAAGATGATGAGGAGATGAACGAAAAAGAGCAGGTAGGATGTGGTGGATAGGAACATTTTCCAAACACTTGAGATTTCCATAGTTCTTGAGAAGTAAGTCTGGCAGAGCAAACGTGACGCCCATCTTTTGACCAGTTGTCACGTCCCAGTTTCATGTGCCATCAAATACCAATGCTCAGCTAAAGAATATTAATCAAGAAAGTAGAAAGACTAAGAAGGACTACCCCTACCTGCTGTAAATGCAGTTATCAGCAAGAAGGTATCTGAAGCTCTCTCTCTAGATCAAAGGAGTTCTCAAATAAGTTTCAGAAAGGAATATGAATACATTCACATGTGAACATCCAATTTCAGTCAAGCTTACCTCAAAGATGATTTTGCTGCCTGGTGACTGGTGAGAAGAGCACTTTTCTGTTATTAAGCCTTCGCTCCTGAACTTGAAATCCTCTGCTGTCATTAGATGACAGTTCTGCTGAATTGCTTCCAAATCTTTTTCATTGAATTTCTACAGAAACAAAACAAATCAGATGGAAGTTTCTATCAAGAAAAATATTACAAAACTGTCCCAAATTCTTTAAGGCAAGACATTTTACTTGCTCATAATACCTGGATGTCTTCTGATATCCACTACTCCAATATATCTGACAATTACAAAACTGTAAATGCAATTGCATTTGTGTATTACTATTACTCAGAGATGGAAGTACAGCACAATGATACCAAGCTTCTTAATTCACAGCCACTGTGACTGCTACCCAGTAAGTGTGTAGGGCAAAGTTTAGGTTCTGACCAGTAGAAATGGTTCCAATTCTAAGGCTACTTCTTGGTCGAGATGTGACCTCTGTTTCTTGCTGTGTTAAATAAGAACAATGATATCTACCATTCGGGCTTCTTTAATACACCTATATATAAAAAATATATATACAATTATATATATAATTGTTGATATATATATCAAAACCCAGCAAACTGTTAATAACATTACAAATCTGAAACATTTTGAACCTTCCTTATCTACAAGAGACATGATTTCCAGAAGAAAATTCAAAAATGCATCTATCACTTTAGGGTCTAGTCATATATTAAAAGCTCCTTCCTGATGAGGCAGTTTCACCTTGACAACAATGAGTTTCTCTGAGTTGTTTTACTTATTTAAGAAGTCCTGGTGGCATGATACTTCATTAAATGAAGTCAGCAATTCAAATCCACCAGATCTCTGCAAAAGATGGGCAGTCTTCTCCAACAAAAACTGGCAACTTCAGAAACCTAACGGAAGGTTAGAATCAACTAAATGGCAGTGGGTTTGTCATATTTGTTCACTAAGTTAACTAAGTACCTAAAATCAAGTTATATATATAGCGATATTAGATGCCACTGTGTTGACTCCAATGGAAGTGGCCTTACAGACAACAAATCAAAACTCTGCCAATTCATAATTTCTGCTGTGATTAAACTCACCATTACAGTCACAGTGTCAATACATGTCATTAAAGGCCTCTTCTCCAATGCCGACCCTCTACTTTACAAAGCACAAAGTCCTTTTTCCTATAGTATGACCCAAAATATGTGAGTCAAAGTCTCACCATCCTTGCTTCTGGCTGTAATTCTTCCAAGACAGATTTGTTTATACGTTTGGTAGTCCATGGGATATTCCCTATTTTCAGCCAACATCAGAATCCAAAGGCGGCAATTCTTTGGTCTTCCTTTTGCATACACAAGAAGCAAATGCAAACACGCAGGCTTGGGAAGGGTATACCGTGATGTTAAGGGTTTATTGTGCAAAATGGCTTTCCTAGCCACTGACTTTGACTTTGCCATGTGGATGGGTGGGAATATGCGGATAGGGTGTGTTAGCCTATCCACAAGGAGACTGGTTACTCTTGTCATTAAATTCAGTGGATCCAGCAGCAGAATTTGAGAAGCTCACCTACGACAAAAGAAGCAGCAGAGAATGCATGTCCTCCTTGAGGATCATAGATCCTTGCACCAGCCAGCACAGCATAGGACAGCAGCAGCTGCTGCAGCAGAGAATCAGAGACCTGACATGCAGCTCACAGAACCAGGACGAGGAGCCTTTGCTCAATTTCACTGGAAGACTGGGAGGAGAGCCGTTACTGTCAGGACCAAAAGTTTTATAATACTGGCCTAAAGCTGCAACGCTGAGGGCTGTGGGGCCTGCAAGCACACTTTGGAAGCTCTCTTGAGTGATTGTGTTCTGCTACCAATGACTACCTTCTGATGTCACTAATAAACCCCATAACTGTGAGCATGGTTCCATGTGTTCTACGAATTACTGCAACAGATGGCAGATCCAGCAGATCAGTAAGATTGTTGCTGGGATTAGTAGAAAGGGATGCAGAAGTGTGGGGGACATGTCTGACCTCGTGGAAATAAGTTTTGTGTTGTGGATGATGATATGATGATGGAGAAAGTTCTCCCCAATGGGGTCAGTAGAGGTCGGAAATGGTTAGCCCCACGTGGCCCCTGGTCCTTTTGCCTACAACTTAGTCTTTAACATGCCATTCTTACTCTTCAGCATTTTAAGTAGGTCCTCTATAACTGATTTGTTCATGACAATATGTTGATTTCTCTACTTTTAAGGTATTGACTAGAGAGCCAAGTAAAAGGAAATCATTGATAACCTCCATCTTTTCTCCATTTATCATGATGCTGTTCATTGGTGAGAATTTTCGCTGTCAATTATGTTGAGGTTTAAATACACATTGAAAGCTGCAGTGTTTAATCTTCAGTAAGGGCTTCAAGTTCTCTTTACTTTTCAGCAAGCAAGATTATGTTATAAGCATAATGCAGGTTGTTGAGTCTTCCTCCAATTCTGATGCTACATTCTTCACAGAGGTCAGCTTCTCAGACTGTATGCTGAGATACATTTAATTTCTCTCTGAACTCTCTTAAAGTACTCAAATATGAAGTAATAGCAGGTAACTGACAACTCCCTTTCCATTTCTTGAAGAAACCCTAACCAAAGTCCTCCCTCTACAACACAAACTTGAGTTCTTCATAAAAGCTGTTCAGTTGTCATCCTGGAATTTCTCTTCATAACATCTCGGGAATTCTTTCTAGAGCCAATGTCTGCCAGTCTCACTTTTACTTGAAGAATTCCTTCATTTGCATGCAATCAAACCTCAGAAGAACCTTGCAAAAAATTGCATTGGGGGCAAACTTTTTAGACATCTAATGTCTGAAAATGCCTTTATTCTGGCTTCACACCAATGACATCCCATCCCAAAAAAGACTGTTACACTTTCCTAACAAATCTGAAAACACTGCTTTTCTTTTTTTCTGGCTTTCAGCATTACCAGAAAACTCCCAAACTACGAAATTTGATGTCATTCTGAGTCTGGGTCCTTTGTCCATGATCTGAATTTTCCACTTCCTCAGAAGCATTTTTAATTCTCCTTTTATTTAACCTTCTGTTCTGGAATTTCATCATGATGTGCCTTGAGATATACAGGTCTTTTTTTTCTCTGAGCTTCCATTTCTCCAAACTGACCTTTCTGATAGCTGAAGCCCAAATGATACAAAGCAAGTCCTGAACACAAGAAACAGAGAGTATAACCTTATTTTTATATAAATGTTCTTGCAAGAAAAAATTTATTGGATGGAAAAAAAGTGTTAACACATGTTAAATCAAGATTTAAATATAAAAGAAAACAAAACATATGGTACCATAAGCAACAAGTCCTTCTGATTGACACTTTCTGTTAGTCGTTGGATCGTTTGCTCTTGGCTGTGCAACTTCTTATTATTTTCACTCAAAAGACTCTTATAACGATTCTCCACTGCCCTCTCTCTTTCATTCATTCTGTCACATAATTTCTCAACTTGGTTTGTAAGGTCCTATCAACAGAAGGAGGAAAGGCATTTTATTTGACAAAACTTTCAAAACAACAAGCCTCAACCTATTTGGCAGGTCATAGAATGTCTATAGGAGAATAAGCTAATTGACATTGTTTAACAAGTGCATACTTTCTTCTCATTAAAGTCTTAAGGAAACCAACTTTAAGAACAGTCAGAGGTTTGAAAACAGAAACCCCTGACCCTTATATACAGATAATATATGACAGCATAATTTACAATACAAAAAAAAGGAAGAGACCAGATATTCAACAAGAGGAACATTATTTTCAAAGACAGCATAATATGCAAAAAAGCATTATTATTATTATTATTATTATTATTATTATTATTAAAAACAAGCCAGGATACCAAATTATATATGTAATTGGATGCTGACAGTTTTCTGTTTTTATAAAATGTTGTTAAGATTACAAAGAAACACATCAAAATAATAACAGTATATCTGAATAAAGATTATGGATGGTTTTCCAGTTGACACTTTACTTGAAAAAATCAAATTTTTCTGCATTTCCAAAACCTCTAAATAAGTCTTACTTTCATAATCAGAAAAAATAATTATCTTAAATAATATCATTTACAAGGCATTTATAATAACATGGAAAATGATAATGGGGAAAAAGAAACAGCATCAAGTGTGATTTTGACTACCTTAAAATATGTAGTATTCATAATATAAGGACCACTTGTAACAGCAAAAGGCTGGAAACAATCCAAATGTCCCCAAAAGAGGAATAATCTGTAACACATTCTCACCATGGAGTACTCTCATGGTATAAAAGAAAAATATCTTACTCAACAAATATATTGCCCTAAAGAAATCTTAAAGGAGCATGGTGGCACAGTAGGTGAGGGCCCAGCAACTAAACCCAAGGGTTTAAACCCACAGTCAGCCAAAGAAGAAAGATGTGGCAGTGTTGCTTCCATAAAGATTTACAGCCTTGGGAACCCTTTAGGGCAGCTCTCCATCTTACATGGTCACTATGAGTCAGAATTGATTAGACCACAAGGGGTTGGCTCAGATTTTCTAAAAGTAAACTTCAGAAACAATTGTTAGAGACAGAGAACCCAAGAGAAAAAAGTATGTATTTCATACTACCATTTATTTAACCATAAAATAGATGTATGCCTAAAGGTGGTAAGACAGAGTGATGTATCATAGATCAAAAGTAATTATTTATATAAAATTCAATATATAGAAATGATTGTATAAAACAAAATGTCCAGGAATAAAACAATGCACACAAATTATTCTATAAATATGAATGACTCTATAAAACATAAGGTAAATGAAACACGGTGCATATGAACAATTGTATGCAAACTAATTTGAAAAAATATATGGTTGCCTAGAGCAAACAGGTAAAAGGGACAAAGACAGGTAAGATCTAATTTTAAAGATGTGACTTTGAATTCACTTGAATGTTAATATAATGAAAAAGTAGATAAAAATAATTTTTTAAATGAATAAAAAGTAAAGCCATATGTATCTAACTAAGGATCAAGATAATTGGTTACTCAAACAGAAAGGGATTATTTCAAAACTTTAAAGGAGAGTAATTTGTACAATTTAATGGAATAGTTTCCTCAGGAGAAAAAAGACTACCATAAAAATCTTTTCCGTAATCACACTGTAAATCTGATTAACGATAATCACAAACTAAAATAAGGACCCCAGAGTTGACAAGATATCAACTGACATGTTTCAACAAAGAAATGCAGTCCTGGACTTACCTGTGCTCACCCATCTGTGCCAGGAAATTTGAGAGACAGCTATCCTGGCCAACTGACAGGAAGAGATTCCTATTTGTCCCCATTACCAAGAAAGGTGATGCAACAGTATGTGGAAATTATAGAACAGTATGATTAATATCACATGCAAGTTAAATTTTGCTGAAGAGGATCCAAAATTGAATGGAATGCTACATCAACTGCTCAAAGTTCAAGGTGGATTTAGAAGAGGCCATGGCACCAAGGATATCATTGCTGAAGTCAGATGGATCCTGGCTGAAAGTAGAGACTATAAGAAGGATATCTAAGGGAGCTCTGGTGGCCTAGTGGCAAGAAACTGTACTGCAATCCCAGAGGTGAGTGGTTCAAATCCACCAGATGCTCTGCTGGAGAAGCAAGGGCAATCTTCTTCCGTACCAGTCAGATCTGATTTGATGGTATACACACAAAATAATAAAATTAAATTTAAAAAAAAAGAAGAAGGATATCTATCTGTCCTTTATTGACTATGCAAAGACATGTAACTGTGTGTATCATAACAAATTATAGTTAACATTGAGAAGGATGGGAATCCCAGAACACTTAGTTATGCTCCTGAGAAACCTATACCAAGACTAAGAGGCAACTGTGCAAACAGAACAAGGGAACACTGCATCGTTTAAAATCAAGAAAGGCATGATCAAAGCTGTATCCTTTCTCCATACTTGTTCAATTTGTTTGCTGAGGAAATCATTCAAGAAGTTGGACTTTATGAAGAACATAACACCAGGAATGTAGGAAGACTTATGAACAAACTACATTATGTAGGTAACACAATCTTGCTGCTGAAAATTAAGATGACTTAAAACACTTGCTGCAGAAGATCCTTGATCTTCAATATGGATTTGGATTACACCTCAACATGAAGAAAACAAAAATCCTCACCACTGGGCCACTAAGCAACATCATGGTAAGGGAAGAAAAGACTAACACTGTCAACAAATTAAACAAAATCCTTGCTAACAGCAGAAGACTTGTTGCTTTGAGAAAAATCTAATGTCAAGGACCTCTCAAAAGTGCTAAGGAGCAATGATAACAGTTTAAGAATTAAGATGCACTTGATTCAAACCACTGTCTTTTCAATTACTTGCTATGCATCTGAAAGTTGGACAACGAATAAGGAGGACAAAAGAAGAATTGATGTCTTTGAGTTGTCGATTAGAGGAAAGTACTACATATCCTATGAGCAGCCTAGAGAACAAATAAGAGTATGTCTTGGAAAAAGTGCTTATTGGAGGTAAGGATGGTGAAAAGCCTCATCTTACACATTTTGAACATGTTGTTAGTACGTGCCACTTCCTGGAAAAGGATATCATGTTTGGAAAGGTGGAGGGTCAGCACAAGAGAGGAAATCCTCCAACAGGTAGACTGACATAATGACCGTAACAATGGGCTCAAGTGCATCAGAGTTGACAGGGATGGAGCAGAATAGTGCAATATTCAGATCTGCTTGTTCATAGGGTCACTATGAGTCATACTTGACAGGACAGCACCTACGAACATCAACAACACTGATATTGTTGTTCAAAACCTCTGCATATAGAGACATTATCACCAATGTCAACTGGATGTTGGCATAAAGCAAAGAGTAATAGAGGAATGTCTATCTGTGTTTCATTGACTATGCAAAGGCATTTGATAGTGTAGATCACAATAAATTGTGGCTAACATTAAGGAGAATGGGAATCCCAGAACACTTGATTGTACTTATGTAAAACCTATACTCAAACCAGGAAGCAGTCCTCAGAACAGAGCAATGAAACACTGCATGGTTCAAAACTAGGAAAGGAGTGTGTCAGGAATGTAGCCTTTCTCCATAACTTTTCACTCTATTCAAAACAAATCATAAAGATCACTAGGAAAAACCTAGAATTAGTGTGTGCCATTTGGAATCTAGATTGTTGTTGCTGAGTACCGTAGATTCAAAACTGACCTATAGCTGAAATAGTTAATCAGACTTAAGGAGACTGCCCATCTTTTTCCCGTATTGAAGCTGGTGGCCTCAAACCACATGCCTTTAGGATTGCAGCCAGCTTCTTGTCACTAGGCCACCAGAGCTCCCTAGAATCTAGATTATAGGTTCTAAACACCATTTGTCAATTCAGAGAAGTACAATTCCTTAGAGCAGTGGTTATCAAAATACAGATCATGGAGCAGCAGTACCACAGAGCTAGGAAATACGTGTATTAATACATACTTACACATCTATATTTCTGTATCCAACTGTATGTGTGTGTAAAAGTTATGAATTCTGAGCTCTGTGCACTGAGAAGGCTTAAAGGCATTGATCTTCCAGTATTAATGAGCACACCTATCATTCAGATCTCCGTTTCTATATGGCATTCTCCAATAAGAGAAATCAAGGATCACCCTCCCCCTCCTCTTTCTCTTGGCCTTGGATCAGGTGGCAGCCAGGTTCTATCGCTCAGCTATGGCTAAAATCAAGGCTCAGGACCTTCGCGGCAAGAAGAAGGAGGAGCTGTTAAAACAGCTGGACGATCTGAAGGTGGAGCTTTCCCAGCTGCGTGTCGCCAAAGTGACAGGCGGTGCGGCTTCTAAGCTCTCCAAAATCCAAGTTGTCCGAAAATCCATGGCCCATGTTCTCACTGTTATTAACCAGACTCAGAAGGAGAACCTCAGAAAATACTATAAGGGCAAGAAGTACAAACCCCTGGATCTGCGGCCCAAGAAAATACATGCCATGCGCCGAAGGCTCAACAAGCATGAGGAGAACCTGAAGACCAAGAAGCAGCAGCGAAAAGAGCACCTGTACCCACTGTGGAAATATGCAGTCAAGGCCTGAACTTGTTAAATAAATAAAACACAAAACTAAAAAAAAAAAAAAAATGAAATCAAGGATCTTTGGAGAAATGGTCAACTCCAGAGCTTGGACAAGATGAGCCCAGCATATCTTATGATCCTAGAAAGTCAAGTGGTGCTCAAAAAAATGGTAGGGCATTTTGAAAGGTCACAATCAATTTGAAGGAGATTCTCCGTATCTATTTAAGCAGCATTTAAGAGGCTAGATTTTATGTAAAAAAAAAAAGTGACATCAGAATTGGAGGAGGCTAACCAACAGTCCGCAGTATACAGATGACATAACTTTGTTCACTAAATGTGAAAAGACCTGAAGTGCTTATTGCAGAAGGTCAAAGATTACAACCTTCAATATGGATTACATCACAACATTAAAAACAAAAACAAAACAAAAAAAACCACACCAAAAATCTTGACCACTGAGCCAATAGGCAACATCAGGATAGAAGGTGAGAAGACTGAAGTGGTTAATGATTTCATCTTGCTTGGCTCTACAATCAACACCTTTTGTAACAGCAGTCAAGAAATCAAAAGATGTGTTCTGATGGGGAAATGTGCTGTCAGGGACAAGAGCAGCAATGTTAGTTTAAAGACTAAGGTCTTTTTAACCATGGTGGCCTAGTGGTAAGAATCTGCACTACAATCTCAAAGGCACATTGTTTGAATCCACTAGTAGCTCCACAGGAGAAGGATGGTCAGTCTCCTCCAGTGCGATTTACTTGTCTCTGAAAA
Organism: Elephantulus edwardii; assembly: GCF_000299155.1. NCBI lineage: Eukaryota > Metazoa > Chordata > Mammalia > Macroscelidea > Macroscelididae > Elephantulus > Elephantulus edwardii. The sequence goes on along the minus strand of NW_006399842.1, from coordinate 3,368,580 downwards.
CCCACTGGTGGGTCAACTATGGGCTAGTTTCAACTCGAAGGTACACAACATGCACCTGAGAAGTGGAAAACGAGTAAGGAAGACAGAAGAATCAATACCTTTGAGCTGTAGTGTTGGAGAAGAATACTAAATAGTCTATGGATTGCTAAAAAAAAAAAAAGACTATTTCTTAGAGAAGGTATAGCCAGGATGCTCTTTGGAGGGAAGGATGAGGAAACTCCATCTCACATACTTTGGGTATGTTTCTAAGAGAGATCAGTCCTTAGGAAACAATGCTTGAAATGGTAAAGGGTCAATTCATTGGCACCTAACAACAAGAAATAGCTAAATCTAAGGGAGCTCTGGTGGCCTAATGGGAGGAAGCTGCACTGCAATCCTGAAGGCACATAGTTTGAGGCTACCAGCCTCTCCGCAGAATGGGCAAACTCCTCCCGTGCAATTAACTGCCTCTGAAAACCCACTGGAGGGTCAGCTATGGGTCAATACCGAACCAACAGTAAACAAGAACAAGATAGCTTGAGCAATACAATAAATTAGAGTAATAACTTACACACTATAGAGTAAAACAAATATCCATAATCCCATACTGATATAAACAAATAACTGAATAAACAAACAAATGCAGAAGGAACAGAGCTCCTTTATAGTGGAATTCTATTAAATGTGGAAGAAATTAAACAGTACAGTAACTGTTACAGGTATGAATTAGCATTGGATGCTAAAATTATTGAGTCAAAGTATGATGAGAAATGAGCTATTAATCTCAGAATATCTCTCCCCCCGCTCCGAAGATATTAGTTACAAAGGAAAAAAAGAGTTAACATTGTAATGGAGAAATTCAGTAGGCTCTTCATTAACCAAATAATCAACATTCACACCACTGGTCACAGGATATGCTGACATAAAGTACTTCAAACAGGAGGAACTTTCTGTGCTATTCTTGCAAAAAATTGTATAACTTTAATCATGAAACAAACATGAGCCAAGCCAAAATTGACTGCTATTTCACAAAATAACTGACCAATATTCTTCAAGAGTCACAGTCTTGAAAGATAAAGACTGAACAACTGACTGACACTGAACAAGAAGACTAGGGAGACATGACAATTAAATAAAGAGTGGATTATCAAATGGAACCTGGAAAAAAAAACACCACACACCTTGATTTTGGAAAACTGGCAGAATTCAAACATTAAAGATTACTTAACAATACTGCATCGATGCTAATTTCTTGGTCCAAACAATCCCACTGCCTTCAAGTCAAAATTAAGCATTGCTGACCCTCCAGCCAGTGTTCCGAGGCTGTAAATCACATGGAAAACATTGCTATTATTCTCTCCAATGGGCTACTAGGGGATTTGAACTGACAAAGAGACATCACCTTTATAGCAGCTCTATTCCCTCAGACTACACCCCCAGAGATCTACTATGTTGTTGTTGTTGTTGTTATGTGCCGTCGAGTCGCTTGCGACTCATAGTGATCCTATGTACAACAGCCCTAAACTCTGCTCTGTGCCAATCATTCTGTATCTGTTCTGTTGTACACAGGGTTTTCAGAGGCCTGCTGAGATCTACTAAAGTCACGGAAAATGTTACCATTACAGGAAGGTGAGAGAATGTGCAAGGTTTTCAGAAGCAGAGCATTCCTATGAAAGTATTTGTTAAGTGAAAATGACACGCAGCAAAGAAGCAATTACCATTCATGTATATGGGAAACACATTTGATCATTCACCAAATAAAAAAAAGAACCTATTAAATGACACACAATTCCTAAAATAACATTACCATGTTGTTGTTGGATGCTGTCGAGTCACCTGTAACTCATAGAGAACCTATGTACAACACCCATAAACCCTTCTCTATCCCTTGCCAATCTTATTGTCTCTGACATGCCTATCCCCATTATCCCAGTTACTGAATCAATCCATCTCATCAAGGGTCGTCTTCTCCTGCACTGTCCCTCCACCATCGCAAGCACGATGTCCCTCTCCAAGGACTGATCCTGCCTTGCAACATGTCCAAAGTATGTCAGACAAAGCTTCAGAATCCTTGCCTCTAATGAGCAGCCGGCTTCACCCTCTCCAGGACAAACTTGTTTGTTCTACTAGAAGTCCATGGTATACTCAATACTCCTCTCCAGCACCACAGCTCAAAGGCATCAACTTTCCTCCTATCATCCCCAGTCACTATCCAGCTCTCTGATGGATAGTAAGTAAATGCAAAGACCATGTCCTTTATCAGGCACACCTTAGTGTCCAGACTGACATCGTTCTTCTTCAGTACCTTGGAGAGGTCTCTGACAGCCAACTTTCCCAAAATAATTCATCTTTTAATTTCTTGGCTGCTGGTACCATGAGTGTTGATTAAAGAGCGAAGAAAACTGTAGCTGTCAACAATCTATTACCCTTCACCATCTATCATGATGCTGCCAATCGCTCCGTGATGAGAATCTTTGTTTCCTTGATGTTGAGTTTCAATCTATATTGAAGGCTGCAGTCTTTGACCTTCTGTAGGAAGCGCTTCAAGTCCTCTTCAGTTTCAGCAAGCAGGGTTATGTCATCTGCATAAAACAGATTGTTGATGAGTCTACCTCCAATCCTGATGCCACACTTCTCCTCATAGAGCCCAGCCTCCTGGACAATCTATTCCTCACACAGATTGGAAAGATATGGAGATAGGACACATACTTGATGCATTGTGGTGGTGGTGGTGGTGGTGTTATGTGCCATCAAGCTGCTTGCGACTCATAGCGACCCTATGTACAACAGCCCTAAACCCTGCTCTATCCTGTGCGAATCACACTGCCTCTGACACACCCATCCCGATTACCCCACTCACTGAACAAAGCCACCTCATAGAGGGTCTTCCCCTCCTGTGCTGTCCCTCCACCCTCCCAAGCATGATGTCCCTCACCAAGGACATGTCCCTCCTTACAACATATCCAAAGTATGTCAGACGAAGCCCCAGAATCCTTGCCTCCAAGGAGTAGCCTGGTTTAACCCTCTCCAGGATGAATCTGTTTGTCTTCTTGGCAGTCCAGGGTAAATTCAATACTCTTCTCCAGCACCACAGCTCAAAGGCATCAATTCTCCTTCAGTCCTCCCTAGTCACTGTCCAACTCTCTGATGCATAACAAGTGATTGCAAAGACCATGGCCTGTATCAGACGCACCTTAGTCTCCAGAGAAACACCGTTGCTCTTGAGTATTTTAGAGAGGTTCCTAATAGCAGACTTTCCCATTGCAATACGTTTTTTTATTTCCTGGCTGCTGGTGCCAAGAGTGTTGACCGTGGAGCCGAGCAAACCGAAGCTGTGAACAATCTCAATCTCTTCGCCATCCATCCTGATGCTGCCAATTGGTCCAGTGGTGAGAATCTTTGTCTTCTTGACATTGAGCCTCATTCCATACTGAAGGCTGCAATCCTTGACCCTTCGCAGCAAGTGCATGAGGTCCTCCTCAGTTTCAGCAAGCAGGGTTGTATCATCTGCATAACGCAGATTGTTAATAGATCTTCCACCAATCCTGACACCACAATTCTCCTCAGAGAGTCCACCCTCCCAGATAATCTGCTCTGCATATAGGTTGAAAAGGTATGGAGACAGGACACATCCCTGGCGTACACCCTTCCCAATTTTGAACCATGCAGTGTTAACCTGCTCTGTTCTGACTACTGCCTCTTGGTCCAAGTATAGGTTTCGCATTAGCACGATTAAATGTTCTGGGATTCCCATTCTTCTCAGAGTCAGCCACAGTTTGTTATGATCCATGCAGTCAAATGCCTTTGCATAATCAATGAAACACAGATAGACATTCCTCTGGTATTCCCTGCTTTCAGCTAAGATCCATCTAACATCAGCTACAATATCCCTAGTACCACGACCCCTTCTAAGCCCAGCCTGGACTTCTGGTAGTTCTCTGCTGATGTGCTGTTCCAGTTGTTTTTGGATAATCTTCAGTAGAATCTTGCTTGCATGTGAAATCAATGATACTGTTCTGTGGTTTCCACACTCAGTTGGGTCACCCTTCTTTGGAATGGAAACAAATATAGATCTCTTCCAGTCAGTTGGCCAAGTGGTTGTTCTCCAGATTTCTTGGCACAACTTGGTGAGCACATGCAGGGCAGCATCTTTTAGCTGAAATATGTCAACTGGTATACCATCTATTCCTGGGGGCTTAATTTTTGCTATTTCCTTCAAAGCAGCTTGAACTTCTTCCTTCATCACCATAGGCTCTTGCTCAAATGTTATTTCATTAAATTCTTCTGTATCTGCCAATTCCTTTCGATGCATACCCTTCCTAATTTTGAACCATGCAGTGCTTCCTTGCTCTGTTCTGACGACTACCTCTTGATCCAAGTATGTTGTTGTTATGTGCCATTGAGTTACTTGCCAGTCACAGAGACCCTAGGTACAACAGCCCTAAACTTTGCTCTGTCCTGAGGCAATCTCACTATCTCTGACACACCCACCCTGATAACCCCAGTCACTGAATCAATTCACCTCATAGAGGGTCTTCCCCTCCTGTGCTGTCCCTCCACCTTCCCAAGCATGATGTCCCTCTCCAAGGACTGGTCCCTCCTTGCAACATGTCCAAATATGTCCAAGTATAGGTTTTGCATAAGCACAATCAAGTGTTCTTAGATTCCCATTCTTCTCAGAGTCAGCCACAGTTTGTTGTGATCCACACAGCCAAATGCCTTTGCATAGTCAATGAAACACAGACATTCCTCTGGTACTCTCTGCTTTCAGCCAAGATCCATCTGACATTAGCTATACTATCTCTAGTAAAATGTTCAAAAACACAGTTCAAGTTACAGCAGCTTGATGCTAACTGCTGTTTCTGGGGAAGCTGTTGCCAATGTAATACCTGTCAGGGTGCACTCCACCTCTTTCACAGCTCACTACAAAACAAACTCTAAACTCTAGTTGACTTTCCGTTTGGCCTTTTTTCATAAAAGCAAAAATCCTTTTCAGATTTATTTTGGTTAACAAAAATAAGTACTAAAGAACAGCTTTGGACAGTGAGGGATACCTGTATGGGAACTCAGAACTGGTTTTGCAATTTTCCTATGTCTAGAATTATTTTTTTTTTAAATAATTAAAAGTCATTTACCAACGCAACATACAGACTGTCTGGGTTATGATTTCAATAAACTAACTCTAAGTTTTATTTTTTTAATGAGATAATTAGAAAAATCTAGACATTAATCAGATATCTGAAAATTTTAAAAAATCATTTATCTTTTAGATATGATAATTTTTTTAAAAAAACATTCTGCAATGATGCGAGATTTGCTGAAAATCACTGTGAAACAAGGAACTGGAGAAGGTATAGATGAAAAAGGTAACAAGTACAGAGAGTTCCAATCTCTCATTCTCATTCTTTTTGGAAATACTTGCAAATTTCTCTAATATGCTGGTTTTTAAAGGACAATAATGAAAAATCTGACAGAAACACATTATTGTGGATGATTTTTATAAAAATTATGGTCTTTTTTCTCTGCTTTTAATTTTTTCATACTGCATATATTAGAAAGGCTACATTCATATATAAAGAAAAAAACTTTACAAATTAAATGTGAATTTTTTTTTCTTAGGCAAACAGATGGTGATACGATTATTCTAAACCTTTAATCCAAAACAACTGGACCAAGAAACTATCATGAATTGTAAATGTCAGTAAATAGAAATTCAGTTCTGGAGGGGAAATGAGTGTTTTTGTTTGTTTTTTTTTTTTATAAAACAAAACTAAGGCAACAATAACTGAATTCTAAAATTAGAGACTAAGTATATTCTCATACAACACAACCAGGCCAACAAACGAAACCATTTCCAATTTGCAGAGGGTCCTTTTAGTTCTTGTCTATCTACAGCCACAATTTTTATGCTATTCTAACTTTGGCTTAAGCATTTTCCACACTTTTCATTTGTGCAATTACACCACATCCTACCAATTAAGGGATGATGACAGCAAAAGAACAATTATAAAAAGCTTAAGAGTATAAAGTCAAGAGAATGGTTATTACAAAGAAAGGAGATGACACAGGTCTCTACAGCTGCTTTAATTGAGTTTCCAACTTGGTTCGCTCACCCCTGTAGCGCAAGGGGGAGGCAAGATATGGTCACTAGGGAGTACTTAGTAAGAGGTACCACATGATCTTCCAATTTATCAATATTAATAAGTATATAATTAACTTACCTATATGCTCACTGTCTCTAATCACTTGCTCTTACAGATAACACAGCAAAGAATAGTTCTGTGCCTCAAATTTTTTCCCTAACTTTTCATTTATTTTCTCAGTGTAAGTAAGAGTGCCATGGATATGCATGTTTTAAGGATTCTCTCTATAAAGTGACAAACTCTCTTTCAAGAGAGTGGCAGTATAAAGTGCCACTAGGAAAGCATAAATTTTGTCTCACCACATCCTCTCCAGCATCGATATTTCCTTAAATGTTTGCTACTTTAATTGGTAATGAAATGGCTCTTCACAAGTGTTTGAATTTGCATTTCTTTAATTGCTAACCATATTTGACTACTGTTTGGATTTCCCCTCGTGTAAATTGCCTTTCTTAGCTGTAAAAGAAAATATTTTCAAGAACAGTTTTAATGAAAAGAATAACCTAAGATGTACATATACAAACTTAACACACAAACTGATTTTTTTTCTCTATCAGAAAGCCTACCTGGGTAAAGTCAATTCATCTCACTAATATGATCAGAAGGTGGTGTGGTCCATGGGGAGGTTTGTTAAGCCAAAAGCACTGTGGCAGTGCAAACGCACCAAAAGCTCCTTGGAAGGAAGATAAGCAATTTCTTTATGTGCTGTTTACAACCTCAGAGACAGGCTGGAAGGTGAGGTATGAGTCTGCGCCAACTTAACAGAAAGAGTTTGAGTTTTCTGAATGTTATTGGAAAATAAGTCTGAGGGGGCACTTCATTGTTTTTTTGTCTTTCTGACTGAGCTGCT